>NW_016690292.1:2422077-2720550 GCF_001604755.1 Lepidothrix coronata
CCCCGCCCCGCCCGCACCCCCGGAACCGGCGGCCGGTTCCGCTCCCGCCGTGTGCCCGCCCCGCCCCGCCAGAGCCCTGCGCCGCGGCACCTCCAGACCGCTGCGGTGCCCCCAGTCCTGGCACTGCGTGGCCCCTCCAGGCACTTCAGCCCCTGCCAGGCTTGACGCGTTGTCACCGCGCAGCACTGCACCTTCCCCAGCCGAGGCACCTCCGGACCCCGCCGCCACCGCTCTGTACGTCCCCGCTGCCCAGCGCTGTGCCCCGGCAGTGACACGGCATCCCCTGCCCTGCGCTCACTGCATCGAGTGCGCTGCCTCTCCCTTCCGCTGCTGCGCTGCCCACCCTCCGAGCGCTGCTCCGAACGGCCTCACCCCTGCCCTGCTCTGCCCAGCGAGGCGGCAGCCACTACACAGGGAGCCCAGCCCTGCCTTCTGCCGTCACTGCCCCACAGCCCCTGTCCGTGCCGCACACACCAGCCACTGCCTTCACGCCGTCCTCCAGCTCCTGCAGATCCCGACTGCACTGCAGACCCGGCAGGGTCCTGCCCAGCCACTGCACGGCACTGTGCCACCTCCCCGGGCTTCCCAGTGTGGCACAGCCTCCACCACTGGACCACGCCAGGCTGCACGGACCATGCTGGGCGGCACAGACCCCATCAGCTGCCCTCCTACGGCACAGCACAGCTCCCACCACGCAGCCAGTGCAGGTCCCAGGCACTCCCCGAGGTTTTAGGGTCTCCACGTTCTCACTGCACAGCTGCCCTGTGAGCACTGCAGCACCGGGGCCAGCCTGCACCTCGCTTTTCCCATAGCATTGTCCTCTTTGTTGCTGGCCTTGCCGTTACCCCCAATGCTCGTTAGGCAAAGGACAAGTGACAAACTTAAGTATAAGGCAGCACGGGGACAGAATGATAAAGGGAAATTATTAGTCGTGTGGAGAAAAGTCATCTGAAAGGAAAAAAAAACATTAGGAATAAACCTGCATCTTCAGAACAGCACAGCAGCCCAGTGACCCTCCATGTGTCACGGGTAACAGAAGGAAAACAAAAACCACCACGTGAGTTTAAGAGAATCTAAGTAGGATCATTTCTGGCATGGTGGCAGCTCCCAGTGCAGGTGAGCCCAGGTGCCAATGTCAAACAGCAGACACTGCCTTGAGCAGCACAGGGCTGCCTGAGCACTGCCTGAGCCCACTCCCTGGCAGTCCACAAAAGGCAGAGTTCATGCAGGTCACAGGGAGAGCTGGTAGGGACTCACACAGCTCCACTTTCACAGCCAGAAACCTCACTTTGTGTTCCACACAAATGAAGTCAGTGCAAGCTGGCTGCAAGTGTGGCACCCACACAGCCAGGCTTGCAGAACTGCCACACTCCTCTGCAGAGACATAAGGGAGGCACGTGTCTCACTGACATGCCATTAGGTTTTTTTGGATACCAACAACTTCTAGATGCAGCACAGAAGACCATCAGACTCATGCAAACACCCAGGTATCACTGGCACCAATTTCCCCCATAGAAGGTGCGTAGAGAGGGGACACGAGGGCATCTATGCAGCCCTGTCTGTCTGCAGGTCTGTCCTCCCTCTGCTGCCCACACAACCCCCAGCTCCCAGGGCTGACCCACTCAGGATGCTTGTTGCTCTCACCCATCTGAGGCAGCTCCCTTCCCTCCAGCTTCATGGCAAGCTGGTAGCCAGAGCTGGGCTGGGCTGCCTCCTCCAAAGGCCCCAGCTCTGCTGCCGGGCTCATTTCTTCCAGTAGCACCACTGACTCCTGTGCCTCATTGTGTCTGACTGGAGCCCAGTTTTACTCCGCAAACGCTTTAGGCCTGTTTCTGTCTTCCCCTTTTCATCCCTCTATCCATGTAAGCTGGGTCTCTTTTCCCTGCCTCACCTGCCCTGGTCCCAGTGACACGGAGCTGCCTGCACTGCCTGCGCCCGCTGTGCCACATCTGCTCTGTCTGACCCCAAACCTCACCTAAACTGTCCCAACTGTACCACTCGGCCTTTGAACCCCACGGTGTGCAGGCACAGCAGGTGATCTGATTTCAACGATGAGATAAGCAGGGACCTACAGCACGAAGCCAAACAGTGACAAGGCTGGGGCTTGCTCCTGAGCCCGTGTTAGTCACTCGGGAAACCCTACCCCTGTTATCAGGTGTCAGTGTGCTGGAAAGGATGAAGTCACACTTCTTGCCAGCCTGGAAAAAACTCAGGAGAGAAGCACTGTGTATCTTTGAAAATCAGGTACCAGTGCCTGGCAGCTGTCTAACAGCCATGAGATGAATTAACACAGTGATTAGTGGAGTGATTTGGTTCAAGTAGCAAGACTTCAGTCTGAGCGTGTTCCTACTTAGCTTATACGTTTCATTCGCAGGCAGATGTCAAGCTGGATGTTGCTAGGAGATAGACAGCAGGGGAATAATTAAGTCTGATTAAATCCTATCATATTGCTGTGCCGCTTTCCAGAATGCTCTGGAGCTTTTCAAAGCCAAACTGACCAAATGATAGGGCAAGAGCTGCAGCCCATCCTGCTCAACAAAACCCACTTGCGGCAAACCTGCTGAGCCTGTGGCTGCCCACATATCAGCAGAGCATTTCCTGCAGCAACACTGGCCACAATCTGGGGAAAAAAAGCTCTGGCAGAGGGCACAGCTGGTGGCTGCATTAGCAGGTAACGCAGGACAGTTGGACTGGTCACTGCTCAGAGCAGGCAGTGAGGGTTCCTACCCCCATGTCCCTGCATCGATGCTGCATGCTGCTTGGGATGATCATGATGGACTAGGCATGACTTGGGCACAGCAGGTGACCATCAGCAAAGCTTCCTTCTGCCCTTCTTTTGAAAGGAGCCCACCTGGGGCATGCCAAAATTGCTCTGCCCCTCCTGTGTGGTGCTAAGCACCATGGGGCGTTCCCACTGAACTGATGCCTGCCTGCTTTTTTCTTTCCTGGTGGCTGAGCCATACACTATATGAAGGCCATGTAAATAACAGCTACATGTTCTTTTCCCACCAGTAAATAAAGTTATGCTGTAACTATCTGCATCAGATGCCAAACACACACATCAGCCTCCAGGCTTCCTCCATAGTGAGACTCCTAATCTCCTTTTGCTTCTCTACCCTATAAAAATTATCATTCTAATACTCACACTGTAATCCTTCTCCCCAAATTACATGTCATCAAATCAGACCTGATACTAATTAATGCAATATTTTATGATTAATTAAATACCACTAAATACCACAGCAAAGATCTCTTTTAAGTAATGGCTAGATAGAGATTACCTCTGCTGATGCACAGGCTTGGGGAATGCAATCTGGGCTGTAAGACACTTGTATTCTGTCTTATCTCTCTGACTGAACTTGTTTCATTCACACACTCATTATGCTTTATTCTTAAGCGCAGACTCTGTGATCAGCCTGTGGAGAATACTTTGCATTTCTGGTTGTGCTAAGAACAGAAATGTTAAACAGCAGCAGGCCCACACGAAATAAGCTAAACCAATCTGAATTTGGCCGAAAAATTCTGCTACCCTCCAGATGTTTTCAACAGCAAAGAGCCACACTTACCACTACGGGCGCAGGTAAACACCTGGAGCCTGTCCAGTCAGCTCCCCGAGCACTCTGCCCAACTGGACCCAGTTTCCCAGGGTCTTCCTCAGCTGAAGTGACCCAATGGTCCTGCCTGGCAGTGGCTGGTGAGCAGCTGGCCAGCACAGTGCTCAGCGGTTCATCTCCTTGCAGTGATTCCAATACTCTGTGTTTGGTTCACGCATAGTTTCCAAGAGAGGAGGTAGGCTTGATTTGGAGACAAGCGGTGGAGACTCCCACTTTTCTGGGTCTGTTTCAGGAGTCCCTCACCCTCACGTTCAGAAGAGCATCCCACCTCCCTGCGTCTGGCTTCGGCTTGCAGACATACCATTTTGTTCTGCCTTCTGCTTGATTAAAGAGCCTTTCAGAGCCTGGCATTTTCTCTTTGTGACACTACACATATGCTGCTAGCAAACCCCCTCTCATCCGTCTTTCTGATAAGCTAAATATACTGAGTTGCTTAATTCTCTTTCTGCCAGGCTTTTCCTCCCACCCTCAAGCCATTTTTTGCATTTCTGCTCTACACAGCCTCTCTGATTTTCCTGAATCCTTTTCAACATGTAGAGTCCCACAATGAGCGTCCCTAATGCTTTGACACAGGGATTAAATCTGCTTTTTCCTATTTTCTGTCTTAAAGGCCTGCATTAGTCCTTTCTGCCATAGCATCAGGGTAAGCATTCAGGCAGGATCATCCTGAGTCTTTTCCAGACCTGCTGCTGACAGGTTAGAGCCACCTGGGCTGGTCAGCTGGATCTCAGCTGCACATCCAGAACCCTGACGGAGGGAGTTTGGTGATCAGGGACACCTTCACTCCCACACACCTTCCTTGCCTGCTCCCTGTCCTAAAATCATGGATGTCATGGCTGCCTCTCCAGCAGCATCACAGATCAGTCACTGAAAAGATGAGCTTGTATCCACAGAGAGCATGACGCAGGGCACCGTGCCCACAGGTCCTCTGGGGGCCTGAGGACTGCAGGCAGAGTCCAGTGGGATTTTCCTCTGGCCAGCAGTTGTTTTACCCAGCCAGGCATCACGGAGCAGAGGGGTGCCACATTTCAGGGGGCTTAGGGAGCTGAGCCTGGCAGGAGGGAGCAAGCCACGGCGAGCTGTCCAGTAGCAGACATCCCAGCTCACAGTAGGTCACTGTGCTGTGAAAGAGAGGAGAGCACAGAACCAAGTGGTGCCTGTTGGCATCCAGGCTGGTTTGAGCGTCCTGTCTGGGAAATATTTTGCAATGCCTCTTAATATTTTACCCAACCTGTTCAGAGTGACAGCAGTCACTGTGGAATCTGGTGCACTGACCAGTTACTGGGCGGCACACCATGAAAACAGCCTCTTAAATAATAGGCTATGTGAAGGTTCCATCTTTAATTCTACCCCTTAACAAACCAGCTAAAAGAGTCTCTCCCCAGCAGCACCCCCAGTGAAGCCTACCTGAGACCCAGGAGTAAAATGTGGAATCTTGCCCAGCCCATGTGCCATCACTGGATATCACAGTGCATTTCTTCGTGCTGGTGCTGCAGGAACCTGGAAGGAGCCCAGCTCCAGCTGTGGCCACGCTGCTTCTCTGGCACCAGGATTGCTTTCCTTGAGTCTCTGGGATGATCTCTTAATAAACCTGAATTTCAGAGACAGTTGGAGCTGTGATGGCCATGACTCTCAATGGGCTCATCTTGAGCCCTCCAGCCAAGCATTGTCCTGTCCCCTTTTATGCCATAAGAACAGCTGAAAGAGTCAGGTGAGGTAGCAGGTACAGTCCAGCTGCTGCCTCCTCTCAAACGGGAATGGCAGGAGTGACTCCATCTCCCATGCTGCCACAGAGAGGAGGGAATTTGGCAGAGCAGTGGCACAAGGAGAAAGGTCCCCAAACCAGTCATGCTCGTGCCACAGGGCCCAAGTTAATTTGCAAACATTTTGATGACATAATCACAGACTCTCCTAAACATACCTGTTAATTTTAAATGAATGGTCAGTTGGTAGGAGGCCAGTGTGATTAAAAGAGCCAAAGTAATGGGCAGAGAAATGGCAGAGAGCCCCAGACTGCTGCTGGGGAGGTGAAAGCACAGCTAAGGGCATCCTGAGGCTGTTACACAGCACAGACCTCGCAGGGAAACTCTTTCGTTGGCAAAAGGAAAGGTCTGGCTTGTGAGAGTGAGAGCACACTTTGCCTTCTCCACTGCCATCAACAATTCCATAGAATTTTAATTAAAAGCCTGTATTATAAAGAATTAATAAGACTCAAGATTTAACAACTATGTGTATCAACAGCTACATTCTGAGGTCTGTCGGTGAGCCAAGTCTTAATGGGGAGACATCAACAATGGGGAGTGTACCTAGACCCACGGTGACAGTATCCTGATCCAGTGCCATTTAATAGTTCTTAAAACCAATTGCCTGAATGAAAACGTCAAGGCTTACATTTGGGGGTTATAAAATACTGAACAAGGCTGCCTGCTGCTACAGCATGAGCTGCAAGGCCTGGGAAAATGATCACAATGCACAGCACAGTGATGGGCTGCAAAGGAAGTTTCTTGGGAATGGAGAGAACAGGCTGTACCACAGGGTGGAGGATATCCCGGAAAGCAGGGCTGGGAGGTGGAATTAAGGAAAAAAAGCTGAAAAAGAGGGCTGTCCCCAAACATGACTGTTGTTGTGAGCCCACAGCACAGCACCTTGGTTCTGAGAACCATGAATCAGAGAGTCATGGAGGGGATTACCAAGCAGAGCTAGAGCTCTGGCAAAGCCAACTGGATGGCTGGTCCAGCTCTGCAAACTTCAGAACAGGCTCAGAAATCCTGAGGAGAAGCACCACCATAAAAAAGAAGCTAAGGCTTTGGAAATGTGGCAAATAAAGCTGTGTGGGATGTGAGGAGTTCAGGCTACTCCACTGCCCTCGGAGAGGGTCTCCTTGCCAGGGGGAACAGAGCAGTGCTGTGGGCAAAGAGAAGTGCAGGAGCCAAAGGTGAAAAGTTGAAGATGGGAAAAACTCAAACCTGAAAGTAAGTACAGCATGGTCACTGAAGGCTGCAGGGACAGCCATCCCCACCGTGCAGTAGCCTACAAATAAGATTAGATGGTCTCAACTTCAGTTTTTTGACATCTGTGGCTTGAGGATGAAGAAGGGCTGCTGCATGGATGTGCTTGCTGTTTTGCCCTGACCTGTGTGCATCCTTGGGTTCACCCCTCCTGATCTCCTGTCCAAACAGCTCCAGCAGCAAAGAGGAGACAGGGATTGATTCCTGTGTGATGGAAAAAGCAGTAGAAAGGGTGTGGATGGGTCAGCCTGAGGACAGTCTTCTTCACCTGCTCTTCCAGCTCATGCACATGTCTTTCTAAAAACAGGTATGACAGCCCATGCTGGCTCTGTGGCATCACACTGCCTGTAGCAGTGCTCATCACCAGCCCTTTACCCAGAGAATGCCTCATTTCTAGCCTGGAGCTTCAGTACTTAATTACTAGTACTGGAGCAAGCACCTTCAGCTGGCCTGCTGTGGTGATGGGGCCATGTGGCCATGGGCTCCTCTTTACAGCCTCTTCAACCTGAACCCTGTCTTATCTCCACTGCTCCCTGGTGAACTAAAGCCTCAGAACCCAAGTAACACACCTGCGACCTTCATGCAACACAGCAAACAGCTCTGTTGCTCATACTTGTCTCTCCCACACGTGCCCAAGTGAGCTGATGCCAAAACTCACAGCATAAGCAGAGCAGCAGAAGTGCTGGAGTCAGTGTCCACTTCAGATTTACAAACCTTCCCCACTCGCATTGCTCTGATCTGTTCCCCACGTGTCCCGAGAAATGGTTGGCCACGCTGCCTCTGGTAAGCAACTCCCAGGGTGTGCCTGGTCTGCAGAGCCACAGGCTGCACCCCTCCATGGGTGGCTGCCCCTCTCAAAACCCTGTGATGCACCAAGGGTCATCAGCACCTCCCAGTATGGAGGGCCATGTGCCCAGAGTGAAGACACTCTTGGCAGCATCCCACTGCCTGCCCACCCAAGACCAGGGCAAGCATGATGCTCAGGAAAGGGACCAAGGAGATGGGAGGCAGCAAGGGCAGGGGGCAAGAAGAAGCAGGAGGAAAGAGAAAGCACCAGTTAGCTCTAATCCTCCCAGTCACTGGTAGGTGGTGGAGGAGGTGCTGGTGTTGCTGGTGGAGCTGCTTCACCTGTGGGCCCAGGAGCAGCTGCTGGGCACAGGGTGCTGGGCTGGAGGGGCCCAGCTGAGGCAGCCCTGCCGTGTCCCAGTGCCTACCCTGCTCCTGGGTGCTGAGGCTTATCTGCTCCTCTTGGGAAAGGGAAGAAAGGAAAGAAGCCACCCAGCATGTCCTGGGCTGTAGGGCAGAGAAGGGTCTGCGTGGGAGGGTGCAGGGGCTGGATTTGCACTGCCTTGACCCCTGTGCTTCAGGATGTGGCCAGGGATTTGTGGTCTGCCGTGGGGCATGGACATGCTGTGTTTTAGAGATTCAGCATTTGTGGCAACCTGTGCATTCTTGCAGCTGCTTTGCATGATGGGGAGTTAGAGCAGCCAGGGGGAAGTGCCTCTGGATGCTATGCTGTGTTTGCTGGCAGGACATGGGCTAACAGCAGCCATGAGGACTCAGGTGCCAGCCACAGGCAGGGGACACAGACACAGGGGTGCTGCTGAAGCACCTCAACCCCCCCAGGTACATCACCCACAGTCACACAATCCCATGGTGGTAGGTACAAGTGAGAACAGGACTTAGGGAACGCTAGGGAACTACTTGTGTAGTAAGTGGGGTCCTAAACAGTGCATGTGCAAAGCTGCCAGCCCCAGAGGACTCTGCCCCTGCCCCAGCAGCTACAGGGGAACAGCCAAGCCAACAGGTCCCTCACAAACAGCTCACAGGCAGCTGCAGCCCACCCAGCCTAGCTGCAAGAAAGCAAGGACAGACCTCAGTCTCTCCAACAAATGTTCCCCACCCTACCCCCTGGGAACCAACTCACTGTGCCACAGCCAAGGGAATATGAACTTTCTGCAGCCATCACATGAACCACTGCTATGCTGGGGGATGCTGGCAGGTCCACAGGGCCAGGCAGAAGCAGCTTCTGGAACTTTCCAGGGCTCAGCAGCCAGTCAAGGGAGGCTTACACCTGCAGCAGGGCTGGTCCTTCCAACGCAGGGATGGGGGAAGCTAACCACAGCGAGGTGTTGGTACCAGTGACATCCTCCCTGACAGACTGGTTCCTGGTGGATGGCGTAGATTAACACTGCTGATTTGCACAATTGCCCAGACAAGTCCTGTGTTCAGAGTCCAGCACCTACAACCCATCTGGGTTGGCATGTGAGCCCTGGTGTGAAGCTGGCCCTGGTGTGAACCCAGCCATAGACCCTGGCACTCCTGAAGTGTTGGGCAGTCACCCCCTCTGCCAGCACCCAGGACACATCCATGGCTTGGCACTGTCACCTCCCAGCAGCACTGTGTGTCATTGTGCATGCCCAGAGCATCGGGCTCCTGCTTCATGCCAGGCATCCCCAGCAGTGGTGGAGGACCAACTACAGACAAGCCTGGCCACAAAGGGATGGCCTCCTGCCCCAAATCTCCTGTCCTCCAGCATCTTACCCAAGTGACCTCCAACTCACCACTCCTTCCATGCTGTCAGCTGCAGCCCCACCCGGGGCTCTGCCAAAAAGAGAAAGCTCTGATCCCTTCTTCCATACCACTTTCCAAGCCTCAGGCCCTGCAGAAAAGCCAGACTCCTTAGCTGAAGGGGCTCCCCATTTCTATGACAGCAAGTGACCATGTGTAATCACGTTGCTGCCCATGCTTCACTCCCACGGCATCATCTGCTCAGATTCCTCCCTCCTTTTCCTTCACAAGCCAGGAAACACCCTCAAGGTCACGAGCCAGTGAGATCTGGGGAATTCATTAACCTGCTCTCTCCAGAGCAGCGAAACTGCATGAGTTCAGAGAGAGAAGGATGGTGGTATCCTGCACCAGTAGCTCTTCCCAGCAAGCCCAGAGCCACAGCACCAGCCACTGCTGCCTTTCCTGAGGGAACGGCCCATGCTCCTCCCATTGCACCAGGTGGCTGCAGCTGGGAGAGGCATCGTGTGGTCCGGATATGGAGTGAGCCTGTCATCTCTCCCTCATCAGCACAACCAGGCCTAAAAATATCCCAGAGTGGGCTGCTGGTGGTTGTGCTACAGTCTCTCCATTATGCAGATGGAAATGGCTGGTCCCTGCCAGAGTGCCTGGGGCAGCACCAGCTCCTCCGCCCTGCACTGGCACAGGATGTTGGGATAATTATTGGGTAATCTCCATCGTGGAGGAGTGCCAGGGACAGACCATGGCACAGAGCATCCCAGCCAGGCGCAGCATCACTGCTTGGGCTGTCCCAGCCAGGGCAGACAGACAGCTCCACAGGCATCATCCCTCCTGGGTGCATGGGATGGAGCAGGGTGGGGAAGAGGGAGTTTCACAGCCCACTGCCATGAACCCCTAGCAATGATGAAAGGGGGTGCTGCCCAGACAGCCCATGACAAGTCAAAAGTGCACCCAGGCAGCCAAGTTTAACAGCACTTTGGGTGCAAGCACAGCAGCACAGGGAGCTGGAGGGCAAGTCAGCAGAGCAGCCACAGCAGGAGCGGGATCAGCCCTCAGCCCACAGGAAAAGCCAGAGGAGCAGAAGAGCAAGGTGCTGAGTTTGCAGCCAGGCCAGGAAGAGGGCTGGCCTTGTGCCCTGCAACATGCTGGCAAAGGGCAAAGCTGTCAGCTCCTCCCTTCCCATCCCTGCATGTCCCAAATCCACAGGCCTGAGAGTGAGCACGGCTGCTGACACTGAGCCTCAGGCAATCATCCACCCAATAAACCTGAGTGGGAAAAAGAGCAGAGACGTTGCTGGAGGAACCAGGAGGGATGGGCCAGCTCATGTAGGAATGGCTTACAGCATGAATCTAGCCCCAAACAGAGGCTCTGGCTCTGACACAGACTCATGGCTGGCAGACAGAACCAGATTTCATTCCAGCCTGACTGGTGTCCCCAGGATTGTCACAAGCATCCTTGACCCAAACCTGAAGTGCCATCTACTCACCCACTCACCCCACCGTGTGCTATGCTTTCCTCTGCACAGCCAAACCTCTCCTGGAATGGTGACACAGGGCCAAGGACACACTGACAGGGCAGCACTTTGCTCAGAGGGACACACTCCAGACACGGACCTGTCACACCTCTTCCCACCCCAGACGCTTGGCAGTTCCCAGAGCCTGTGGGGAGCTGTCTCCAGGGAGCAGAGCCCTGAGCAATCTCACCTGCTTGTAGGGCTGGAGGACAGGCTGTGCTGGGAGAGGGTGAGACCAAAACACCATATGGCCCAGCCATAGCCAGGCATCTGTTCACTGGGAAGGGGAAAGTCTCCCGCAGCAGGTACCAGGCACTGCTCCAAAAAAGCTCCACAAGGGCTCTTCTGTCCAGTGGCTTCTGGAGGAAGGATTCTCTAGGCAGGCTCTAGCCTGCCTGCCTGCATAAGGGGTGGGGATCTGCTGTGAGAGGTGATGACTGTCCAGCCCCCAGGGATTTCTGCCATGGTCCTAGCCCTGCACCTCTCGCTGGGAACAATCCGTTCAGCCTCCACAGAGCCAGCACATGGCTGGAGGCTGCTTGTTTGTAGTCTGCACAGATGGGCAGAGGACTGATCTAGGTCCCCCAGGGCTGCCCCCACAAGTTGACAGAAGCCAGAGGACACAGGCAGGCAGGAGGGACCCTGGGCAGCTGTCTCAGCCAGCATGGTCCAGGGCAGCAGTGGGGAAAGAGCCAGTGTGATGCCTCACACAAGCAACAGCCCAGTCCAGAACAGGCAGGGCAGTGGGGCAGGAAAGACCTCACTACACTGCGATCCCTTCAAAGGGTTCCTCTGGAGAAGGTGAGGAACAAGAAGCCCTTCCTCAAGCTGGCCCATCAGGTGCTGACGTGCCTGGCTCCCAGCCCAGAGGCTCGGAGTCACGCAGCTCCCATGAACGCTGTCTTTCTTCTCCCTGCTGCAAAGCCCTTGGCAGCCCCTCAACCGCTTTGGCTGGGAGGGAGAAGAGCCAAGGTCTCTTTTTCTGTCCCTTTCCCCTTGCCAGGCTCTGCACAGGGCTGAGGGGCCAAGCTGGGGGTCTCCCTGCTGGTGACAGCACCGCAGCCCCCTGCTCCCACAGGGATCCATGAGGAGCCTTCATCTCCAGCCAGTGAGGAAGAGCAGGGTTGGCCCCAGCCCCACTGCCTGGATGGCTGAGGTTCCAAGCAGGATGCCTGTGCTCCCTATGCAAGGGAGAGTGGCAGAATAAAAGCATTAACACTCCTGCCAGTCCCTGTGGACACCAGCTGTTAAATGGTGTTTGGAAACATCTATCTAGTTGGAACTGGGAACGTCAGAGAGGACTCATGACAGACCCGTCTCTAGCTGCCAACACAACTGCTCCCTTCATCCTGCCCTGGCTCTGCTGGGCCTGAGCAAGCAAAGCTGCATTCCTGCTGCAGAGCCAAGTGGCCTGGGCAGCCATCCACCACAGGCAACTGCAGCTCCAACAACACAAGCTGCTCAGCCCTTTGCTGGAGCTGCTCCTCATTGCCAGTTTCCTTGCTCTCCTGTATCACACCATGGAACTGGATGCAAGTTAATAGCTTCTCTGCACCAGCAGCCGGTCAGCACCCACCACCCATACTAAAGACATCCATGTGCTGCATCCAGGATACTGTCACTTCTTTTTAATTCCTTGTGGCTATCAGGAATGAAGTTTGAGTTAACCCCTGCTGTGAGGATAGGTGAGAAAATTAACCTCAAAAGGTGCAGAGATACTGTATTCAGGAGAAGCAGCAGCACTTGATGAAATGAGAGTCCAAGGCCATCAGCTCACATCCACAACCATCGGATCCCCATGTGTGAAATGTCTCTGGAGGTCCATGGGTACAACACTCCACCACACCTCCCTAAATTCAGCAAGACTGTGGGCTTGAGCCACTGTACTTCTTGAAGTAGTTTGCTTTGGTCTACAGCAGACTTGTATGTCAGGGCAGTCAGAGGAGCTGCCTGGACATGAGACTGGCTGGTACAAATTCTTGGGCTGTAAAGACAGGTTTCTCCTAACTCTACATGGAGGACTTCAGCCTGGATATGAAAACATCCCAGCACACCAGCCATACACCTTGCCTGCAGCCTGTGAGGAGGCAGCTCTTCCTTCAGCCAGCAGGTGGACAACGATGAGAGCATCCCACTTCCTGGGGTGTTGGGCAGCACGAGGGGCCCACACTGGGTACACCAGGCAGTAACTCACAGGAGGCAGAAGAGCCCAGACAGCAGGACTGTGTCATTTCTCTCCTGCATTGTTTTTTGAAGGTGTTCACAGCCCACTAGAACCATTCATAACAATGAGAACTTTCCTTAAAATGCAGAATTTCAGGACAAGGACAACTCTTCTCAGGCTCTCTTACCTCACACAGTTTTGTTTAGAAATTAACACACATACTACACCATTTAAATCCTTTTCCAGTACCTTCCCACACATTTCCCTCGTTTGCTAGGTCCTGTCAAAATGGCTTTGATTTTGGTGTTGTCACATTAGTCATGCTGCAGCAAGGAGGCTGTGGCAATGTTTCTGCGTGGATCTGCCACAGGTTCCTCAAAAGATAGCAATCAGGTGAATGTTTACCATTCCTCTGGAGACCATTCTGGTGAGGTCAAAGGAAACTGCAGATACACACCCTCAGCTATGCTCATCACTGGAACCAAGCAACAAACCCCACCCAAAGTGCTGCATTCTTCATTCGTCTGAGGGAGAAATCTAAAGCTGCTCAACAGCTCTAACAGCAGTGCATAAAAATGAAGAATGAGTATGTGAAAAGAGGAAAAAGGCTTATTTTGCCTTTTAGCAATACCCTATGTTGTTCATATTCAACTGAAAATACTACACACTTTACACTAACCTAAGTGCACACATTGAAAGGTTCTGTGCAGGATCTACAAATTTGTCAGCAAAAAGGATACAATACCATTTTCCCTAAACTACGAAAGCTGGCTCCAGCAATACCTGGCACTTTAGGCTTCAAAGATATGGGCTGAATCAACCTACAATGAATAAGCAAATTCCTCAAGGTCACTTGGTGCATCAGTAACAAAAATCCCTGAGCTAAGGTAGAAGAATCTCCCCAACTGCGAGTTCAGCAAGTCTTAACCAGCACTGTGAAATTCAAGAGTCAACACCACAGTAAAGAACAGAGCTGTTTGAGACTGCACCTAGGTAAGATTTCCTGATGACGCCTCCTCTGGCACTCTCAGCTACAGAGGGAACCTAAGGCAACTCAGCTCTTGCTGCAGATGTCTCAGCTCTGTGAGGAGAGATGACTCTGTGGTTCCATCCCTGTTCTATTGAACAGACATGAACAGCCAGGGTGGACTGAGTCCTTAAACAACAGAACTCCACTTAGGCCTCTGAAAGACACCCAAGAACTCATAAGGATAAGCATGAACGAGATGAGTATTAGAAATGAACAATGCTAATAGAAAAATTAGAAGCATGATGAGAATTTCCAAGTTACAATGCTTTAGTTCTTAAATTAGTTTACAGATTGTCTGTTTTGAAATTAGATTTATTATTTGAGGAAACTGAAAACAACATACAGGCTACCAGAGTCTTGATTTCATCCCATGTTTGCATTAAAAAAACAAGCACAACTGCAGACATGTCAGACAACAGGAGCCCAGTTAAAGGATGGAAGAACAGAGATGGAAGCCTTGGGATATGTGACTGTGCTCCTCAAACAGTGCAGAATCAATTCAACCCAGCTCAAAACACCGGGAAGAGAGAGAAGGAGCAAGGAGAATGGGTCCTACTACTGACATACTGCCCCTAGTCATCTGAGGGGTCTGCTGATGGAAAAGTGGTCTCCTAGAAGTCCAGCCACAGGCAGAAACATTACTGCAATCAGGTGCTTTACAAAGAATATAGTCACCTTTTTAAATCTTATGAAAAGTTATCACTGGCTTGCGAAGCTCATCCTGAATTAAGGGCAAGCCACTATATGTTTATACAAAAAAATGCTTCCTGTGAGTCCAACCTGAACCAGTCACAGATGGAAGCTTCATGAAAAGTGAAGTAATGGTCTACTGCCTGCAGTACCACATGCAATGGACCTAACAAAGGGTCACCAGAGCTCCTGTGGGGCACACTGAGCATGACTTTGTACTGAACACATTCAAGAAACACCTGCCTAGCTGATAATCTGGCAGCATCTCACCCTCACTGGAATGATGCTGTAACAGGGATAAAAACACTTCCAAAAGAAAAAAAAAACCCACACTGGAGAAAATTATCAGACACAATAAAAGTCTAGGTAATGAAAAGCCTATGTACCTTTGAGACAGCTGCTCTGTACAGAGCTTTTATTGCTACCTGTTTTACTTCAAGCCATAAACCCAATTGCTTTTGCAAAGTCAAATAATACAGACCCCTCAAACATCAGGGTCACCAATTTTAAGTTCATGGAGAGAAGCCAAAATGCAGTTTACTGACTGCAGTAGGTACAATATGCTCACATTTGAATGATGCAGCACAAGAACTGACAGGAAAATTGGGAAGGCCTTTTGTCTCAGAGTGCAGGATGGCAGCGGTTTCCAACACAGTGCAGTCAACTGACAAGAGCAAATCTGGAGCCTGCAGAAAACAGGTAACAAAGCTCCTCTTCCAGAACAAATAATACACATAGGAGCTCTTGAAAGTCACTCAATACAGTTAGAGGTGGGTAGCAAAACCTGCTGCAGGTGAATGAAGAATAGAATATCCTGATTTGGAAAGGACCCACGAGGATCAATAAAACCCAACTCCTGGCCCTACACAGGACAGCTCTGAGAACAACCCCAAGAACAACAGCACTCCAAACAAATCCAGCTGTTTTGTATCTGGGTCATCATTTAGGATGAAGCTGTAGAGCCAGGTGCTTACAGCACAGGTAGCATGTGGCACCTAAAAGATGCATTTAAGTTATATGGCAGTTTGGGGAGAAAGCCTGAAGGCAGGGACCTTTTCTCTTGAGACAGAACGGCAGATTGATACAAAGAGTATGTTTTTCAGTAACTCACAGGCAGTGTCCAGCCTATGAGAAGTTAATACCAAATTAACTCTGACAGAACAGAGGCAAGTTTGTTAAGGCCCTGCCAGCTCTTCTCTATGTTTGCTCACAGCACATCACTTCAGAGGCTTATGTGAAAGCTCAGATGTCAAAGTGCAATTTCATTCCTATGCCTGGACCAGAGTAACTGCAGCTACCAGATTCTGGTCTTAACAGATCCTGGTTTTCTCAAGCCAACTATCCCATTCATCAGAATACCATTTTATACCCTGAGACCAGGAGTTCTGGACATGGGAAAAAGGAAAAAAAAAAAACCAACAACCAAAAATCACAAAAGAAAGCCACTATGTCCTTTCAGAATGTTTAAGCCTTCCAATACTGATGAATGAGGTATTCCACCACAAAAATAGGACAGATTACCTCTATGCAAAACAGTGATTGTGCAAATCTTTGCTACTTATATCAGCCTCCTGACCCTATAAAAATGTAGGGTTGAGTAAGATTTTCTGTATAAAAGTGGTAGTTTATTTCTTTTCTGATCAAGAGTTGTATCACTAGTCAATACTACATTTTATTGCTAATCACAAGTCGATGCACCGGGGTTTCAGAAGAGTTTGGTTTATAGCAATCCTATGTACCAAAAGGAAAAAAGTTACAAATTCAGACTTTGCAGACACATTGCCACGTCCCTATAGAAGCAGGGATGCATTAGGTCTGTTTCATTAGAAAATTCTCCTCTTGAACAGTTTCTGGAGAACACACAATCACGATTTTCTCCAGTAGGAAAATTCACCCCATCATTCCATGCAAAAACAAGGTGGCCAATCTGCTCCACAGCCTAAAATCCCTTTCCTACAGAATGGGAAAGGAACAGGTATTTACACTGCTCCTACTGTGTTGTGTTAATGCTTAAAATTACTAGGAGCAAGTTGGCACATCTTCCGAGTACACACCTATTACCCAGCTCAACTCAGCTTCCTGTTGCTGGGGTAGCAAGTTCTCTCCAACACAACTGAGATGTGTCCTACTAACACTCTACAAAAATGCTACGGTAACCTTTGCCAGACAGCAACACGGCAGCACTTGCTTCAGAAGAGCATTGCACAGCCTTTCAGTAACACACAGCTCAGTGCATGCTTTATCTGTCTCAGACCCAGTATTAGCTGCTGTAAGCAAAAGCCTGTGGGCACACGACAGACAGTGCTGCCACAGAAGAGGGACTGCACTGCTTCAGATGCTGCTGCCCCGTCATCCCCAACACTGTGATGCCTGGATTTCAAGAAGGGAGAGTTAGGACTCTGTCCCTTAAGTCATATTGCCTTAGAGAAACTCAAAAGAAACTCTTTGGGAGCTGAACGTCTATTGGGAGCTGAACGTCTGTTCTTGTTAGAAGGCTGCACTGCGCAGGGCTCCAGACAGATTTGATTGGTTCTGAGGCACATACTAATACAGTTTAACTTATGATTAAGTAAGTCAAAAGCACTACCAGAACAAAAATATTAAATGGAAGGTTAAATAATTTGTCCTACTGGATTCAATTTCACATTTCACCTGTTCACACGAGCACCTCCTATCTGGTTGGATTTGAACAGCCTACAGCTCAACCTCAGAAAGGAGGCGCTGAGAAACAAGAGACTGAAGCTGCTTGCGACAAAAAGATGGATATAAGTATAAAAGAGGTTCCATTTCCAGCACCAGTAATACTGCCTGCTCAAGCCCAGGTGTGGTCACCAGGGAGACTCCTAAATTCAGGAACATTATTCAGTTAAAACAATAGACCACATTATTCTGCAGCTGCCATGATTCCTGGCTACAACTCCCAAAAGAGTTTGCCACCTGTCGAAATCGTCTCTAATGAAAAAGCAAGACTGCTCAACGAGATGAAAGCAACACCCCCAAGCTGGCTTATTTGGTGAGGACCCAACTTCAGACCAGGAGTCTGCAGGCATCAGCTTCAGCAAATGGGATCTCTTTCACTATCCAACAGCTGCCTTACAGCTACTGCAGAGCAACAGCTTTTTAGCTTCCTTAAAATATAAAAGAACAAAACCCCAGTAAAACCCCTGGATTCGAAGCATCCAAATATGGCCTGTTGTACTGGAACATTTAGATCCTTGGGGGAGGTGGGCATCTTCTTCCTCTGCCACAGGCAGCGCTTACTCCATGATGGCCCGGTACAAGGCAGGTTCAATATAATCTTCACGGTAGCGTGAATTGATCACTCTTTGCCTCTTCCTCTCTTGACTGACCTCCTTCTCTTCGAAGATCTCTGTGAAGCGCATATCTGAAGCTATTGACTGAGAGAAAAAGACAAAATCAGTCACTAGAGCACAGATCAAATCCCTGCCTCTACATCCTCCTACTGCAGGTGAGAAAGAACCAAGCCAAGACACTTGGGAACATTCAGCCTTCTTCAAAAACTGACCAAACACAAGAAGAAAAATATTTAAGAAACTGGATTTACAAGTCTGGGGATTATTTTAAGTGAACTGTAATAAGAGATCTAAAGAATCACAGATATCAAATTTAACTGAGCACCTGATTTAAGTTCACAGTCACTTTCTCAAAGTAATAAACAGAGTCACCTGTTCCAAGCAGTTTAGTATAATTTCTGCTTTGTGAAGCAAGCATGTTTAAACACCTGGTCACAGGATTCAGCTGTGATACATTCTTTCTTAAACCTCTAACATCCTGTGTGCCTGCCAACAGATCTGCATCAGGTGTGAATGTCTGTGCTGTAAAGCAAGACACCCCAGTGGGCTGTCTACAACTGCAGTTTTTGTAGTGGGAAGTGCAAATCAACAAAACAGGGACCTAAAAGGGCTGTGGGATCTCTGTCCTTGTTAATAATCAAAAACTTAATTAATAACTAACTTAATTAAAACTTAACTAGTAACTACAATTTTTGTAATGGAAAGTGTAAAACAATAAAACAGGGACCTAAAAGGGCTTTGGGATCTCCATCCTTGTTGATGATCAAAACTTAATTGGAGAGAACCCTGAACAACCCTTTCTGACAAGTTACCCCTGTTTGGAACAGGTGTTTGGAGACCTGCAGAGGTCCGTTCCCATCTGAATTTATTTTACAATTTCAAAAAGCAGCCAGCTGTCTTGATGCCACCCTACTAAGAGCTTTTCAGAACAAAGGGTAAGTGAAGGAACTTGGCCATTCTTTGCAATGGGAGTAGACAATGGAATTTATGAGTGCAGGTATGAAAGGGTTTTAACGTGCTGTCCCAATCAGTGACTCTATGCTATAAACTCACGCCCCTGTAGAAGGAGATAGAACTTTGCTTTTGTAGCCTCATCAACTACTGAGCTTTGCAACAATTGAGGGGAGAGCACCAAATTGTTATCTGCTGCTCCCATGTGCTCATCTTGCTGATCAAGGACAAATTAAGTTAAATGAACTTCTTTAGTAGAAGTT
The DNA here is from genome assembly GCF_001604755.1 of Lepidothrix coronata. Lineage (NCBI taxonomy): Eukaryota > Metazoa > Chordata > Aves > Passeriformes > Pipridae > Lepidothrix > Lepidothrix coronata. The sequence continues at coordinate 2,441,154 of NW_016690292.1, forward strand.
TGCATCCCTTGTACCTACCAGCCTTGATTTCACTCTCTTAGGAAGTTCCTCTTCCAGAGTATATACATCATCCCTTTTCACCATCAGCTGTGAACCATCTTCAAATTCCACCTAGTAGAGAACCAGAATTTGTTCTGCCATAAGTCTCAGAAGTTAGAACCCTCCCACAGCTCCCCAGAACTTGCCTTCTCTTCCCCACAGAGAGCTCTCATAAATAATCTTCTACCACTTGAAATTATAAAAGATACGTATGCAGCTATGCACACTGCAACAGACTTTAACCAAAACCTCACCAATCTTATGACAGTAAAAGTAGCCCAGCAAGTTTGGGGATATTCTTTTAGCACTGACAAGACAGTTTGGCTGGTCACTTTAATACAGCCTGAAAATTCATCCCTTTGGAAGTGTGCAAGGCATAGTGCATCTCACTAGAGAGAAGCAAAACCAAACTTATTTTAAGTAGTTTAAGCTACAGGAACAGTGTCTGATGAAGAATTGCAGAGGAGCAATTTTCAGAAGTAGGTAGCTGGATACAAGCACAGCTGCAAGCAACCACTTTGCTCTTAACTCCAGCAACTATTACCAGCATCTGGCTTTGATGACAACAGCCAGTAACTTCCCCTGGAGTGTTTAAGCATGACACCCCTATAGCTCAGTCAGCTTTTAAAGCAGCCCTGTTAACATGATTGGCTTGTTCTGAGTGAGGAATTTTCAGACAACAAGTTTGTACCTGGTACATCTGGATGGCATGTGATGCAACAAACTTGGCTCCATAAACTTGTCCATCTGTCCATCTCACTTGCACGACTTCCCCTTCAGCAGGAGGACCTAACTGAAGACAGTCTCGACTCTAGAATAAAGAGGGAAGATGGGAGAGAGGAGGAGAAGGATAAGCAGCTTCCTCATGTGAAGATTCAGCAAACCAGCAGGGAGTCACATTGCACACCACCCCAACTATTACTCCATTTTAGGGATGGCAAACTAGGCTGAAAAACATCCATCTATGTCATTTGCATTTAAATCCCAACAGTGGTACCAACTTCAAAGTATTTGATGTAGAAATGGTAAGCAAGTATCAGCAAGTTTTCCTTCAAACCTACCACTGCTAAGCAGCCAGAGATTAGCTGCACTCCCTGTCACACCTGTCCCTATGTGCCCTCAGTTAAGTCAGTCTCAGATAACACCCCTAAGGCCATCCTGCAGCACATCTCAGCCACCAGAGGAGAACCCAGGGCTGGAAAATTAGCAAATCCCCTGATGTGTCTTCTCTGCAGCAGCAAGAATTGACTCATGATGGGCCCCATACCAGAACCTCACTGTGTAACATACCACAATGTCCTCTGGGTACAGGTTATCACTGAAGGAGCCATCATCAAAGTTGACCTCGTAGAAAGTCTCCTTTGCAAGGCTGACCACTTCACACTGATAGAAGCGACCATTCTTGTGCTTGCTGATGACTATCTGTCCAGGTGACAGATCCTGGAGTGCAGCCTTAGCTCGCTGAGAAGAGAAAAATCACTTTTTACACATTGACTCACTGAAGAACATGTTGAGGACCATAGCTCCAGTGCTGGCACACAACACAGCAAGGTGAGTTACTTTACTTAAAACACCATCAGCAGCCTTTTTCGAGAAATTCTGCCTCTGAATTTCAAATGCCTGAAGCCTAATCTGTTAGATGCTGCTTTCCTTAATTTACTGAGTAAATTAGGCTCTCATTCCTCCGAGCAATGCAAGGCCTTTATAGTAAACGTTCCCTAATAGACTGTTGTGGTTTTGGTTAAAAAGGCTATATGGGAAATTTATAAACTAATCAATCACTTAAATGTGAAATTCTATGAGCACTCATGCAGTCTGCTGGAGTACCAGCACTAAATCCTGCATATTAAGTATCACAGCATACACCCCACTATTATTCCTCATTACAACAGCCACAGGAGGGATGTGATGCTTTCAGTCCTTCTGGGCTGCAAACCAAAGTACAATAAAGGACCTGACTAAGATCACTCAGAGCAGCAGCAAAGCTGAGATCAGAATCCAAGACCAACACCATTAGTTACACTGAACATTGTGAGAGAGCCAAGCCTTTAATGAAGTTTCAAAAGAACCACACAATCTAAAAACTTTTCAGTCCCTCCAAGATACTGCAGTTCAAATCCTGGGAATCACACACCTAACTCACCTCTGCCTGAGATGGAGTCTTATGCCTGAAGCAGGTAATGAAGACAACAAATGGCCAGTCATCAGGCTGCATCATGACTCCTGCTGCTTGGGCACAGCTGACATGAAAGGATGTGGGACACCGACCATGTGAGCACTGTACACAGCAACCTGCAACTCTCTTTCTCCTTTTCTTGCAGAAGATGCATTTCTGTGGACAGGAAACTACAAGTTATTGGTTGGCACTAGCTTTTACTCCACACAAAGGGCTATCTGGTCTAGCTAAAATGGCTAATATAATAGCTGTGCCATTTAGTCTTTGTGAGAGCACTGCTGCTTTCTGACTAAAAAGAATTGGGTAGCTACCACTTCTATTGTCTAAGAGACAATACTTCATAAAAGTAAATTAACTCAACAGATGAAAAATGTAAATGAAATATCTACCAGCTCAACATGCACAAAGCATGTGACCCAAGGATGCTAGCAACAGGAGAACTTAAGATTAAATCAGCTTGCAGTGCTCCAACTCAATAGGGCCTTTCAGCACTTGACTATTAAGTCACATAAATACAAGCAACACGATTTAGAATAATGGACAAAGACCACAGAAGTAACAGTTAAAGTTCTATCACTACTACCAGTGACTCAGTTACACTTGGGTCGGGCCTGCTGGGCTGTCAGAGGAAAAGAATACATTAGCATATGCAAAGCAGAGCAATTTGCCCCTGAACACCGAGCTGTTAAGAGTTAAGTACAGCTGCTTTTTTCCTGAAGACATTTGCCCATTATATGAATGGCTCTCATATACTGAAGCATCTGAGTGCTCCAGAGCAGCCCATAAAGCAAGTTAAATACCAGGGAGTAGAAAAACAACAAACAATAAATTATCACCGTTACACCACTATATGAATGTCATTTGCCACATACTGAAAACTGTGCCCCTTTTGCTGACTCTTCATGTGAATAACATAATAGAACAGGGAAAGGTTAAAAAAATGGGAATAGGGACAACTGCCATTTCCCATACACAGAACAGAGCAGATTACATAGTTCAGCCTGGAGAGGAGATAACTTGAATTTGAAAGGGATAGGCAAAGTTCCTCAGATTCTGAACAGACTGGAGCCACCACCAATGAAACACAGATGATCCTTACCAGTCTGAAACGTTGCAGGGGGATTTTGCCAACATCTACAGGACTCCGTTCTGCAATGTTCACAAATTTTGCCTCCAGTACAGCCACAGCACACATCACATGAACCCACCTGTCAGGACAGAAGAGAGGAAAAAGAAATTATTATGTATTGGGCCAACAGAAGATGCTCTGGAGTTTAAGTAAGTACAGTTCTGTTGAAGTTTGCCATATAAACCACGATAAATAGCCTCTGAGAACTAGCAGTGTAATCTTCCTTCCTGCTGCTAGTAACAGGTCACACGTGGGGCAAAACCAAGACTTCTTCATACTTCCAATCTACTACTGACAGTCTTAACAGGAGAGCAATTTAGTGTGACTTTTACTGGCAGCAAACCTGCATGATAAAAGACTGCCAGGCCAAGTTCCCATTATTTTATGGTGCTAGAAGACAGCAGCACACCCAAAGGACACAGGACAGGCAGCTGCATGCACATTTTGCTGTAGAAGCACCTTGAATTTCAATATGCTATGCTACTTAAAGCTATGGTTGTCCTTTGTCTCCATTGTCACCACAAATTAGAGAAATCAAAGTCGTCTGTAGAGAAGGTACTGAGAGATGTTATCTCATCGGGAACCTCGTTTTTATGTGGTAGGTTACACCTCTGCACATTACAGTTCTGCACTATAAATGCAAAGCAATCACCAGCTGCTATCAACTGAATGAGAATGAGGCACTACCTACAGATAGGACAACTGCTGCATGAGAACACAATGAACACACTTTACCATATCCTTCCCAGTAACACAAATTGTGAAGGGTGTTGGTCACTCTGTTACACCAAATGCAGACACTGAATTTACCAGCTTACCCTCAGATACTTAGGAATTGACCTTCTCCCTTAAGATCACAAAAATCTGGAACACTCACTTGTCATCATTGGCTCTCTGTAGTGCTCCTCCTCGTAATGAACACAAACAGCAATCCTGGAGCAAGGAAAAAAGCATTAGCTGGAAGAGTCAAATCCAGAGCACTGCACTTGCTGCATAATTTCCACCTAAAACGCACATCCAGAGGAAGAAAATGGTTTTGCTGTCAGAATAGAGCTAACTACCTTGTAAAGATCAGCCCTTCAGCTCTCAAAAGCTGCTGCCCTCAGGGCAACACAGACTCCAAGTCTGTTGAAGGCAAGCAGACCTACCACTGAAGGTTCCATGTATTTGTTATGGGTTCCTTTTACAACTGCAATACCCTCTATCCTTTGAGGAAGTGTAAAAGGATCTGGAAGGAACATGAGGAAATACAATTTGAAAGGCTGACCTTTTCTGCTGATCTAGAGTCTATACAGCTGTTTGAGGGAATCCCATTCTTCTTGCTTTCTTCATGCATGCACACTTCCCTAATTATTAACACAAGTTACTTTCTGGTTTAGAAATAGTAGCTACCACAAATTAAGACAGACAATGGAGCTATTCCCACCTTCATGCAGAACATCTTCCCTCTGATTCAAATGAATCAGCAGCTTTGCTGCTGGTTAAAAGGATACCATTGTGGTTTAAAAGCACCAAAATAGAATAGACTGGCTCCTGACCATTCTCTAGGTTCTTCTCATAGGATAATTAAAAATTAAAATTAAATTAAAATTAAAATAAACCCCAACACCCACAACAATATGGAAATTAACTTTGTAGCCAATATGTACCAGACTCCAGCTGTGAAAAACTTTACCTCTTCTAAGGCATTTTCTGTACACCGAGAGCACATCCAGTCTTCAGTGGCCTTGTCAGGGGATACACCATAACAACCTAGAACAGACACACCTCACTTAAGAGCTTATCTAAACTCAAACCCATTCCCCTTGGGCCCAGAAGTCAAGCAGGAATTAAAATCAATGACCCCAGGATGACACTGTGTATTTGAAGCTACCCATGCAGCCAACTGCCTGTTCCATAGGCCAGCACTCAAGTATATCCTACTCTGATAAGGGCTCAACTTCATGTATCTGTATGTTAAACCAGCTGGTAGAGGCCTGCTGTGATGTACAGACTCAAGACAGAGAACACTAGAGTTTAGGGTGACATCCAGATGCACTCACTTGCATGGACACAGACATGGCAGTTCTTGCAGGTGATGAGTACGCTGGTTCCATCTTCCTCTAGGTAGGGAGTTGAAAGATTGAGGTCAGTGCTGCAGCCAGTTGCAGTAAAGCACATTTCAGGAATCAGGGGTTTAGTTCGGATCTTCCCATCCACAGCAGCTGGAGCTACTCCAGAGTTTTGACTGCTGCCTTCACATTCTGCCTATAAGGGATGGATGGGGAATTTAAGTTTTAGAAATAAAATGGTCTCACTTCATCTTTACTCATTCATTATTTGATACATAAATCAAAGAAAAGTTGAAGGTGCTGAAAGATTACAGAGTTGGTAGGTTAGGTGAAAATATAGTTTATAAAATCCTCAGCTGCTGTGGCTTCAGAATGCAACTATGTTCTACCCAAATACTACATGGAAAGTCTGAATTGCATCCCTCTAATGAGCAACAAGATACACATCAAACTGCATCTCTTGTGACAGAAGAGATGGAATCACCAAGCCCACCTCATGCTCTACAGAAAACACCCTGAAATACAGAGGATCATAAGCCTGCTGTCCCCCACTGTACATTTATCTTACCTTAATATGGGAGGATTACCAACACACAAATAGATACTACTGCAATCTCCATTATTTTTTCTCAGAGTAGTTCTGAACAAGTCTAATGGGCTTTAAAACTAATTTGTTCTGGGAAATAAGCAGACTAAAAACGCAGTTTCCAGGACAAAGCTCAGGAGACCTTCAGGCTAATCTTTTGTAATTTATTCATCTAAGCCAATGTCAAACCAAACACCAAAGACATACAAAGTTTATAGAGGTATGTTTCCATTCAAGTTACTCTTCTGAACAGCTAAACAGAAATTAATCTTTTTCTTTGCAGAAATGTTCCAAACCACAGGCCACCACTGAAGTAGCTTGCCTAATCTTTTAAAATTATTGTTAGCAGAAATCGCAATAGTAGAATGCTTCCCAAAGCTAGGGAAAATAAGTCCATGTAACACTCAGAGCTGGAAGGAAACGGACATGTTTTCAACAAGTCTTGTTTAGTCAGATTCTGTAAAACTTACTGATTTACACTGGACATTGCATGTCAAGCAAAAGATCAAATGACTGGGGGAAATCTGTAACAAAGTTGAAGAAAACATGACCTTTTTTTTTCCCAAGCAGCTAGATACTTTTCTTCTTCCCAAAGGAAAAGTGCATATTTGTCTGACATTTTGTGCCAATTTTTTATTTGAACGGGTAACTAAAGTGAGTTTCCAGACTTGCTATAGACTTTCTGAAGTTGGAACAAAGAGCCTAACCACAGCTCAAATCTTGGAAGACTTTCTGCTTCACTACTGGTGTAGACAGACATTTGAAAACCTGCAGTTAAGAGTTTTCTGCTCAACAGCAACTAAAAAAAAAAAAAGAAGCTAACAGAACTTCAACTGTCCTCAAATCCTTAACTTTATACACTGTCAGCACTAGTGAAATCCTTGTGTACCACACAGCCCCTATGCAGAATTACCAGCCCTAACAAGAACCTACTCTCAGACAGAAAGAGCAAGATCAAACAGAAACTACAGTCGATGGTTTGCATGAAAACAAGAAACTGTATGAATATATTCAACAAAAATGTGAGGTCTTCATTTCCAAAACTGTGGTGAACATGTTTCTGGTGCCACCATAATCATAGAGTGATCTCAAATGAATCACTGAATATGCTCAGTGTATGGGAAGGGTCAAGCTATCTTGAAGTTGCAAAATGCAGCTGTCGAACACTCAATCAGACAACTATTCAAGCTATCTTAAAATTAGTTAGCTTAGGCATATAAAAAAATTCAGTGTAGGACTCCAGCCTAAGCAACAAGTCAATATGATAAAGGAGTTCTGCATCCCATCCCACGCTATGCACTTTGTTAAGCGCATTTTCACATGCCATAGCTACTGTCATTATGGATACACTCCGAGACAAGATAGTTTCCTATCAATACCATCTACAAACACAACCCTAAATCCTTCTAAGTAAAAGGTCTTCTTCTGTGCCTGCTCCCCAAAGACCATGTGGTATGAGTGGACCTAAAGTGCTTTTTTAAAAACACTTTAGAAGTGAAAGAGTCAGTCTGGAAAACAGAAATGGGATTTTATAGTCAGCAACAATCCAGCTCCATTCTGTGGTTTGAGCAAAAGCCACAGAACACAAAAGCTTCTGCTGAACAGATGAGTGAGCCCCTGAGAACCAATAGCCAGTCCATCACAGGTGTACTCTCCTGGAAAAATTCCTTGGGAAGACTGCAACACTGATATAGGTTTTGTTAAGTGACAACATGCAAAACAACATATGTAAAACTATGGACCACAGTAGCATCCTATTCCACTATCTCCATGCATTAACAGTCTTGTTTTCATACCTGATATGCCTGGAAGAGCATACAAACAGCACAGTATGGAGACTGCTGAGCCATGGTCCGATTGTACTCTTTTTCAGCCTCAAAGTTTGGTGGCCGGTTCTGCCAGAGCTGGCTAAGTGGCTTGGCCCAAGCTTCTGTCTCCTCAGCCTCTTCTTCAGGAGTTAGTTGCTCTGGTGCCTCTGTGATAAGAGATCATTCACTCAGTGATTATGCGTCTTTTTACAGATGCTCTTCTTGTAAATGAAACTAAATAAGGCAAGAAGCTATGAATGGAGATGGATGAAAGACTGCCAGAAATCAAACTGACAGAAGGGTGATGGAAGCCAGTAACTCAGTCTCCTTTTTAAGAGGCTTCTACTAATCAAGCAACTGTGCAGACACAAGATAGGCTTACTGAGAACAGCACCAGTTCCAAATTATATCAAGACTAAAGCTGTCAGCCAAAGAACCTGGCACTGGAATTTTTTTTAAAATCATGAATATTTACATCAATGACTGGGATACTCTAAGGCAGATGCAATTACGCAACAGTCTCTGGTACTGGTTTAATTTTCCTTTCAGGGTTGCAACTTTCCAAAGAACAGAACAGGAAAGAAAGATGACACCATTCAAGAGAAAGTTTAATGATGCAATGAGACAAGCACCTTCTCTAGGATGCAAAGGTGTCACTTGCTGACTCCTGTTTATCACCACACTGCCCACAGAAGCCGAGACCCTCTCTACAGTCTCCCTAAGAGCATAAGGCTTTACTCACCATCATCACTAATGCAGTCTTTAACCAAGAGTGGGTGATGGCGTGGGAGTTTGCTCAAGGGCTGGCGACGACCCTTGGACTTCTTACTGTCCTTTGTTGAGGTGATGTACTCCTTTGCTGCCTGGACAAGGAGAAGAATTCAGCAGTCAGTTAGCACGTGCTTCCATGATTTTATTTCTAACGACCTAACTTCAGCTCTAACTGGCTAAATCTTCTGAAATGCTCAAAGCACTTCTGCTGTGAAAAACCAGACGAAGCTGTACTAGCTCTGTTGAGCCAGTAAAATGGACACTTTTCAGAGGCCCTAGCATAGCTTTTCATGCAAGTCTGTTTACATAAAGAATCATGTAAAAGACAGAAATGAAGAAGGAAATGTTGAATGGTTCAACTTAGAAGAGCTGTGGTAAGAAGTCTCATGCATTCTGGAAATGCCCTCAGTTTGTGTGTCAATTAAAAATTCCAAATTTATAAGTAAAAAAAAAATAAAAAAAAATACAGAGTTCATTGACATCTCGAACTAACAGGCTTATTTTAAATGAAGGACACTTTCATCCTTTCTGCTTATTACTTGCATTGATGTCTTACCAGACAGACTGGAAGAAGGAGACTACAACAACAGTTATTTCCTCTTCCCTCAGCCTTATGTAAAAACAAGTGACATACTGACAAAATTACTACTAATCTGACAAGCATGGCAATAAAGGCAATGATTTTAACGGCCCAGGAAGTCTCTCAGTAGATATGAACCTACTACCTAAAGTTGGATACAAGACTTCTAAGAAACACTGAAATGGAAATTAGCATTCCCAGTTACCACCTAATGGAAAAGTTGTTTTGAAATACACCACACTGGGGAAAACCATCCACACCCATTCAGAATTTCAACTTTTCCCTGTCTAGAGCATCTCCCTGTAATGGAGACATCAGTATCTGCAACAGAATTTCTTTAGTTTAAATAGCCATGAGAACTCTTCCTTAGTTTCAGCTTAACTACCAACAGATTTGCCTATTTGCTGTTCCATTTCTGTAATTCCTGAATTTTTAGGAAACAATCATTATTCGCCTCCCATTCTCTATGCACAGATTTAAAGAGGGAAACAAAATACTGAAAAGACATTACCAGATAAGATTTTAACTCTTCTCTTAGGTTGATTAATAAAACATTCATTGGTAGTTCTTAAACACTGAGATTTACATTCTCCCAAACAATAACTTTTGTTGCATCATTTCTTCTCTTTTAAAAGGGACACAGGCAATAAAAGCTGGATCAAACTAGATATTAATTTTAGGTATAAATAGGTGTCTATTACTAAAAAAGGACCTCAATTAGCCTGTAACACTACCTAGTCAAAACCACCAAGCTACTTTTTTTGCCTTACAGCACTTAAATAGTTTAGAGAAGTCCTCAAAACCAGGGATCTCCTTGCCTTCTGGAAGAGGTAAGAGCGTAAAACAAAAACTGGAATGAAAGTCTATTTAGCAAAGCCCATAGGTATTAAAAACACATTAACAACTAAGCAACTTGCTATGCAAACACCAGTGGGACGAAATTGTAACCTGCACGGACAGGAAGTTTTGTCACAGCAAATCCCTGACCATGGAATTAAGCCCTTCAGCTCTCAGTTCTCTTGCCATTCATACCTCTGTCAGTTCTTGCTCATTCATGCTGGTGGTGGCACTGGCTTTCTTCCCTGAAGACTGTTCATTGTCAGATCCGCTGGCATCCCCCTTAGCATAGCTGTGGACTGTGAACACCCCAGCTGGCCCAGGAAGAGTTCGTTTTGCCAACAGCTCAGTCGATTCAGAGTCTGAAGAACAAGAATATGCAGGCGAGCTGGACTGAACGCTGGATGTTGCACTCTGCTTTGATGCTGGCAACACTGAAGTGGAATTGGAAGCATGTGAAATGGAGAGATCCAGCACAGCTGCTTCTTGTTCTTCTTCCTCTTCAAGCTTCACCGTTTTCAATTCTTCAAATTTAGCTGAGTCTCCACGATCTGGAAGAAATGATATGCTGACTTTTTCTGAACTCTAGGCAGAGAGAGAACATTTGTGCAACTGTTTGCACAAAGCCAAACAGGAAAGCAAACTACTACATGCAAAAAGTGACAGTAAATCATGTAAAGAGTAGATCATTAATTCAAACGCCTATAATGTCATGGGTGACTTAGTGAGGGAGAGAATGTAAGTGTCTGCTCGTTGCCTCTTCCAGCACCAGAACTAGGGTATGTCAAACAAAACCAGCAGACAGTGAGTTCAAAACAAACAGAGATGATCCTTTATACAGGGATGTATGTAGCTAAACAGCCCAACTCCTGGCCACACAATGCTGTGGGTAAGAGGTTACAAATGTGCATGGGAGACTTAACAGAAGAAAAATAAAAACCCACAAACCAGAAGAAGATTATTAAATGCAAGCTGCAAAGGGCTGGAAAACAAAATATGAGAGGGAAGCATCATATATGCTTTCCCCGTTCTTATGTCGTGCCAGAGGCCCTCTGCTCCTCCCATAATAGCAAGGATAAATGACCTATTACAAGCCACATGAATTTTCCTCCAGCCTACTTATTACAAGTAACACACCTATACAGCATACCAGACCCACACGAAGTGTGTGCATGTTTTACTAAGCAATTCACATAAAGAGGTCACATTGCTCAAGAGGGATGCAGAGGAGCTTATACTACTGAGGCATCTGATACATTTCTGTCTGCAGGCAGACAAAATAAAAAAGAGCAAAAAACAAAAGCTAGAAAATGGTATCATTTTAAGTCTTATGACAGCAAATTTCTTAAGTGCTTGCCATGGGTCTGACAAACTAGTGTCTGCTTTTCTGGACACGAAGGAATCCTACTGAACAGTATCATATGAAAGAGTGCCCCAGATTCAGCTCTAGCAGCTTGTAGAATAATACCACATCCCCTTATACCAGGAAAAAAGCTTGGCACACAGTTACCTGGAAGTTTGAGCCTTTGTTCACCTTGCTGCACAAGTTCACTCACAGGCCTCTCACGAGGCTCTGCCACGTCCGCTTCATACTGCTCCTCCTTGGGGAAGGCCTCACTCTCACTCACCTCCTGAGGCACTTCCAGGCACACCCTGTGCCTTTTTGTTCCTATGCGATGCTTGGGGATGCTGCAGGAGACAAATTCATGGGTCAGGTTAGCAAACACGTAAGTGTGATGAATTTCTGTGTGAATGCATAAAATACAGTCTGGTTTGGAACAGTCTTTTAAAAGACAGCATCTGGCAAGCCAAATAGTTTCCAAATTATTCTGAAGTGTTTTCTTTGCCTTTACAGAAGAAAAGTCAGTAATCTTTAGAGATGATTCCTCAGCATGTTAACAATGTATTGCTCTAGCCAGGCATTCTTTACCTTGAACAAAAAAACCCTCTAAACAAAACCCCAAACAAACCAAAACAATAACCAAAAGACCACCACCAAAGATAGCTTTAGAAATAGTAGCTGACACTGACTGAAAAAGATTTAAACTGCAAAATGTAAGATGATTAGCCTGCTGACCTTCAGCAACAAGGAACTGCACACTGATGTCACAGCTTGCAGCATTGATTGTACCAAAATTTGCTAGCAAGTACTGTCCCATGATCTCAATACACTCCCCCTTTTATTTCTGGCCTCTCAGTGCATGGTGCACACTGCCAATCCAGGCTTTAGAGGTCTGTCCCAAGATGAACAACTACCTTCCAAGCTGGTGTGTTTCCTGCCTACCACAGACTATCATCAATGTGGACTCAAAACAGTAAAAAATATTAAGAGTAAACCCTGCTCCCAGGAAAAATATTATTGCTAACTCTGACTGTTCTTCTATCAGAATGGCAAACACTTAATTGCAGCTCCAATTGCAGCAGGGTCTAAATTCTAAAAACCCAACAGAAAAACAGAGGGCTTTATAAAGCATTACCTTTTCATCTCGTCCCCATCCACCTCCTCTTTACATGTCTCTTCTGTTTCCATTTCCTCAGCACACTGTTTCCCATTCTTGACTTTTTGCATGAGATCCCCTTTAAGGAACTCTGCCGCCTCTGGGGTTGGAAGAGCATGGTCAATGACAGTCACGTCCTTCCCAGCTTTCCAAAGCTTGTAACGATCTGGCTGGTACTTCCTCACAAACACATCCATGGAAATCTTCACCATGTCCTTCCGACATGAGCACTGAAGTCACAGAAAATATTAAAGTAAGGCCACATACTCAACAATTCTACTCTGAATTCCTGTATCACTTTGCTTTTAGGAGCTTAAGAAAAAAAAATCAGCCATTTACATGTAATTGAGCCTCAGAACCCTCACTCAAGATTTTCCCAGGAAATCAAAAATATTAAGTTACTAAAAACTGGGCAGAAAAGCCAGCAAAAAAGAGAAAGCAGAAAACCAAATGTTATCACAATAACTAAGAAAGAAAGCTCACCAGTCTATTTACAGAGTTGCTGGTAGAAGCTGACTGTTTTAATATGAGCTTATACAAAAATAGGCAGCAAAACCAGAGACTATAATGAAGAAATTAGAGCAACACAAACTCTGGGCCTATCCAGAGCAGTAGAGGTTCCCCTCATCCAGGATAGTTACAAGTAGTACTTCAAAGCATTCACTTCAATGTAGCTTCTGAAAATATAACTTGTTTGTAAGGCACCTCTACAGGGATATTCAGGCTAAAGGTTCAGCCAAGATATTTATTTTGGTAAGTCACTTAAGTTACCAAAATCATATTTCCAGGCTAACCAGTCAATAAGTAATGGTTAAAATATTAGACAAAAGTAGTGATGAGCTCTGACCATCAAACAAACTCATCTCTGGAAAGACAAGTCCCCTGCTTTTCTCTGAAGCCTCAGTTGATCTGCACAAAGTTGCAAAACATGTTTGATGCTATCCATGCTTGAAATAAGGGCACCAGGCAGGAGGTTGGTTGGATGTTGTTACCACATGAGAGAGCAAACATCACACCTTAAATGGACAAAGCCCTGAAATCACTCCCTTAGAACAAACAGTGGGGGCTTAAGGAGCAGCAGAGCATCCTTTCTTTCACATGCAGAATCGTTTGCAATAGGATGGCAACAGACCACTCACCAGCACGGACTGCTTCCCGTACTCGATCCACCGAAGAGTAGCAAAGTTGGTGGATTCAGCACAGTTAAAGCCGTGATTAAAGCCAGCATGATAGCTATAAGGAAAGGTGATCATGAACTCCCCAGCCTCCTGTGTCACCTAGAAGACAATTGAGACACCACAGCGTTATTCACAATCTACTCGGTGAGTATGATTAAAAGCAGGTCCCCTACCCCTCTGCAGCATACCCAAAAACCCTTCTCACAGATGGTGGCTGGAGTTACCTGCTGCAATGGACAGACTTGATACTTACCTTCACTATTTTCCTACTTATGTTAAATATCTGTTTACGGAAAAGCCACACTCAGTATGGGTTTTTTTACTAAAACACAACGCAACTGGTCAAAATAGCACAGAAATGGTTATACATATAAAATACTCTGTGACCAGTTACTGAAGGTACTTATCTGTATCAGTTGCTGGCTTGGCTGAACAGTATCTAAGATCAAGTAAATTTTTATCCACACAGAATCTGAAATTTACTGCTGTTTTCTTTTGCTGTTCATATTCGAGTACAACTCTCAGTCAGTCTTCCACTGCTGCTCTTCAACATTACCCCACTGTCTAAAGGTTTACGACAACAAAACCCTTCAGTTACCGATGAAGATGTGACAGTATTTTACGAACTCAAAGATTAGATCTTCGATATTTCTGTGTGGAGAAGGGGAATGGCAGACCATCACCACAGAAAGTAAGGAAATCTATAAAGTTATTAATGAAATTAAAAAATTAGCAGGGAACAAGCCTTATTTTCTGTTGAGGAAGTGGATTGCAACAAAATTGCCAGGGGACAAGTCTGAAACAAAAAAAGGACAATCTCACTTCACTGAATGCATAGCTAAGCAGTGAAGTTAATCTAACACAGGATATAGTGTACAGTTCTAAGGTAGAAAAAAAATATGGAAAACCAAGCTTTTTTTTTCAGTAGTCCTTGATAGATTTTTTCGTTTCAAACTCTTTCAGGCCCCAACTGGCAGATAAATGGAAGTACAGTGGGAAAAAATTGCCTTATACCCTTCCTGTTTAAATTTTCCTCTCTAAGCATCTGCTACTGGCTGCTGCTAGAAATGAGACAGGACTGCAGGAACCTCTTGACCGAGCTGGTATAACCATGATTACTTTTCTACACCTTATCAAATGGAATGCCGTATTTCTTCAGAATTGATGGAGAGATGAGGGTCATCTTGTGACGGAGAAATGCTTCACAGCTTTGGGCACTTCCTGGAAAAAATCCTGTTTAAAAGGCAGGTAAGGAGAGATGTTACCATTGTGCTGTGAAGCAAATTTATTTTTCAGCAGATTTTAGGAAAAGTTACTGTCTAAATAGGGTTTCTCCCTAGACCTACAAGTGTGGACCACCTCATTTGAAGTGTGTATTCTGAAGAAAACTGGCAACTCCTCCAGATTTATCTTTTAACAGCTGCCAGGTTGAAAAAGCATAAGAAAGACCTTACATAGAAGGATCTTCCCTTGGCCATAAACTTCCAGTTTTAATAATCAATAGTTAAAGATTTTCTTATTAAAGGTTAGACAGACTGTAAATTCATTATTTCTAACATTTCTCTTGTGTGTATCCTATGAACAAATACTCAGAAGTAATGCAATATATATTCCGAAAGGCAAACTATCAGTTCAGTCATGCCAGCCTGTGCTCTGGTGGATATTATAGGCATGCTGTGCTCTTAAAGAGCTGAAATTTGTTGCAGCTGTCCATCCCACCTTTCAAAAAAGGCAAGACATAAATTGCCTGATTACCTTTTGCAAGTCTCTCCAGTCGCTTCCCATGCTCTGGAGGGATCGAGTACCTGCAGTGATAAGAACAAGTCTGTTAAGTTCAAGTGACACGACAAAATCTCAAAGTCTGACTGGAAATCATAATCAGGCATCAAGGCCTGAATTACTTACAAAAATAAATCCTCTATCTCTACACTGTCTTTTTCAAAGTTTGATGATATAAAGCTGAAAATCTTCATCAAGGCCTTTTACCTTTCTATCCCAAGAAAAATCAAGACCAAAAAGCTGGCCATCTCTTCCACTTTTGCTTAAGCAGTTAAGGAAGTAAAACGTCTGATGTACATAATTAACAGATCGGTGCAGCAAAACATGAACTGCAATGAGAAGGGGAAGAGCACTTCCTGAACTGTCTCAGTTCACAGCTGTGCAATCGCCGGTACACTCACTGCAAGGAGGAACACAGAGCAAGAGAGAAAATGGAATCATCTCTTTCAGCTGCTCAGACCAAGATGAGACTAAGTCTGATGCCTCATCCTTAACACGTGCACAACTGGCAGAGTGCTCTTCAGGGCTATGCCTCTCTTTGTACACACCTTTTTATGGTGTGTACACGGTTTTTATACCACAAAACTCCTAGTTGGTTTGACTACAGTAAATAAAGCCAACCACTTAGTTTCCTTTTGCTCTCGAATACAGTGTTATATTCTTCACGGAGCTCCTTAATAAATCAATCAAACTAAGACACCAGCAAAGCTCGCTTCTTTCAAGTACTACTGTAAAAGAAGCAATGAACAAATAGCTCAACAAACTGAACTATTCTGTTTCATGTTCCCCTGCTACTCCCACTGCATGGGGTTGTTCACTGGTCACATGGTGCTAGCTATTATTTTTTACTTCAAAGTTGTATTAAAAGGCAGCCAAAAATACTAGTTTCCAACAAAAGTGCCATGGAAACAATTGCTGAAGTTGCTTGAGAAATTAATTTGTGAACAGAACGGCATGATTCACTCTTGAAATGCAACCCATGCTACAGAAAATTTCAGGAGCCTCCCCTAAGAATCATGAAAGCTGGATGAACCACTCAGCGAGATCCACAGGCCTGCTTTTTAGATCTGATAAACAGCTACATTTCAAAGTTCACTAAAAATTGCCTGTTCCCCCAGTGCCTGTGTGACCATACCTCTGCATGGTCATTTTAGAGCCTCAGGAAATAATAAGTAAGTTTTCCAAGCTTTGATCCTACTGCAGCAGAGAACATCCACGCTGTACTGTAATTCTGAAGAACTCTCTACATCAGGACAGCAAACAGTTGCTACAGAAGGTAACCAAACAAATTTTACCCAGGACATGAACTGCTTTGCAGTTCCCTACAGGTTTCTAGTGTTCTTGTTATCACATACCTCTGCAGTGCAAGACTGGAGAAATGGTAATTACTTCAGTCAACTCTCACAACTTCATGATTTTGACTCCAATATTTTCTGGTATTGCTTTTCTACATTTAGAAGCTTCGCTAGAAAATCTTACCATGACTTGGGTTCCCCAAAATGCAAGTAGTTAATACTGTAGAGGTCCATGTCCTCGGTGTGCCAAGCAAAGGAAGTTTTCCACATGCCAAAATATAGGTAAGGAGTATTCACTCCTTCAATGGTTATGCCACTTTCATTCTCCACAATATCCAGGATTGTGTTCAATCTGCCAATATTCCACGCATCTACATGCTGTAAAACGTGAGCTTTGTGTCAAACAAGGATTACAAAGAACAGACCCACACAACTGAGATGACAGTTGCAAAAGCTAACAGGCACTTGTGAAACAGCACATCACAGAATCACACAGCTCAAGCCATGAGCTAGTTCCCCTTAACCAAAAGTTCTGCATGGTGTAGCTTACATACTGATTGCTTACTAGCCTTTATGGAGGGGAAAAGGTTACCAGCAAACACAATGATTAGGAAGGAGAAATAATCACGAAGCTACAAACTTAACAGAGCAGAGAACAATAGCTGATGTTGATTGAACTTGAGCTGATGTCTGAACCCTCTTGAACAAAACCACTTTTCATTCCAAACGTCTTTTAAAATAGTGAATCATGGTAATTTAGGAGACAAGCAAGCAGAATGCAAACTCTTTTTTGACGTTTATCATCCTACCACATAATGGCTACAGAGCTGTCCCACACAAATACAGGCACCAGTGAATACTAAAGCAGCGTGTATCCACTGATCAACACTTCCAACTCTCATATGCCCTTTGGGACAAAGCAACACTTGGGCAACAGTGGTTTCTGCCTTTCTGAACTAAACTATGTTACACTGAAGTGTGAGCAAAGGTCCCTTAGAACACTACCTCTGCCAGCCTTCTTTAACTACCTGGATTAAATGGAGTGTATGTTACAAACACGTGGTTTATTGTGTTCTTGCCTACTCCAGAAGCTGGAACTACGTGAAAACTATCGTTAACTCTTTCCAAAAGGTAAGAGTCAAATGCTACATTAGTATTCATGGAATGCAATATCCCAGGATAACTGTTACCTGAAAACCCAAGCAGTTTGCTCACCTTGTCGTAAAGCGTGCCGTTAACGTCGGCCCCGTAGATGGGGGCATTGAATGTAAGGTTTTTCCAGTATTTTCGTTCAAGGTCTTCAAAGTCCGTGTACCGGGGTGTGCAGTACCTGAAAGAACAACAAAGGTAATAAAGACTTTGCAGTTTGGTATTTGACGAGTCTAAACCAACATTTTCCACCATGGAAACAACGGAAAGCTACAATAAAAATACCTAATGTGTGTTAGCAGCCAGACCCCTTAACTGCCTAAGCAGCAACGAGAGCTGCCACAGCTCTGTTCCTGCGAGACTTGGGAACAAAATACCAGGAAGAAAATTACCTTCCCCATTTCTCAGTTTACTTTCATTTTTTGCTTTGTGCACTTTTCAGGGGCCAGAACAATTTCACTTTTTAGCTGCAGCTACTAAGTATCAATGCTATAGCTACTAAGTAGCAACAATTCAAACACAAAAGTGATACAAAGAACAACTTGAAAGGGAAAAAAACCCAACAAAACCAAAGTTTTCTGCCTTTCACTTTCAGTGAAAGTAACAAATGTCCACAGACTTACCTGCTAGTAAACTGGTCAAGCATGCTCAGTTTACCAGCGAAACACCTGCTCTTGATGCCCATTCCCTGTAAACTATATATTGGGCCAGGGGATCAAATTTACGCTCTTAAAACCTATTTCACCTGTGTCTATACGCACATAGATTCCAGACAATTACATATATAACATTAAACAATAATTTCTATTAAATTATTCTAGTAAACAGAAATTTTAAAATATCTGATGTGTACTGCTCTTGAAAGATAAAACAAGCTTTGGTGGACTGACTGCAGCTGGCAACTCCAATGTTATTTCTAAGTAGTTATTGCAAAGGCTGTTTCTAAAACTCCTTTTAAAGTGATCTTTTCTCCATATCCTTTTTCATGTCAAGAACACTTCTCTCCACTACTCAGAAAATATTTCGATGGTCTAGCTACTGGGGACAGACACACAGGAGTGCACAGCACAAGTAAGAAGTTCTGCTGGCATTACGTATCCTCTTGCTGCACAAGTGACAAAGGTCCCCATCCACACAGCCCGTTGTACGAGCACAGCTCCTCAGCTCAGGGCATGACGTTCACACCACTGACCGGCAACAGGCTGTACCGAGGACCTGGCCCCTGTGGGAACTTGTGGATGCCCCACCCCTGGAAGCGTTCAAGGCCTGGCTCGCTGGGGCCCTGAGGAACCCGGTCTTGTGGAAAGTGGCCCTGCCCGTGACAGGTGGGGAAACAGATGATCTCTAATGTCCCTCCCAACCCAAATCACTCCATGACTCTATGTGCCCGGGACCGGACGTACTTGTCGCTGTTGGCGATCCTGCGGAACTCGCGGACCGTCATGGCTTTCTTCTGGATGTTGTACTGCGTGAAGAGCCCGGACTGCCCTGTCACCACCTGCTGGATGGGCGCGGGGATGACGAGTTCGTCGATGTCATCGTAGCACTGCCGCGGCTTCCACTCCTTGGGCGGCACGATCTGCGGGGACACACGGCCCGGGAGCGGCGGCCGCGGCCGGGGACAGCGTCAAACTCGGGGAACTCGGGCCGAGCCCCGGCCGGGGCGCGCCCGCCCCACCGCGCCGCGGCGTAAACAAAGGGCGGAGGCGGCCGGTGCGCGGCCCGGGGCCGGCGGCGCGGCCTCCGCCCGGGGGGAGAGGGAGGGTCGCACCTTGGCCAGCCCGGCGCGGTGGGCGCCCTGCGACTCCACGTAGGCGATGTAGCGGCTGAAGTCGCGGAACTGCTCCATGGTGGGGCGGAAGGTCATGATGCGCTGCCCGGGGTTGAGGCTCTCCAGCTCCGAGGCCATGATGCCGGGCCGGCCCTGCGCGGAGGAGGCGGGGGGTGTCGGGGGGGGAGAGGCGGGACACGCCGCGCGCCCCGCCCCCTCCGCCCGCCGGCCAATGGCCGCGGGGTCCGCACCAGCCCTGCCTCCTCATTGGCGGAGCGCGCGTGCCCGTCAGGACCCCCCGGCTCCCTCTCCCTCTCACGGCGAGAACGCCACCGACTCACAGCTCCCCCCGCGCCTCCCGGCCCGGCCCGGTGCGGCCGCACCGAGTCCCCGCCCGCCGTGCTCACGTCGGCAGCGCGTCCCGCTCCTCCGCCGCCTCGCCGCCTCTCCGCACCGACGCCCAGCCGCCGTATCCCTCCGCACCACGCACCCAATGAGTCCTGCGGGCCGCCGACGCCACCGCGGCCGTTCCGCTCCGCCCGGGCCCCGCCCTGCTGCCCCGCCCTCTTCTCCTCCGCCGTCGCAGCCAATCGCTGCCCGCTCCGGCTTCACAGCCAATAGGAATTCGACGGCCGGCCGGGGCGGGCCAGCGAATCAGGAGGCCGGGCGCAGGGCGGTTGCTAGGCAGGGGCGGGAGGCGGCCGGGCGAGCCGCAGGCAGGCGATAGGGGGCGCTGGACCGGGAGGCCGGGCCGGGGCAGCCTCGGGCCGTGCGCAGCCAGGGGGGAGCGGCGGCTGCTCCCCACAAGGGTCCCACTCGGGTCCCACAAGGGTCCCACTAGGGTCCCACAAGGGTCCCACACGGATCCCGGCCCTGGGGAGTCCCGCCGGGTGCAGCCGAGCCCGGTCCCGCGGGGTGTGAAGCCCTGGGCACTGATCCCGTGCAGATGGGCGCTGCCCTGAGCCGAGTGGTGACACACAATAGGCGTGTGCCAACCGAACGCATGAACTGGGCTAATTATACACCTACAATTTCCGTGTGTAAGCAAAGCCAGAGGAGAATTTGATACTGTGCAAACGTCTGGCAGTGAATTCAGGCTGGGGCTGGGCTGGGCTGGAGCCAGGCCTGACCCATGCCAGAACTTTTGGCCGGTCATCCAGAAATATGAAAAAGTGCCGCTGTGGCGAACGGATGTTGCCAATAATCCACCACCACTGTGTGAAGGATTGGGACCTGACAGTACAGCTTTAGCAGCAAGTGCTTTCTGGTGTGGACAAGGATGAGTGCTTGGCAGAACCTGTCTAGGTGGGACAGACCTCTCTGTGGATGGGACTGCCTGCGATTTTCACAGCTCCACAGATCGTGGTGTGCTAAATGCATTTTAAATGTGTAAGTGCCAATAGGCAACCTTAAAAGTAAGCAGAACCCACCTGAAGAGCTCGTAGCCATCCTCAGAGAGCATACTTGGTCCTTCATGCCTAAATAAAACCTTAATTTCACTGTGTGTTTCTCCTGATATGCATTTCCTTCAGAGCATGTAGCAGCTCTGAAGGTCCTAACAAACACCACTCCAACACAGGTTTTCCCTGGTCTGCTGCCTCTCATTTGCTCATCTGAATTGCCAGGTATACAAACCAGAACCACAGAGTGGATTTAAACAACAGCAGGCACCACACAGAGCCTCCTACAAATGTCAGATAACAAGTTTGAGACAAACTCTGTGTTTCTGGCCTTCTTGGTGGCTTGGCAGCTGCACTGGCCATCCTTTAATCAAGAAAGGCTAACTTTCTAATATCATAGAATCACAGAATGGTTTGGGTTAGAAGGGACCTTGAACATCATCACATTCCAACCCCCTGCCATGGGCAAGGATGCCTTCCACTTGACCAGATTGCTCAAAGTTGCATCCAACCTGGCCTTGAACACTTCCAGGGATGGGGCATCCACAACTTCTCTGGGAAACCTGTTCCGACGCCTCATCACCCTCACAGTAAAGAATTTCTTCCTTATATCTAATCTAGCCCTGCCCTCTTTCAGTTTAAGGTCATCTTCCCATTTCCTGTCACTGCAGACCCTCGTGAAAAATTCTGCTCCAGTTCTCTTGTAGCCCCTTCAGGCACTGGAGGTTGCTGTAAAGTCTCTTTGGAGCCTTCTCTTCTCCAGGCTGAACAACCCCAGCTCTCTCAGCCTGTCTTCACAGGAGAGGTGCTCCAGCCCTCTGAGCATCTTCATGACCTCCTCTGTTCCTGCTCCAGCAGGTCCTTATGGGTCTTACAGCTGGGCACAGTGTTCCAGGTGGGGGGGTCTCACGAGAGCAGAGTAGAAGGGCAGAATCACTTCCCTCAATCTGCTGCCCACAAGAGACAGGAGCCCATCTTTTTATGATAACCAGTGCTAAAATGTTCCTGTGAGCAGAAATGCGTAGGTACGGGAGCTCGATAACCTGTAATTGTTACTGTGGACTGAGACTGCTTATTATAATTGGCAAAAAGGCGACAATGAGCTTTTAATTGGAAGGATCAGAATTATTCTTGCTCTCAGAAATGAACCAGGTCAGAACAAGCAAAAAAGGAAAAAAAAAAGAAGTCACTCAACTAGGAAATGTTACAAATGAAAATGGCAATGCTGCTTAGGACAAGAAATGCCAGGACTGTGGGGGAAGGAGTTGCCAAGTTACTGCGCAGAGTCCGCTCAGATTTGTTCAGTGGTACAGCTGCTTCTTTTCCATACTTAATGACTATTTTGCCCTTGAAAAACAAATTTTAAAGTAACAAAATCTCAAAGGGCTGATGCTTGGGCAACATTATATTCAGAGTAGTGATCTTTAAAGGTCCCTTCTAACCCAAACCACTCCATGATCCTATGAGTTAGCATCACTAGGAGGCAAGCCAAGCCTAGGCACTGCCTACACAGCTCTTGCTACAGCTATCAGTGGAATGAATAAAAATCTGAAAATACAAAGAGCAGAAAAGCACCTCAGTGCCCAGGAATTCACCTCTGACTAGCTGCCATTTAGCTGCTATCCCACCTGCCAAACTGTGCCCTTTACAAAGCTGCTTATCTGAGGCTGCTTTGGGGGCTACCTGGAATGACTAAGGAATGGAAAATTTTCACCATGGAAAGGAAAAAAAAAAGCCAGCAGTAGCTACCCAGCTCCACTAGTCAGTGCAAATATGGTCTCTGTCTGAGACTCCAAAGGGAAGGGGCCAAACACTGTCTTACAGCACCATCTTTGGTGCAAACAGCACAGGTGTGCAAGGAAAAGGCCATGCAAGGGGCAGAACCATGTGGGTCAGGGCCCCATGAACTGTCCATCCTGCAAACCCACAAGCAAGTCCAGCCGGGTGGTGGTCAGTGCACCCCAATACAGGTGCAAATGGGCAGGAGGTGAACATATGCATGCATAAAGGGAGTTGTCACGGAGGATTTCCAAGCTCCCTCAGGCACAGGGTCTTTGCAGAAAGTGTGGGGCACTTGTGGCTGGGATGTGCCTGCGGGAAACGACTTCCCTGCCACAGGCTGAGGAGCATGCCCATTGCCAAAGAACTCTACGGGCTCTGGTTACTGCTGAAGAAACAGACAGGAAAGCCAGCTTGTATGAAACCCAATTATTCAAATTTATTAACATCAAGAATTATGCAATGATGCTGTAGATTTTTTTTTTTATTAACAAATAGAAAACAGACTGTATACAACAGTGACCCCTACAGCACTATGCATCCACAAGGTAAAAATGAATGTGTCCTCCAACATTACCAACCCTGGATTGCTGATTTCAACGTAGCTTGGATTCTTAACATTCGGAATACATGTGATAATACAATTAGATACCCTTCCACCACCTTTATTCATAACTCAATGCACTCGAAAGAGGGCTGCTCACTCCCCGTCTTTAGTGCAAGCGTGATATAATAAGGAGTATTAATATATAGTACCATTAAATTAAGTCCAGTAGTCTTGCCACATTGGTTCATTAGAACGTCCTGAAGTAGCGGAAAGTACAATATTCTAGTGACTCTTAACATTTGCAGGATAGCAGAAATTATAGATACACCCAACCTCTGAAGCCATGTGTACTCCCCTCCCCTTCCTTGCAGTACCCTGCTTCCAAAGAGAGCCGGCCCAGCTCCGCTCTGGGTCGCCTGGGCTTGTGCTCTTTGCCTGTGTAAATGCTCTGATGCACTCCACTGGTGAGAGGTGACAGGATGGTGCTTGCACGCACAGAACAGTGGGATTAACACAAAGGGCCATGTCTTGCTCTTTCCATCCCCTCCCCAGGGAAGTGTCGGACCCTCTCGCTTCTCCTGCCCCCTTCCCAGCAAGACACACAAAAAGAGGTTCCAATGCCTGGAGCCCGTGATTTCGGGTCTCTCACAAACAAGGCGACGACAACTCACGTCATATCAGGATCTGCCAATACACACGGTCACTGGATTGGTTGAACACGTATTGTAATAGGACTGAACGGTTTCCAGCTGACAATGGGGACCGCTTCTCCGGTGCCCCCACATGCCCTCCCAAACCCAAACCTACTAAGGAAATAATGGGGGGGAGGAGACTAAAAAAATAATTGGTAGCTTAGGTCCAGTTCCATGAAATTTCATATTCTACAGAGGATTAAAAAGCAGCCTATGGGGAATGGAGCCGGGCAGGAACCACAAGCCAGCTGCTGCAAATTACCAAGGAAGCTGCACTAAAATGGGCAGAACCAGCAGTGACTGGGCTGAAATAAACACAGGGCAGTAAAAAATGTAAAAGCAAAAGGAAATGGAAAAAAAAAACCAACCCAACTCCCAAAGGTTTGGCAGGTCCAGTTCTGTCTGGGCAAAACATTAAGACTTGCAAAAATAAAAAATAAAGAGAGAGGAGATTATAAAAACCACTAGTAACTATTTTACATGTTTAAAAAAAAGATCCCATTCCACCCACCTAAAGCCTCGCTGTGAAATGCAGTCGGCGTGAGAGAGGGTGAGAGATGCACATGAGCAGAAATTCAGCCAGAGACTGGAAATGCTTTTGGAGTCGGATTCCCTCATTTGGCGCTGGGGCTAAGTTCCTAAATGCCGTGGTCAAAACTGGTTGGCGTGGAGGTCTGCTGCCTGGGCAGTACCTCCACCTGTACAGAAGGACTGAGGAATGGGCGGCTCTGGCTCAGAGGAACCCGTCTCCACTCCTAGACATCCCCACCGCGACTGGAGGAAAGCACTAGTTACGTTGCATAGTGGTCGAAGCTGCCAAGATACTCCAGCGCAGCTCTGTAGCACAGCTGGTACTGGTCCTGCAAGGCAGCAAGGAGGGAAATGTGAGAACTGGGGACACAAGGACAGCACACAGCAGGGTTCAACATCCAGAGACATCAGCTCCCCTCCCTTCTCCCACAGTTCTCCACTGCCCTGCAGAGGAGGGGATGCTCACCTCTGTCTGCACCATGGCTGGCCGCTGCGTCCGCAAGGTCTTCACCATCTGGAACATGTCCACCACCCCCTCGTAGCGCATCCTCTCCAGCACGATGCTGAGTGTGATGAACACGCCTGTGCGCCCAACCCCAGCGCTGCACGGGGAGCAAGAGGTGCCATTAGAAGTCCTGCCAGCCCCAGGAAGGCTCTGCAGAGCTCCCAGGAGTGGTGCAAGCCGCTCATGGAGCACAGGGACCTGCTTGGTGGGGAGAGGCCACAGCCCCCACTTACCTGCAGTGCACTGTGATGGGCCCATCCTGCCCAAACTGCTCCTTGGTCTTGTGCACCTGCCCAATGAAGTCGATGAAGCCCTCTCCCGTCTTTGGCACTCCCTGTTCAGGCCAGTCTGTGAACTGGAACTGGCGGATGGTCCGTGACTGGCCGTCCTGCAGGGAGAGGGGTGTTAGAGGTGAACCATGGGTGAGGGGCTGATCTCGCTCCCCTCAGCACTGGTGACCTGCTCTTCCTGACCCCCAGGCCAGGTGAGAGGGTGCACAGGCCACAGACGAGCCCAGGCAGATCTTTTGCTGCATCTCTGGGGGCTGCCTCTATCCTCTCATTCTCACCTCAGGGCAGCTAAGCTGAGCAAGGCTTTGGCCCCTGCAGGGTCTGTTTGGTCAGTGTCCTGGTCCTGTCTGGGGCCCAACTCCGTCCCAGGACCATGTTTACTGTCACACAGGTATCCTGCACCCGGTCTCTGCACACAGAGACTTCAAGTGCAGGGGGATCTGTGTTAAATGCTTGCCCAAGTGGGCAGTACAGGCAAGCCAGGATCTGGTGCTGACAGGGACCCTGAACTGCTCATCAGGGCTGCCACAGCTGTCAAGGCACAAACTGTGGTGAGAGGAGCAGCAGGTGGTGGGCAGCAGCCCTTTCTGCCTGCAGTGCAAGGCAGCACTTAACTTTCCTGTTCCTGCAGGAGCTGCTGCATGCTCCCTTGGCTGGCCTGGGCAGGGCAGAGGCATGGGAGGCAGGGGAGCCAGCAGATGCACTTACCCTGGCATCCGTCACCTTGAACTCCCGGAGGATGTACTGTGGCATGTTGTACTCTGCCATGGGGTCCACCACGAAGTACTGGTACCGGGCAGAGCGCTCTGCAGGCCAGTACTGATGGCACTTCTCCTGTGGATGAGGAGCAGGGCAAGACATTAGCACTGACAAGCTGCTGCTCCTCCCTCCTCCCTTCTGTGGGCAAATGTGGTTGTGGGGCAAATGTGGTTTTGGGGCCACAGGGTGAGCCACTGCACATGCCAGCAGGAGGCTGGCCCAGAGTGGCTGGTGCTGGAGACATACTGGGGTGAGCCAAGAGGTCATGCCCACAGACAGCAGCCCCACAGCCCCCTTGTCCCCCCAGGAGGATTCGTACCCGGCCCATCTCACGCAGCTTTGTCAGCATCACCACGATGGTGGAGTTGTGCTCCCAGAGCATCCGCCAGAAATCCTCCGTGGTCTCGGCCAGTGGTCCCTGCGTGGCAATGTAGGCCTTCTGCTGCCTGCAGAACACAAACATAATGGTGCTCAGAGCAGATCCGGGTGCACAGACCAGCTGCTCCTGGGGGCTGGTGGGCCAGAAGTGCTGAGGGCAGGGTCCCTGTGCAGCTGGGAGCAGGGCTGACAATCCAGCTGCAGGAGGCAGGTCTCTAGGACCAGACATGGGCGTTGGGGGAGAAATGAGCCTGCCCAGCAAGGATCTTCTAAGTGCTTCCCACAGATGCAGTGAGCACCACAAGGTGAAGGATCCAGAAAGGCTCTTAGTCCTTGCTGGGGTGATGGTGTCTCCAGCCCAGCCTCTTGCTGCTGCTTGTTCCCAGCTCTGCTGCTGCACTGAGAGCCCTCTCAGCACCCAGGCCCACATGAGCAGGCTGCCAGCACCCACCTGGGCTGGAAGGAGAGGCTGTGCTTGGGGATGATCCCAGCAGCACCCCTGCATTCCTGCACTTTTACTCTCTGCAGCACCCCCCATCCCTCCCATTGTATGGGAAGACATAGAGCAGCTGAATCGGGTCACCCAGATCACGCACACCAGCTAATAACGAAGGCAGTGTGGAAACCACGAATACTATTTCGCCTGCTTTTTTGAAGCTTCAGAATTTGTTCTTGGTTTTCTACTGCAAACCAGAGCACTTCTCCAAACTTTCCATATGACCTGCCCCAGATAGGACTCCATCCTGAAGAAAGCTCCCTCGGTGCTCTGTACAGCCCTGTACCTCTGCCGGTTCCTTGGCTCACCGAGCTCCCAGCCTGGCACGGCAGAGCCCGGGCTGGCTCCACCACTGCGGGGCGCTGGAGCCCGCGGGACTGGGGCCGGCATCCTCCGTCCTGCCTTCATCCCTCTGTTCTACCTTCATCCCTCTGCTGGTGCTATTTTTAATGGTGCTAAAATTAATGAACGTGCTGCAAGGCAGCAGGATGCAGACAGGGGCTGCTTCAAGGAGGATGCGTAAGACATCACAAAAAACAGGGAGCAGGGTTGCAGAACGAAAGAGCTAATAAAGATGCAGCATCAGTGATATCTGCAGGACCTTGGGCCAACTGATTTCTGTAGATAAAACCTAGAAGATTGCTAGTTCAAAGGAAAGGACAGGAAGAGATAACAGAGCTCTTCGGGGATGGGGTAGGTAGCACATGAAATGGTACCACCTGCCGTGCTTGTAGTTCTCCACCTCCCTCCATAGCATCACCAAGGGGCAAAGCCAGCATTGCTCTCCATCAGCTCTGGAGCCAGGACAGAGTGGATGCAGCCTGTCTGTCAGACCCAGACTGCAGGGGTGGGTGTGAAGGCGGCCACGTTAATGACCAGTGCCAGACAGCTCGGAGCCGCACAGGCAGGAGGGAGCAGAGGCTGCTCTGTGACAGCTTTTCTCCAGTCCCTTTATCCTTCCCCATTACTCTGTCCCACCCTGAGGGAGCCTGGCTTGCTGTGGTTTTGCTGCTTTGGGATGCTCCCTGGGTTGCTCCCCGTCCACTCTTGCCTCTGTGTAGCCCTTTCTCTCTGGGAGCCCTGGCTGGGCTCAGCTGCTGGAGCAGGGACAAGGCACAGAGCCTCTGGCCTGGATGCACCCACATTTGTTCCCTTTGGCAGTGCCTTTTGCTGCTGGGAGGGCACCAGCCCAAAAGAGGCAGTTGGGCAGAGCCAAGCTGGAGATCAAATGTGCCACATCCATCGTTGTATCCCCTACTCCTGCACTGGGTGACCCTACTGTCATGGTGCACAGAGAGATGACAGGAACGAGCCTTCTATGTGCATCATTGGGATTTAGTATGAGTTATTGTCTAGGGATTGGCTGGGAAGGGGATGTGGCCACTGGACTGTTTGCCTTAATTTTTCTCTCCTGGCACTTTGCATCTGAGAATGCGATGCAGCAGATAGATACAGAAAATGTTAATATTATTGCCCCACTAGATCTTAATGTGTGCTTTCTAAAAGGTGTTCTGGAGAGTGGAACCCAGTGATGGGATCCCCAGTGCTCAGCACCAGCCCTGCCTGAGGATCCACAGACTCTCCCCAAAACCAAGACATGGAACAACGAGCCTTGGGCTGCTGCCTGGATCAGCCACTCAGTGCAAGCACAGTTCTACCTCTGGTTGCTACAGCTACTGAGGGGAGGCAGGTTTGCGTTAGATGCTGCAGATGTAAAACACATGCCAAGAGATGCCTACCAGAATATCCCATAAAACCTCCACAGGAGCCAACACAGCCTGCCACTCCAGCCATGTGGGCATCTGTGTACAGCAACACAAGCCAGCCTGGCAGCACTCACTCACTATCAGTCTTCACATATTGTAACTGTACACACTGGAGTGTCTGAGAAGATGGAAAGTGATAAAATTCAACAACGTGATCCCAGCCCACCTTAGACAGTCAGGACCAGTCCTTGGGAAAGAGGAGAAGGCAGCCCTGCCCAGGTTTTGAAGCAGGCAGGACAGGCTGGCCCAGTCACCTAAGGTGATCCTTACCTGTACCCATCTATGAAGCTGGCATTGATGTAATCAGAGCCCTCGACACCCCGGATGGGCTGCAGACAGACTCTGGTCAGCTCGTATGGCATGATGTTCACGAGGCGGTTCTTGAATTTGTTGCACGGGAGGTTGGCACTGATGAAACGTGAGGTATGTGCTTTAGAGTTGGCCAGCAGCTGAAAGAGGAGGAGACATGTCAGATCCCTGCTGGGGACGCAGCAGGCTGGGGGTAAAACTGGGACCCTGCCAGCAGGGCAGGCAGGAGTTCCTCTGGGCACACATCCACGCTCCCTCTTCTGACCGAGGGACAGCTGCTGGGGACCAGGTCCTTCTGGACCAGACAAAGGGCTTTGTCACCATGTTATGAGGAGGCTGCACCTGGATGCTCTGTTTCACAGTAATCACCCATCTGGTTTTCAGCACCGTGTCGGCCCCTCTCCCATGGCACTGCACACCCAGGCACGGCCTGGCCTTGCTGCTGGCTTTAGGCACATGGCTGTAGGTGACAGCAGGGGAACCACCTGTGCTGACCTATGGCACAGCCCCAAAGCCTCATGTAGTGGAGTGGAGACCCACAGCAGCTCTCTGACCCACACAGCAGCAGGACATGAAGCTTTGCAGCTCACTGAGCCAGGGACACGCGCCTGGTGGCGTCAGGGAAGGAAAGCTTTCCCTCTTCCAACAATGTCTTGCTATTTACTTCTCACCCAGAAGAACCCAAGAAAATGTGAGAATTGTGACAGTTTTAGGTGAAGAAGATCTATTTTGGGCTACTGTGAGACATTTTATGGTTCTCTTTGAGTCCTGTAAACTGGAGTCATGGTAAATGTGTTACTTAGATCTGCTGGCAGAGACATTCAAACAGAAGTCCCTCTTTTTTTTTTCCCCTCTTTCTTGTTTTCCTTCCCCAAAAGACTGCCTCCAGGATCTCCAGAGCCATCCTTCTATGAGTGGCAGTTGGTCCTTGGCAGAGGCTCCCCACAGAAGGACAGGGTTGCTCTCTGGGGAGAGATGCAGCATTGTGAGGTCCTCCTATATCCTGCTCCCCAGGGTTTCTCATGCCGTGGACACTGCCAGGGTTCAGAGAGAGGCAAATTTCATTACTGTTCTAAAGATACCCTGGGAGAAATAAAAGGAAAACAAAATGTTGTTCTTACAACAGACCTGCTTGAGTTGAGCAAAATTCTGCCATGGCTCTCTGAAGGAGTTTCTCATGGCAGGTGTCGCCATGAGACACTCACGCAGCATATTCTACTGTCCCAAGCCCAGGACACCAGCAGCTCTGATAACTACAGGACAGAGCTGTTAAACTATTCCCAGTTTACGCAGAAAGTCAATATTTTGCCTCTCCCGCTCCTTCGTCACTGGGAGGGAATCCCCAGGGTGCAGCTGTACTGCTGCAGTTCATTTCACAGCCTGCATGGTCTGCTGCCTCCCCGCATGAGCTATATTCTCCTGCATGAGTTCCCTGGACTAATGCACCTCATCTGAGAATATGGGCGCTTACCAGAGCTCACTTCCAGCTCCAAGGCTGTAATAAATATCTGCAGTTGGCATTCACAGACACAGGCAGCAAAATGTGGGCTTGGCTTCCTAAAAACAGTGTGCCTTTTCACCAATTTCATCAATTCTAGACACTGAGCCTTGGTGCTGAGGTGGTTAAAAGATAACAGATCTCAGCATTGAAGAAATGAGGCTAGAAATGTCTCACATATTTAAATTGGAGCCATTTCCAGACAAGTTGTTCACAGTAACATCAATTATCACTAACATGATCTGCATCTGATTTCAGATGCAGCTCCCGCCGCACAGTGAACCCAGAGCAGAACGTGCTGCTGAGAACTGCACATCCATCTGCCTTTTATATCCTCCCCAGAAGCTGCCAATTCAGGGGGGACCGTGGCCGACACAAGCTTTACAATTCAAATGTATTTCAAATCACTGCCTACCTGCTTCAGAAACACACAAAAGAATAACCGCCTGTAATGATCCATAGCTCTCCTCTCCCAACCCCTGGATGAGCAGCCCGTGGGGTTCTGTGGGCAGAGACGGGGGGGCTGGAGAAGTGGGGCGGCGGGGCTCTGCCACCAACCTTGAATTCCAGCTCCATGGAGGTAACGCTCTCGCCTGCTGGCACCTGGGTCAGCTTCTGGATGTGAGCGAAGAGGTTGCGTGCAGGCACCTCGGTATTGCCACACGTGGCAGCCTCCAGCAAGGCCTCGTGGATGAAGATGTACTGGTCCTCTGTCTGCACCATGTAGTTGCGCTGAGAGCGCATGCACGTCACGTGGCCGTAGATGTCCACGGTCTTCTCGTGCTTCATCCGCTCCAGCATGGCATCGATGACGATGAAGCACCCGGTTCGGCCCACGCCGGCACTGTGGGAACAGAGCACGTGGCCTGAGGTGACACAGTCTCCTACAGATGTCACACAAGCTCTGATTTTGTTTAAGAGATCACCCAGACCTACAGCACACAAAAGGGGAGTAAAGGCTGCTCTCTAGTGACTGGAGCTCCAAAAAAGAGGTGACGAGAAGAGTGAGGGAGAGAGACACTGGAGAATGTAAGTTCTCCCTTCTGCTGGCCCCCTTTCATTGCTGGAGCAGAAAGGACATGGTGTCACACTCTGCTGGTCCCTGTGGTGGCTGGTAGCACCTCCATGAGAGGAGAAATGTGTTTAACAGGCAGGAGAGTGACAGCACACGTGTGCGCTATGTCAGAAGACCTGAAGAGCAGGCTGGGCCCCAGTGCCAGTGAAGCCCATAAATTCAAGCCTGCTTGTCCCCTAACCAGGGTCACTGTTTCCTAACCCATTAAACAAGGACAGCCAGACTGAGAGGGGAAGCAGAAAGGTGAGATCATGCATGTCTATGCTGAGCCCTTCTCTCAGACACTGAATGCCTCTCCATAACTGCTGGACGAGCAGTAGAGAACCCCAAACTACCCACCCCGAGAGCACCCTGAAAACAACAGATATGCTGTTGTGATATTTAAACACAGGCAGAGATAGGGAGCTCGGCATTTCCTCATTTATGGTGCAAGTCAGATCCTTAACGGGGCTTTAATACAGCTTGTTTGTGTGTTAATTATACCCCACTCCCATCTGAAACAGAGCATGAAAGAAGAGCATTAAACACTGCTGGTAAGGCGTATGCTGGAACGGCAATGATGGAGTGGTTTGTTCAGTAACAGTCCCCTCTTGGCTGGTACAAATAAATCTTGGTTGGGTAATATGCTGAGCCTTAGTAGACTGATATTTTGCTTAAAGAGCTGCCTCTCTACCCTGTGACAGAGTTCTGTAAATACCACGTATGAATGTTTGTAGAGGTCACCGCATGCACGTCTATCAGTGATGTGCCTCTGAAGGTACTACCCACTTATGCTGGGCACAGATAATTTAATTTTTAAATGGCACTAGCAGTTTTGCAGGAAAATGTGTTTTCTGAGGCTGTCAATGCAGCAGTGTTGTTTAACCTGACACAGCAGTAGCAACAGAACTGTCATCACTGCATTACCACTGCTGGGACTGTTCTGTTTCCAACCCAAGCATCCAGTGCAGGTTATGCTACCGTGAAACCTTTCCTACAAGAAAAGGAGACTCCACTTTCAGACGAGTTAAAGCTCCTGCAGCCACAAGGCATGTGCCCGGGTGCAGCTTTGCAAACTCACAATCCTACCTGCAGTGCACAACCATGGGCCCAGCATCTGGTGGGTTACAGGCCTTGACCCGTCGCAGGAAAGCGAGGATTGGGGTGGGGTATTCTGGTACCCCGTGATCGGGCCAAGCCATGAACTGGAACTGCCGCAGCTCTCGCTTCTCACTGGAGCCATTCTGTTGAAGACAAAGAGGAGTTGTTCTGCATGAGAACAGTCTCGTCCCAGGAACCCACTGATGGGACACACAAAGCTCTGTATGATGATGCATGTATTGGGCTTTCACCACTGAAAATTTGGAGGCAAAATGTAGGTTTCTTCAAAGGCTTCTATACACAGAGATGTTTTGTGGAAAGCCAGCTGATACAGAGAGCAAAGCAGCTCTGCAGGAGTGGAGCAGGCTGCAGGGAAGGTGAAAGACTCCTTTCTGCACAGCACAGGTTCACTACCTGCATACTCACTGCATGTTCAGGGAAAACGGGCACTAGGCATGGGAGGGCTACAGCAGCCAGTTTCCTCCCTACTCCTCTGCATCAGAGGTGTCTCTGGGATGGGTCTGCAGTCTGCCCTGCTCCTGTCTGGGATTGGCTGAGTGATCTATGCAGTAATGTGGTAGGACTGGCTGGGTGACTGCTTGGGGGTGAGATGCCTTCTTGGGGTGTGAGTGTGTCCCCATGAGCACTGCCAGGCTCCTGGCCCAGACTCAGTCACCCAGAGAGGCAGCCCACTGCAAAGCCTGTCTGCATTGCCGTGACATGCTGCTGCTGGCACTGCCCCCAGGGATTTACAAACGCTAATGAGCAACGCAGCAGGCAGGAGAGAAGGGTTTGTACTCAGAAACAACCTCTCCATTTGCATTATTAGGGACAGAAGTGCTAATAATTTACTGCTTCCCATGTTGTCACTCTAATGGGAGGACAGCTGCTACATGTACACTGGCCAGAGGCAAGAACAGCCCTGCTCTGGGGCCTATCACAGGGTCTGAATGCATACAGAAGAGCAGCAGGTATCCTGTCCAAAATGCAGTGGTGGTCAGATGCACAAGCCAGTCTCCTACTGCAGTTGTGAGAAATGGCCCATGTATGGAGTGGCCACACACTTGGCCAAGCCAGGCATAGCCAGTGGCCTCTGCCTGTGGGCCATGGAGCAACCTGAAGCATCAGGAAGTGTCTCTGCACTACCTGGAGCAGCAACAGCCCAGCCAGCCCCATACCTTGTACAGCGCGAAGGTGCGGACAGTGTAGGTCGCCAGCTCGACTGTATCCAGCAGCGTCACCTGGATCATCCCATAGGTTTCTGTACCCCGGCTTGGCCAGTACTGGTCACACTTCACCTGCAGGGAGGCGAGGAGAAAGGGTCAGTGCTTGGCTGCTGGTTGGGGCACTGGGGTGAGGAATGGCAGTGAAGGGTAAAAGACAGAAATGAGTCATGGTGCAGGGAGCCCCCAGACACCCAGATTTCCTTCTCCCAGTGTGTCCAAATCCCCACCAGAAAGGCAGCACCCCCTGGGCTCCTTTCCACAAAATTCATTCAAAGAGTGATTTTTTTTCCACTGGAGCCACCGGTGGGAAGTGGCAAAGGAGGCCAGGCCACCAGACAGAGCAGCAACAGTAGCACCAGGTAAGAAGACAGTGAGGGGCAATTCCCAGCAGTGATTTGTGCCTGCTGTAATTTTTCTTCTCTGCCTCCTGTTTGGGCAGATGAGGGTCTTTGGGCTGTGCCTGCACCACCCCTCTGCCTGAGCTCTGCCTGGATGAAGAGAAGGTGGGCAGCTGTGGGCTAGTGGGAGGAGAGCAGGAGCAGAAAGGAAGGGGAAGCAGTGGTTTATGTGGGCAAGGCTCTGCTCAAAGGGCAGCTGAGGTGAGAGAAAGGCAGCCTGTATCCCCACCAGCTCCCTCCTCTCCCAGCTCAGAATCCTTGACCCACAGCTGAGGCAGGACGGAGCTCTAAGTCCAGCACAGTACACACCAATACAACAAGAGGCACTACCTTTTTCTGTAACACCTGTAGTCCCCAGGGTGCCCCTGCCAGTGTGGCCTCCGGGCAGCAAACCACTCCAGTGAAAGGTGGGACACAGCCCACCCCAGGGGGCCTGGACACTGGGCTAGACCACAGGGCTGACCCTGCCAGTCTCTCTGTGCTGCTGTAGGCTCAAGTGCATTGAGCATCACAGAGAGATGCCAACCTGCCCTGCTGGCAGGTGGTGCATCCCTGGAAACCTACATCTCCCAGGTGTTTCAAAAGAGTTGTGCAAACAAGGCACAGATGCCAGCTCAGACGCAGACATATCCTGTCCCTCTGTGAGAAGACACAGACTGTGGCCAAACCATCCCTTCAGCCCCTTCCTGCAGGCAGCACTGTCCCATCACGAAAACATTGCTGCTCCCTAGAGATCTCCTGCCCTGCAGCACCCTTATCACCCCCTTCCAACTCTGCAGCCAGAGTGCTTTGAACTACCAGTCACAGCTCCTGCTGCAGCCCACTTGGCAGAGAGCCCTAACACATCCCCAGGGCCCCATCCCTCTGCCCCCTTCATCTCCCTGCACATTCCTCCCTGTTCACCTGCTGATGACCT
Source organism: Lepidothrix coronata (assembly GCF_001604755.1). Taxonomy (NCBI): domain Eukaryota; kingdom Metazoa; phylum Chordata; class Aves; order Passeriformes; family Pipridae; genus Lepidothrix; species Lepidothrix coronata. The sequence goes on from NW_016690292.1 coordinate 2,476,446, forward strand.
CCTCCTCCTCCTCCTCTTCACAGCTCAGCGTTTGCAAACTACTCCTCCGGTTTTGTTCTCTGCAGCCCCAAGCTCCCTATTTAATTGGCACCCTGAGCATCCCTGTTTCATGTGACACCCGGCTCCCCCACCCCGCAGAGCCGCAGTGCCTGGCTGACAGGAGGAGGGCTTCATTCCCACCCGTGTGCACTGCACCGAAAATGGTTTCCCGCCCTAGGAGAGAGGAGTGAATGGAAGATCATCTGTGCTTGTCAAGGAATAGTAAACTTAATTATTAGCAGAACGTGTTTACAGGGGAATGTGTGGGAAGGGAAACAATAAGCTTAATTAGAAATCAATGAAGTTCTGCCTTTTAATTGAAAGCACTTTCAGCAGGGTGGGGCTTGTGAGAGCTCAGAGGCCTCATCCTGCACTCTGGCTCTGGAATGCAGACACACCTGCAGCCAGAGGGATGCACCTGTCCCTGCTGTTTTGTGTTCTTCTCTCAGTAAGTCCTGCCCTGGCAGAAGTGCCTGGAGCAAGGCTGCCTAATGAGGTACAGCAGGTGCCCGTGCACCCAGAGCAGCTCTGCTGCCTCCTGCCCAAGGTCTCCAGCCATTCAAGCTGCCGTGCTGTCTTGGACCTGTGGCAGCGTGGCAGGCCCTGCAAAAATCTCAGAAGATTCCTCTTCCCCACTTGGCACAGTGCAGCCTGTTATTGGACACCAACTGGCTGCAGCACGAACAACTGTGAGGTCACAAACCTTATTTCACAGCTAAACTGATCCCATCCTCATGAGCAGGTGGCAGCTGCAGGCTGTGTCTCCACCGAGGCCCGAGTTTGCCTTGCCTGAGCCTGGCTTGGGGGTGACGTGACCCCTCTCTGATGGAGGGGAGGGCAGTGTGGCACCCTGTAAACGCTGGGGCAGCTGCTTGCTGTGTCGCCCTTGGTGTGGTTTGCAGAGGATGTTTCAGGGGAACAGCACAGCGTGTCCCTGTGCCTGAGCCTACACCTCGGGGAGAGCAGTCTCCTCCTGCCACCCACATGCTGCAGGGCCATGTGTACTCGAGCACAAAACAAACTTCAGAGGAGTTCCCTGTGTGGGATAATAGCAGCGCCTGGGCTGGTAATTGAAAATTATTTATTCATGACCAGATAAGAGTCAGTCACATTTTCTGCCAAATTTACCCATAATGTTTATGCCCCATTTTCAAGCTCTGTAAATTTTATGCTGAAGCCGATACACTGTGGCACTAAAGCAGACAAGAGATGTTTTCTTCTGGCAGTGCTTGTTTCTCATTAACTTAAGGAGCTCAGTAATGTCCTGAACAACCATTCATTGCAGCTTTGCTGAGTGGCTCCTGTCCCTCCCCTTTGATGCCCTGTGCCCAAGAGCAGCCGGGCACCTCTCTTCATCTTGAGAGCTGTGCTCAGCTCCCGGCCCCACTTGCAAGCTCCAGATGGCATCACTGCCAGTGAGAGGGCTGGAGCACAATGTGGCTGCCAGGCTCCTCTTCCCCAGAGCCCTCGAGCACCAGCTTCTTTACACCCCTGCCTGGGGACAGCAGAGATCACACCCCAGGGATGGCTGCTTGGTGCTCTGGGCTGGAACAGAACAAGCCACGGCGCTGCTCCGGGAGACCTCACTCTGCCGGGCTCTTGGGGATAGCCCAGGGCAGGAGAAATCCTGCTTTAATACCTCTCTCATGCAACACAGCCCGGCAGGGACGTGCCACGCTCGCAGCTTCGGGAAAGCTAATCTACAGTGTGTGTTTCTGAACTGCCACCAAATGATTCTGAAACTGATTGTAAAGCTTTGAAGGCAGCTAAATTGCACAATCCAGCCATTTCTATCCTTTATGTGCTTCTCGCTTTGTGAAAACATGAAAAAGGGAGGATGATTTGGACCATCAAGCCAGCTGAAATTGCAGACCATAAAAGCTGATGCTCTTTAAAGATTTTTTTTCCCCCTGCAGCTCAGGAGCCCTTTAAAGCAGTGTCACCCCCACAGGGCTGCCAAGCTGCTGCTGGTCCTGGTCGGCTTATCACAGCACTGCCAAGGGTGACCTGGGGAGCTCGCCTGGAGAGGTGGCAGAGCCTGCTCTGCGCTGGGCATCTCGCCATGAGGCCCTGCTACCCACCCCAGGCTCTGCAGCTGGACAGACAATCCTGTGCCTGCACCAAAGCCCCTGGGCAAGGGGACTTTCAAGCAAGGTCACCCGTGGGTAACTCTGTGACGCCATGTGACTGCCTGGAGCAGTGCTGTCCCACAGCAGCGTGAGCATGGGCAGGCAGGAATGCTGCAGGGACCCAAGGGGTTACATCAGCTGAGGTTTGAAGCCTCTGGAGTGGAACAAACTGCAAAACAGTGACTCATGCTGAAAGTCTGGAGCAACGGGCAAATGACTGGGATGGGATCTTCCTTGGTCCCAAAAAGGTGTGCTCCCGAGAGAGGTCTAGCCACCATCAAAGGAGCATGAGGAAAAGCAGAGCAGCAAGGTGGTTGAAAGCCATCTTGTCTTGGAGGATGCTGAAAAAGACAACCAAAAAACCTAGAGAAAATTATCTCCTAGAAGTCCACATCCCACCTCCTTGCCAGGGCTCTGCTGTGAGGGGATGCCCCTCACACCTACAGGGTCCAGCAAATACATCCAGGGAAGCCCTTGTTGTGGATGGCTGGTTGGATTCAGGAGTGGCCAGGCTTCTCCACTGCCTCCCTTGGCACTCTGCCCCTCCTGCAGTGCCTGAGAAAACTGACCACTTCTCATTAGTGCTGGGGATATGCCAAAGAGGCAGCAGGACATGGGCAGGCAGTGCCAGGGAGCAAATGCAGGGGTCTGGGTCTGGTTGGGTCAGCCTAGAGCCCCTGGGCAGTGTGCCCACCCATGCAGGCTGACTGCAGATTCTGTGAGGGCTCTGGTCACCTCCTGCCCATGACAGGGATTCACAGTGCCTGTCTTGTCACCAGAAGCCTGACCACACACACTGTGTTTGGGACAGAACCAATACTGCAAGAGGCAACTGCAGGATGATATGACAGGGAGCGTGCTGGGGGGAGATAACACACAGCTCAGCAGCACAGGCATCTTGGGCAAAGACAAGAGCCTGTGGGGTCAAAGGAAACCCGTTATCTTCAAGAAACACGCACCTTGGAGTGCTTTGCCATAACTAAGCAGCCCAGAAGTTAAGTGAGTTAGGACTCCAGGCATGGATTTCCTTGGTAACCCAGAAGGGCTTTTCCTTGTACTTCAAATATATGCTCCATTACTGAAATGTGAAGGCACAAAAAAGTCTCCAGCTGCAGAGGGTGGTTGATCAGAAGCTTCTGATCTTGCTTAGCCCATGTGCCAAGCCCTGAGCCGCAGGGCAGGTCAGATTAATTTCCCTTCGTTTGGGCTGGGCGGGTGACAGTGGCCATCGGACAGAACAGGCAGGGCCGTGCAGGGGGAAGCACAGTGCAAAGCTGGGGTTGCCTCTCTGGAGGAAGCTCATCTCCAAGGAACACTGGTTTTCCCTGCAGGCTGTAGGGCATTTGTAGAGCCAGGGAAACCCATCAACAATGCCTGTTTTTGTACATGCAGAGAAAGCAGATCTGTTTTGCCACAGTGATCGGTTGTTCCAGCTGCTTCCTCCCAGCCAGCGTGGGCTGGGACACCCCTGTGAGCATTTCAGTGCTAAAGCTTTGAAAAGGAGGGAGAGCATGCAGGCAAAAGTTTTAACTAAACCCAAACTTGACAGCTTCTGCTTCTCAAGAATGAGCTTATTGGGCTAAAAATAACCAGTGCTTCACAGCTTGAGCGCACAAGCCCCTTCTCCTGCTGTTGGCATGGCAACACTAAAATATTCTACAAGTACAAATGCTCACCACTAAAATTTTACTTTTAGGAACAAACTGATCACAAGAGGCAGAAGCTGCCTCCTGCTTGGGCAGGCTTTGCCCGAAGGGTGCATCCGGGCATGGGAGCACTTGGTCACAGCTTACAAATTCCTGCTTCAGGGGCTAAGTAAGAACCTCTGGCATGAAAACCTTAAGTATCATCCGCAGTGAGGGCTCCTGCTCCTTCTCCACCTCACACCTTCCCCACGGTTTGCAGGCAGCTTTGCATTTATTACATCAGAATATCTAATCCTGGCTGTATGAGCCAATCATTTATACATATTGTCATTGGACAAGGCACAAATTAGTCTTGTTATTGCAATGAGACCCTGTCAGCCATCCCCCTGCATTGCCAAAGATGCCAGGGTCCTGTCAGGCTGCAGGATGGTGCTGGTACAACCTACCCATTGCAGCTTCTCAGCTTCTGGGACTGTCCACACTCCCCATTTCAGAGCTTTCCTTTCCCCCTTTGGTGTGAATGATGTGGGGAGGGAAAGGACGGGTGTGCACACAGACACACAGGCAAAACAGGGGTAAACGAGCAGGACAAAGACAGGAGGTTTTGCCCCACAGGGACACGCTTACAAGGCACTTGTTGCTGAGCTGCCAGCCCCAGTGAGCCACATCCCTGGAACTGCCTCTCCCTGGATGGCCTTATGCTGTTAGGTGTTCCTACCTTTCTCTCCTGCCCCTCAACAGCTCCAGAAAATAAAGGAAGCACACACTGTACCCTGGACTTCTCCTCCAGCCTGGTCATCATGACTATAGTTGCTGTTCTCTGTTCCCACACCATCCTCCAGAAGTCGCTGAGGGTTTCTGGCAGAGGTCCCTGTGTGGCAATGTAGGCGTTCTGCTTCCGATACCCATCGATGTAATTGGCGTTGATGTAATCACTGCCGGGGACTCCTGTGCAGGAGAAAGAGGGCAACTGTTACTCTGGGGGCAGCCCACGACCCTGTCTGTACCTATCGCTCTGCAGGGCCCTGCAGGCAGGGGAAGAGGCTGGGGATGGCAGGATCTTTCTCCCAGGAATCCTGCAAAGGACAGGGATGGTGCCTGAACAAAGAAGAATCCTTTGTAACTCCCACATTAATGGAACAAGGAGGCAACACCAAAGCAGAGAGACAGCTGCCACCCGCACACAAAGGGAAATTCACAGGCAGGAATATTAAGGAGCTCGTTGGCCCCAAGCAACTCATTGAAATAATTGTCTTAAATTCACCAGCAATTTGTTATGGTCCTACAGCACCTTTTAAAAATGAGGCTGCTTCATTAGCTTGCCTCTGTTAGAAACGGATGTCAGGCAGGGATGTCCTCCCATCCTTCCTGCAGGAACAGGTATCCCAGAGCAGGAGGAGAACCCACTACCATTGAAACCTTTCTGTGTGAGACCCCCTCTGCTGCCTTCTGACAGAGGCTGCTCCAGCCTCCACTCTGCCTCCGCCACTTTAAGGAAAGGAATTTTTTGTAAAGGCCTTTAAAATGCGAACACATAGTTACTAAAATAAATGTGGCAAAGCAGAAGCCTGGGGCTGCTTCCCAACTCTGCTCAGCATGGGCTGCCCCGGCCACAGGGAGAGAAAGCAGCATGAATCTCCCCTGGAGAGAGCATCTGCATTTCATTAGGGGAAGGAAATAAAGCTGGGGTCACCCCTCGTCCTTTTGTGCTGGGGAATTTTCTACAAGTCTTGAAGTCTCCACCAGGCAGCAAGTGCTGGTGGCTCTGGGGGAGTGGCAGCAGACGGAGTGTAGCACTTGGCTCCCTTGGCATGGGCGGCGGGGACCTGGCAGGGTGCTTTGGGAACGGTTCCCAGGAAGGCACAGACACTACTTACAGCAACTGAGTCAGGCTAGAAAACAGGGATTCCCCCACGTGTTCACCCCACAGCTGTCTGAGAGGGTTTGCCCGTGAGCAGGCATGCCAGGGAATCCCATAGCTGCTGCTGCTGCTGCTTGACAGGGCTTGCTGTGAGGGACCGTTTGGCCCCCCCTCCTCCTCCCGAAGAGGATGAGTAGTGCATTAGCATTATAAAAGCCTTTTCCATTCCTAGAAAAAAGATGCTAGTGACTGTGCAAAGCCAGGCCCCAGTTCCTTCCCCAAGCATTGAATTAGCTGCATCTTCCTCATCCCCATGAGTGGGCTCAGATCTGCTGTGCAGAGCTGGATGCTGGTTTATAGAACAGCTCCTCTGTGTTCAAGAGAACTAAAAACATGTATTAGCCCAGACTCCAGAGATGTGGGGCTGGTTCTCGGAGCCATGGGAGTGAGTGCTATGGACACCAGAGCCTGATACATCTCCCATGGAATACAGGGATGTGTGGAGCCTGATGTCCCAGGGGAAGGGGCACCCCTCAATCTGTGTCACTCTGGGCACTTTCTCAGCAACATATACTGACAAGTCCAAGAGGAAGATACTGGCCTGACAGTTGTGTTGGGACAGAGGGTGGCAGGGCTAACAGTGCCATGTTTCACCAGGTACTGAGGGAGGCAGCTGAAGTCACACAGCAAGGACAAAAGTAGAAAGGCTGCTGGGACAGATATCTCTGCTGCCAAGCAGTATCAATCAGCAGCCACACAGGACACACTGCTCTGAGGAAAGCTCTGCAGAGCCCTTTCTCTCTTCTGGCCATTCAGAAGAAACATTTGATCATGCTGATACTTGGTGTTTGCCCCTGCTCAACCGAAAATGGGGAAAAAGATGGTCCCCTGCTACAGTCAGGTTCAGCTGCTTGCTGGGGTACTCACTTCAGAGTCACTCTTACCATCGATGGAGGTCAGGATGACACGTGAGTGGTCATAGGCAATCACGTTTGCATAGCGGTTTTTGGGTTTATTCACTTCCAGGTTGGAGTTCTCCCAGGTAAACTGCTGCCCTGGATCAATGGACTGCGGAAAGAAAGAGAAGGAAGGAGTCAGGAGTAGTTACAGTGCAGTGAGATACTGCAGCACACATGCGTTTCAGTCAGGAAATCTGCATTGCCCTGCACAGCTCTCCCCAGGCCAGACACAACTTCCATGGGTGTCCACAGCAGCAGTGTCAAGCCAGACCACACTGAAAACCAGTTTCCAGTGGGACACGCATCTCATGACCTGCAGGCAAAGCAGCCCCTCGCTCGGGCAGCCTGCTGCAGATGAGCCTTCATCTCCTCTGCTGTGTGCTATCCTTTCCTCTGGAGCTACCCATCAGCAGAAATCTGGTCTTCTGCCAGGACTCCAGAGAGACCTGACTGCACAGTTCTTGACCTAGCGGTTTTATTAGCTGTTGAACTGCAGTCTCATGAAATATAGCAAGCCCATGGTGTCTTGTGCCCCAGGAGCTTTCAGTATTAGTGCCCTGCAAGACAGCCTATGAGCTTTTGCCAGGGAATAGTCATGAAAATTGATAGGTTACTATCCACTGCTCCAGCTACTTATGCAATGTAAATATCTCTTGTTTGAGTTAACAGAGTGACAAGAAACTATAAACCCAGAGAAGAGACATTGTTGTAAATCTTGGCCAAAGGCCTGCACACTGTGCAACTGCCTGAAAAGCACACACCCCACTCCCACCTGGCCTCACACATCCGATGATTCTCCCATGCGCCATGTGCTGGTGCAGCCAGTGCATGCCTCCTCCAAGGCCAGGCAAGCCTCTTCCCAAAGCCTTCCCTTTCGTCTCTGTTCGTGCGCAAAACAAGGTGAACAAGGACCATGCCTAAAGCACCCCTTGGAGATGGGGTGGCTTTGTTGTCTGAGAGACTCGTGAGGCACCCGGACAGCTGCCTCATGTAGGGACTTGCTCGGCACTCGCAGCCCTGGGCAAGCTGGGGGCAAACAGCTACAGCAGGACAGTCACCCCATGAACCCCTTTCCCCTGAAATTACCAACACCACCAAAACATTAAAATCAGGCTCCAACTCAGGGTTCCCAAAACTTTGCTGGCCCAGAGACATGAACGCTGGGTAAAGAGGCCAGGGGAAGCACAGCACGCTGTGCTCTCTGCAGGCATCCGTGTTCATCGCCCGGCAGAGAGCCGTGTCAGGAGGTTTCTTAGGCAGTGAAATGCCTGTCTGTCAGCTCTGGATCAGCTGTGAGCAAAAGGCTGAGTCGAGAAGCACAGTTCCCTGACTGGGCCGACGTGGACAGCCCTCATGGTCCCTCTGCTCAGTCCCACCAGCCATCGGCTGTGCACAAGGTGACATCCACTGCTGTCCCCCACGCTCCTCAGCTGTGGAGCAGGCCCTTCCCAAGCAGCCAGCACTGGGTGTGGATACTGGCTTGGGCACAGAGCACAGGCACTGCCTGCATTGCTGCAGCAGCCCTGAGGGATCTGTGACACCAGGGGCCAGTGCTGTGCCAGGTGGCAGCTGTCTGTCTGTCTGTCTGTCCCCACGCATGGCCCGTGCTGCCAGCCCTCCCCGCAGCAGCAGCAGGCTGCCTGCAGGCACAGGGGCCAGCGCTGACGAAAACACGCAGGAGGATGTGACATCACAGCGATGCTAATAGGCAGTTTGGGAAATGTAGGATGTAAATAGACATTTCCTACAGAAAACCTGTAATTTTCTATTATCAGTGTAATAAGTAGGCAGCCGCTGCGCTCAGAGGCGCGGCAGCAGGGATGGTGAGAGTGGAGGCTGCAAGCACTGCTTCTGGCTGGAAACCCACTGGCCTGGCTGCCACAGCCTCTGCAAACTCCTCTGCCCAGGCACAGAGACATCCCAGTACAGCTCATGGCGTTCTGGGGCACTTCAATTCATCCAGGCACCTTTATTTTGTTTTCAGGATAGGCTGCTCACTGGATCAGCTCTTTGGATGCTCTCCTCTCAGCTGTGTGGCAGGGAAGACTGCTGCCCACCTAAGGGTGGGGCTGAACTGCAGAAGGGCAGTGCAGAAATGATCAAAGGTATGAAAAAATAAGAGGAATATAACGTGTAAGGACTTTTCAGTTTGGAGTAGAGATAAGTGAGAGGGGTTTTGATACCAGCCTGGTCAATTCATAGCATACTGAAGGAGAAGCACAAATAAGACAAACTGAGGAGGAAGAGATAGACCCACCAATGCCTATTAGAGACATAAATAATACTTATTTTTCAAAAAGGTGGCCTTAGTCTGCACAGACAGCCCATGCAGAGAACTGACTACCTGGCGGTGGGGCTAAGACTGGCCCTGAAGGCATCAGTGACCATCTTGTTGCTATGGAGAAGCAACCCAAGAAAGCACCAGCCCTACATGCACCCTGTGAACACTCTCAGTGGGCACAGGTGGGTGCTGGAGCAAGTCTTCCCCCCTCAGCAGAGGCAGGCAGAGCTCAGTGCAGTTGTTGGTGTGCAATCTACACCGCACATCTACGGCTGCAGGGCGACCGAGCTGTGCGGGGCAGTGTGCTTTGCACTGCAAGTCCATGTCCTGCCACAGCAGAAGAAAGAGTTATTTCCTGGGGGGTGGGGCACAAGGCTGCCAAGAGCCCCCAGAACCAAGGAGGAGCATCAAGGGGTTGCCATTAGGGTTAATTGCTTTGATGTGCAATGAGGATGTGCAGAAATGGTCTAATCATCATCAGCCTCTTAAGAGGGCGAACAGGTGAGAAAGTCAGAAGTAATAGAGCACCTGAGTGCAAAGAGGCTCTAATTAAATACTCCTGCAAATTATTGACTCATTTAGAAGTAAAATGATTTAATTTAAACTCTGATGATGAATTAATGTACACCTGTTCCCCCCTTTAAGGCAAACAAATGAGTAAATAAACTGGAGCATGATGGGCTGCTTGGAGAGCAGTTGGAACCCTCACATGGAGTGGTGGTTGGCAAGTCTTGTCCCATCTCCGTACAATGCTCTGCAGCCCCTGACTGTGGCAGCACTGCCTTGTCTCCCCACCTTGCTCCACAACTGCTTGGGCTCTGGGAATCTGCTCTCGTTCCTTTCTGGGGCTCATGGGAATGACTGCTTCATCCCAAAACTTGATCAGAGTAACACTTTCAACTTATTCTTCCTAGAAAGCAGAAGGGCTAGGAAATTGGAAGGAAATGAGCCAGGAACAAACTTAAAAGCCCCATGACTTTTAGTTTTACTTTGCTTTAAAGTGACAGGGGAGATGCTGTAAGACAGCAAGTGCAAATTAAGAAAAAGCCCAATTAGTGAAACTCCTCCTTCCCAGCATGGAAGTGCAAAGAGCAATCTCTCCAAAGTAGTTCAGGGATTCCTGCTGCTAATGCCATAAAGACAGTCAGACCATTGAAACAGGATTGGAAAAAGGCTCTTTCCTAGACAGACTCGAGAGCACTCTGCAAATGCCTTGAAAACATTCCTGGGTGCCAGTTTATCTCTCAGATACAGTCCACCTTGGGTTTGTTGCTCCCCTTCCCCAGTGCAGCTCCAAAATCCCTCCATATGCCAAGTCCCTGCTGTTGTCTACACTGCTGGCAGGCATGGGCAGCCCGGGCAGGCAGATCCCTGGGGCAGCCCGGGCAGGCAGACCCCCGTGGCAGCACGGCTGGCCCTGCCTGCGGCAGCCAAGGAGCTGGGCACCGTGACCCCGCTGCGCTGCTCAGCAGCTCAGGTGGCTGCACAAGGGCACGGGGGTGGGAAGGTGCTCAGGCAGCGAGTGCTTCCCGGCCTCCTGTGAAATCAACCACATTAGCACAAGCATTGACCACTGTCAATCTCTGCTGCGTCTCAAATGAGGACATAATGTGCTTCTGAATCAATGGCTGGCAGCGCTTCAGCCTTATTATTCTTATTACCGGAACCTGAGTGCTGCATGAGGCAGCTTCCCGACCAGCCCGTTAAACCCACAACGAGCGGTTCCCTGGGTGCTATCTGGACCCCAGGTCCAGCACCTCCTGGTTTCAGTGGCTCCAGGGACCCAAGCACCTCTCCCACCATCTAAGCTGCCTTGCCAGGACTACAGGCAAGGGAGATGCAATGTCCACAGTGGCTTTAAGGAAAACGCAAGTGAACACAGGGTTTGGGCAGGCCAGCAGTGTTTGTCTCCTTAGAAAACTGCAAGGAAGGGTCTGCAGCCTCCCCACTACACTGGGAAGCAGGAGCACAGTCAAATCTCATACGTGACCTAAAGATTACCAAGAACTAATGTGCTGGGCAGTGCCACACTGTCAGGTTCTCATCACCTACAGCCTGCTTTGCTCCCAGGGGTCTTACACTGGACGGACATGCCAAAGGGACTGGGCACGAGGGGCAAAAGCTGCAGTTTGGATGTAAGGAAAAAATTTTCCCCTGAAAAAGTGATGCAGGACCTAGCCCAGAAACAGCAGCAGCCACAAGGGAGCAGGAACTAGTGCTGGCTGGAGCCAGCCAGTTCTGTGTTTGCTAACAGCATCAAAGGGGACACCAGCACTCAGCCTGCTGGATCCCACAGCTGCTGTGTGTGACGCAGTGTGTGTGTGTGCACACCTGTTTGTTCCAGTGCAGGTATTCCTGCACCATCCGAGGGCAGGAGCCTGCCCCCCGTGCACAGGCTGCAGCGTGGGAAGGTGCCCACAGGAGGAGCTCCAACACAGCGACAGCGCCTGCCACCGCCCGCAGGTCCACAGTCATGGGGCTCAGCCTCCCTTCTACTTAATTCCATTAGTCCCACACTGTAAATTCATTGTAGCTCCCAGTGTACACTAAAAATGAAATACTATCCTGGTGCAGCCAGGCCAGAAGCTGCTGCCAGACCCTTGTGCCCTGCTCCCCAGCTGCTGCATGCCCGGGGAGCATGGAGGGGCTGTGCTCTGCCCCACACCAGAGCAGCTGGCAGCAGTTAACAGTGTCTGCAGCCGGCTCAGCTCCCAGCACCTGCAGTTCAGCCTCTCCTGTCGCACCAGGGGTACCAGCAGGTCCAGCTGGGATGGCTCCCGGGCACCAGGGGAGAGGGCTGGCCCGAAGCTCCTGAGCCTGCTCTGTCTGCAGCCAGCACACAGCTTGCTCTGTGATGGCTTTGTCACACGGGCTGCTCAGCCACGCAGGGTGGCAAACCAGTGCGAGCAATATTATTTGTTCTCTGACCTGTGGGAATGGAGGTCAGATAGCTGTGAGAAATCTCTGCCACCCTTCTGTGCTCCCTTCCCAGGCGTGCGGGGAGGTGCTGACAGGTCTTGTTTTGTGTCACCTGTGTCTAGGCTACCCTGCTATTGCTTGCACAACTAAGGCAAGTGCCAGACTGATGGCTCTGGGCCAGCTGGCCTCAGTGGTTAAAAGTGCTGTTAAATATTTGCTCTCTGCCTGTGGTGCCACCGCTCCTGGAACATGAGCCATCTATAAACAGCCCTGCACCCCATGGAGATGTTAGGCTGACAGGCTACTTTGCAAAAAACACTTAAAATTCAAACACTTAAAATTCAACTATTCTGAAGCACAGTCAAACAGCAAATGGGCCTTGGGGGTTCACCTGCAACGCCTTCCTCCCTTGGGTCTCCCTGCTCAGCTGTGCTATGCCCAGTCCAGCAGCACTACCATGCCATGGGGAACAGGGTCAGGGCTTCCATCTCTCTAAGTGCTGGGTCACCAATCAGCTCTGTGTAAGGTCTGCAGCTCACACAGTCCCAGGGACTGTATCACCACTTACTGGAAATGCACAGTATGTGCCGAAGTGTGGTTCCTGTCTCAGGCTCCCACGGGGCTGCACAGCCTGTTCCCATCCCACCTCAGCTATTTCCGCATCCACTCTGCAGATTCCCTTACTCAGCAGCGCATGCTGTGCCCATCCTGCCCTCCAGCCCTCCCACTGCAGGCCCCAAAGGGAGCTGTTGCTCTGCCCACGCACACAGGGACCAGGATGAGAGCAGACCCACTGCTGCAGCAATCCTGCACAGGCAGCTGCTGTTCTCTGCAAACTCAGTCCGGGATTCTTCTTATTTCAAATGGGAAATGATTGTATCGATCCTCACATGCCAACAAGGGGCAACCCCTTCTGCTTTGGGGTCCATCCTAGTGTCAAACACTGTATGAGCCTGTCATGTTCAGTAATTTCCAGCTGATGAGGAGTCAAACACAGTAGAATCCAGGGGAAAAAATTACATGCAACAATCAGCTACTTAATAGCTGCTTCAACATGAGAAGTACAACTGATTGGTGCTCTCAACCAGCCATGATATTCTAAAGAAAGAGAAATGAGAAGAGAGAGGCTCATGAAAGCAGCTAAGAGAATTTACTTAATGCTCATTTTTTCCAAAACAGTTCCCACAGCTCAGTATTACACTGCAGGCTCTAATGAGCACAGGCCTAGTGTGAGGATGGGAGTGCACAGACAATGGATCCTGCCAAATCCACACCGTGCAGCAGAGCCACAGCCTGCCTGTGGACAGCCCTGCTTAACGTTTCAGCTGGACCGGAAACAAAAAGCCCAAGGCAGAGAGATATGACTGCACACCTTGGCACCACTGGCAGGACATACATGAACACACAGGTAGCTGAAAGGCAAGCACATTATTCCTTTAAACATCTCCCAAGTTGCAATGCAATGCTGTAGCTCATCTTTCTCGTTCAGACAGCTGAATGCAGAGGGATGCCAAAGCCCTCATCTTGGCATCCCAAAGCAAAAAAGAGCTCTCTGCCTTCCTCGGATACACACAGCACACCCTTTGAACTAGCTGGAATTGGTCCCTTGCCTTCTCAACATCTGCTTTCCCTTTCCTGGCATATATAATCCTACCTCATGGGCAAATGTTCTGATCTCATCTCATGGATCAGTGTAGGTATGGTGCAGGAAGGGGAGGCCACAGGCACAAGCAGATAACAATTCAAACAGAAGTGATAAGACATGCAAAGAACACTTCCTAAATTTATTCCCTCTTTAATAGTAGTGGGGGTTTATTTACAAGTCTCCTGCAGCTCAAGAGGGTCCTGCATGTAAGCACAGAAAAACATCATCCTGCCATTGCTGCTCTCATGGCAGCAGAGGAACTTTTCACAGTTTTACACAGTTTCAACCCAATCACGCAGCCTGGAGAGCACCTAGAAATGCAAGGCAGCCCTCACGCAGGCCAGCCACTTCCCCTCCATGTGTGCACCCCCTTGGCAAGTTGTTCTCTGGTGAGGACAGGGATGGGCTGGGAGAGGTGCAGTGCAGGATGGAGGGATTCACCAAATGCCCAGTGCGTGCCTGTGCGTGTGAGCAAAGGCAGCATCAGTGGTGGGTGCATACAGTACCTACCCAGGGGCTCCACCAGAGATATGGACCAGGGTAGGAGCGTGATTCAGCGATGTAGGTGAATTTGCAGCTCAGGGCTGTAGGGCAGAGAGAGCTCTGTGCAGGGAGGGGAACTGGGACTACTCCAGGGCAGTGGGACATTAGCAGAGTTTCTGGTGGTAGAGATGCTGAATGGTACAGGCTAATGCCAGCACAGTCCAACAGTGTTCAGGGGGAGATTAGAAGGGGAAGCAGGAATGAAAACTCAAATGCATATTCATTGGCATCAGAGGATGGCGCAGAGAGCAAAGCTTTGAGTGCAGATGGACGTGAAGGGGCACAGGATGCTGTGGACTGAAATACCTCAGCCAACCGGGATGGAGGGCAGCCCTCACACAGCAGAACAAAGTAATCAGCGACAGCGCAGGCAGGCTGTCCATTCACTTCTAAGGCTGTAACCATGGTGGGAGCATGGCAGGCTGCTGTGCATTCTGCTGCAAGGCCTTTTCCCTGTACCAGCCATGCTACAACTGCTCGAGGCGAGTTCCCACCGCTCTGGGGCTGGCAGGGAGAGCTGGCAGGCTCCCAGGGCTGGCGTGGGGCCTGCCCAGGCGGTGCTGCTGCAGGGGAGGCACAGCTCAGCTTTCATCAAGCCCTCTCCGCTGGGGGTCCTGGCCAGCATCACTCTGCCCCGCAGCCCGTCCCGCTCCCACGCTCACCTCATACTCCTGGGAGAACTTCAGCCCATCGTTGGCCTTCAGCCGGTCGATGTTGTCGGCAAGGTCGCTCACAGGGATGGGGGGGTGGTCACGCATGCCTGCAAGTGAGACAAGGAGGGAGGAAGGAGAGGTTATGGCTCTGCATGGCCAAGGAAGGCTCAACAATGGCATGTGCACAGCAAATCCAAAAAGTGGGCGCGAGGCGGACACGTGTGACTATGTGAAGCGCTGGGCAGGATGGATGGGAGGTCGATGAGACCACATGGCATGCGGCACACACTGTCAGAGCACACGGTTCGGTGAACAGAACAGAAAGGTGATGTGCAGAATGCGCATGACCGGGTGAGCAAGCCAGGACAGTACAGCCACCGGGCACACAGAGCAGGCCACGCAGCGGGCAGGGGCTCGGGACAGCCCCTGGCAGGAACAGCCCAAGGATACGCTGTCACTGAGCTTCCCAGGCTCCCACATGGGTTGAAGTTGAACACACCAGTCCTCTGGTGCTCTCACTGCCAAGGGCTGAGGCTGATCCTCCTGCTTAGCCCTAACAATGGCATGAGCCAAAAAGAAACTCGCCCAGACCTGCTCCAGATGAAACCTCTGCAGTGCATGCGCACAGCTTTTCAGGTAGGGAGATGCTGCCCCAGTCCCCAGGGAGCTAGGGAAAGATGAGAAGGGAGGAGCAATGGCTGCTCCCCTGTTGGACACTGTGTAACATTCTGAGAGCTGAGGAGCAGCTCCGCCTGCAGATGTGTAACTCAGGTGTTTTTCAGTGATGCTCCAGAGGCAGAGCCAGCTCCAGGGCCCACAATTCAGCTCCTCTGGGCTGCTCGTGCAAGGCACCATGTGCAGTGACATGCCCTCCAGCAGCTTTTAGGAGGCTGCTGTGAGCTGGCATGCAGCTCAAGCCATGGCAGAAGTCTTGCCCTGTCTAAGGCAGGATAGCTCATCCTGGGCACAGCCGAAGCCCTGCTCAGGGGAAATGCCTAGAGGAGGGGATCCCACAGATGCCACACCACTGTGGTGGTGTGCATGTGGGATTGGGAGGAGCCCTACTAGAGCCCTGGGATTCAGGGCTCAACCATCACAACCTCCTTCTCTGATGCTGAGATGCTGAACTGGCAGGAATGTGGTTGTGAAACATCTCATCCAAATCCCAAGGCTCGTGACTCCATTGGCTGCTCTGTGGGTTTCCCTGAAACCCCACATGGGTAATAATGATTATTAATAGGCTGAAACTGTTGACTCACACTCAGGGAGAAAGGCTGGAGCACAGCCAGGAGCTTTTCAATCTCTTGGGAGACTGAATGCCACCGCAGATGGCAGTGATGGGCCACTGAGGTGATGGAGCAGTCCCCAGGCTGGGTACAGGCATTTGACACAGTGGTGACAAGTCATGAGGTGATAACATGGAAGTGTTACACCTCAGACCTCTGCATAAAGCACCTGACATCTGTACACAGGCAAGACCCGATCCAACACACACTCGTCCTGCCATCACTTGACAGTGCAGAGCTATCCACGGATGGCCTGAGAACACATGGACAGATGGAGAAGGTAATATCTCTCTTCTGCCTTGTGCTGAGGTCCTTCTGCATATGGTCTTCTGCTTGCCACTTCACCCACCAGGATCCCCGAGGTGGCTGAGCAGGCCCACAAAGATTGGTGGTGACAGAGCTCTGAGGCTGTAGCTCAGGGGCAGCCTTTGCAGAGCTGTTACTGAACAACTGAATGACGAGAACAGTGTGGGGCCAAGGCAGAAGTGTGGGGCTGGAAGAAGAAAGAGACTGGAACATAACCACAGTATGTGCTTATCCCAACGTAGTTATGTACAAAGTATGGCACAGACCACAGCAGAGCTGCCAGACCCTCATCTCAACTGAGAAATACAATGGGGTCTCTTCAAACTTGTAGTTTTGCTGGCCAAGGCTGTGTTGCAGCCACAAAAGAGCTGCAAGGGCAGATGGGGAGAAAGAGGTGGTTGGAATCCCATTATGGTGAACCTAGAACAACTGTCACTGCCACTGCAGGGCAAGATGGAGGAGATTTGTACACTTTGCCAGGACTTCCACATGCTCTCCCAATTGCTCTGGCAAGAGGACAGTAAGCTCTCCACCAGGCTAGAAGGGCTCAGAGGTCTCACAATGCCTGCAGGGCCGCAGACTGCAAAGCCCTTGGCTCTGCTCCTGAGAGAAGTATTTATCCCACATACTTCCCCCATTCCTGTTTGCACACAGATGCCTTGTACATCCAGCAGCAGGGAGGCTACGCTTTCATGGTTGTCTGAGGGTGAACTTGAAGCTCAGAAGACAAGCATTAAAGGGGCAGTGACACCCACAGGCTGGCACTACTCCATCCAACCTTCTAGAGCAGTAAGTCCCTCTGCTCTGTGCCTCGGAATCCGGTGCCAACACTGCCAAGGAGAACAACTGCACAGCAGTTCAGAGATGATCAGTGTCCCTTGGCTTGTGTTCTGCCTAACTCTACGACACAGCAACCCACCCAGCCTTGGGAAAACAGTTTGCCCAAGGTAGGACGAGAGTGTGTTCAACCACTGGGCTGAAGAGCACCCTTAGATTTGTCCATTTGGGGTTCCTAGCTGGTCACCCCCTCCAGAATGGCCAAGGTTCTCTGTCCCCACCCAGGGCCAGCTGCAGGCTTGGTGCCATGGCAGAGCCTGGCACACCACTCTGGGGGGGCAGGTGGCATGGGAGCAGGCAATGGGCTGCTGCAGAAGCCTCCTGGCAGCCCAGCACTCGGGGCTTTCCCTTCTGCACTGTGCTGAGGTGAGCTGCTGCAGTGCCATGTGAGCAGTACCGAGCCTGGCCCCAACACATCATGTCAGAAAGTGAAATCGCTGCCATTTTACAGTCTGCTGTAGGTGAGGGTGACCTTCATGACATTGAAACAAAAATTACAGAGACGAGAGAGAAAGTGAAAGAAAAAGCAAAAGGTGTCATAAGATAAAAACAGGAGTTAAAACTAACTTGAGATATTCGGGCAACAGGCGACACTGGCACCTGCAAAGAAAAGAAATGGGGCAAGAACAGAAATCCCATTAGCTTTTAGTCATCATCGCAGAGGTTCAGAAACGGAAAGACAAAGAGATGAAGATGCAAAGGAAAGCACCATCTGCCACAGCACTGGGAGCCTCCCTCCTGCACAGGACCGACTGCCTGGCCCAGAGGCCTGCTCTCCAGCTGGCTGTTGCACACTGGGCTGTTGGCTCTGGCCAGTGCCATCCCCCGATGGCAAACACATGGAGCTGGAGCTACTTGCAGGGGAGTGAGCACACGGGTCTTCATGTGACACCAAGAGCTACACTTCTAGTTGCATACCACTGGCCACAGCCCTGTGCCCTGGGGGAGCCAGCGAGGGCCAGGGGATGGCAGGTACAGGTGGCATCTGTGCTGGCTGGAAGCCACAACGACTGCACTCAGCCCCAGCAACCTCTGCTCAGCCTCCCTGAGCCTCCAGCTCGCTCGCAGCTCATCAGCAGCACAACTCAGCCTCATTTCATGGTGTATTGGGACACTGCCTGGTCCTGGATCCTCTCAGTGACTTGGCACAGCAGTACGTTAGTACAGGCAAGCCAACGGGGGGGAAAACCCTTGTCTGAAGTAGGAACCACAAAAACGAGAAAGCTTAATATTTAATAACAGTAGCCCAATTAATTATGCATTAAACAAGTTTTCCCTGCTCAGCACGCTCCAGCAGGGAGCTACCAGGGCTGGTGGCCAGCACCTCTTGTCAGTGCATCCGCACAGCACTGCCTCAACCTCCGGCGGGTGACAGGGGCAACAGCATGGACCCACTGGGCTTGGTGGTTTTCATGCACCTCATTAATGAGGACAAGCTCATCAGGAGCCGGAACAGTCACTTCTAACTGCACAACACCCACTTCTGCCCCTCAGAGACTCACAAGTGATGCAGGGGGGAGAAGGGGAGGAGGACACAGTGCTGTGTCATGGTGGAGGAGCATTGTCTGGCAGTGTCTCAGGCCCCTGCTGCTGTCTCAAGTGAACTGGGCACTGTGGCTTGTTTTTGCCTCTCCAGAGAGCTCTGCAAACTCACCAAATGAGCCAGCATCTTTGGCTTATCCTTAGGCACAGACGGGAAAAGAAAATTTCCCAGACCCCTCTTCTCTCTGATGGCAACTCTTGACCCTCTAGCAAGGGATGTCCTTGTTGCAAACACCCCAATCTTGCTGGAGACAGGAGCGGACATGAGCCTGACCTGTCACAATCCCCTGTGCAATGTAAACCACGAGCACGCAGCAAAAATGGCTCTTGTTCCCATGTGGAGACACATCACAGAGGCCTGTCCCCGTGCATAACCGTCCTGGAGTAGCCCTGTTCAAGACTGTGCTCCTCCTCAGGAAGCTGCACGCTGTTGCTGACTGTGTGTGACCCCCTCCTTAGTGCTGCTCCCAGTGATCTGCCTGTTGAGATGCTCCTCCTCTGGCACAGGTGCCTTCCTTTCTCCCCACAGCACTTTCCTCCCGTGCTGCAATACCACGCTGGCCTGTGCTGTGGCCAATTAACGTGCCAGCTCTGCTGGCAACTGCCAGGCTGCTGCTGCCTCCCATCCCTGAGATGTGCCATCGGTCCTGCCTGGGAGATGCACTAACTAGGGACCTCTGACAGCTGCCTGGGCATAGAAGATGATGTGCTGGTGAAGCTCACCCCAGATGTGAGTCAGACTGCTGTGAGTGGCAACAGGAAAGGCTCCTCTTGCCCCCACTGCCAGACACAGCAGTTTTACATCAGGAAATGGTCCCTCCAAAACTCTCCTGTTAGATGAAAGCTCTTAGATGAATGAGCAGCAGGAGGAAAAGGAAAGTAGGTTACAGACCAGGAGGAGCTGCAAGTTAGAAGAGAGTTGTATGTGCCTCATTTACTGCTGAACTGCTCCCTCCATCACAAAAGCCCAGGTGCTCCCTCAGTTCATCTAGGACTTGGACTCTCTGAAAGGCTCTGAACAAGTCAGGGCGAGCCTGTCTCTGATCACTACAATGACAGGTACTGTGCTTTCGGTGCCATCAGAGATGTGCAGGCACAAAGCAGCAGCACAAGACCTTTCTGCAGTGTGAAGTACAGTTGCCTCCACTGGCTGGCAAACCAGCTACAGCCCGAGGCACCCCAGGCCAGTGAAAGCAGCAGGTAGAGAATGGCTTCTACTGAACTATCATCCTCTGCACTGAGACCACCCCGACCAGCAGTGCCCTTCATTGGGCCACATCACTGGCTGGGGAGCAATGTAGTTTGCACGTAGCTCTTCTCTTCACCCTCAGCCGAGCAGAGCAGGAGAGCCAGCACGCCAAAGATGCCAGGATGAAGCTGCTGGGACACCCTCAGCAGCAGGAGGGCTCTGTACCTCCTGATTCCCCCAGATGCAGCCCATGTGGCCAGCACTGCAGCAGTGGTGCTCGGCACTGAACCCCAGCCCAGGCCAAGCCAGCGCAGTACCCGGGACCACTGCAGGTATGGGCGCTCCCAACTGCGTGGAGGCTCCTCCCGGCTCAGGACGACTGCAGTGAGCTTCACGGAATGTCTGACACACACCACACAACAGGCTGGCCCCATCCAGGCTCCCCAGCCTTGCAGCGACAGGGCCAGGGAGAAGGATTTGCAACCCACACAGCAGACACCTGGACATCCTTGGTCTAAAGCTCCCTCTGTGCCACTGTGACTGTGGAGCTGCTGGAGGGTGGGAAGGACTGTAACTCCACCTCTGGCGTGGCGATGTGGCAAAGGGGAACTGGAGGAGGCAGGATGCAAGAGTGTGAGCTGCTCCTTACCTGGAGTCTGGTAGTTGAGTCGCCTCATCTCAACCGGGTCAGAGGAGTGGGCCAAGAGCGAGTCCTTCAGGCCAATGGAGTGCTCGTCTTTGGAAGAGGGGGAGTGTGCCCTTTTCCTATGGACAGAGAGGGCAGAAATGAGCAGGTGAGCTCTGGCAGAGACTGGCATGAACCATCCTGGGAAGGAGTCTGGGTCCCTGTGTCCCAGATACTCAGCTCCATCCCAGGCTCCCTGGGGCTCTGGGCAAGTCACATCATCCTCTGTGCCTCCAGTTTCCCATCTATGAAACAGGAAAGATCATATGTAAGCAATGTCAGATGTTTGATTAGTGAGGCACTTTGAAATGTGGTATTATGCATAATATTTATTAGAGAAAATGCAGATGTTGTTTCCTCTTACTGTTTCTAGGAACTATTTCCTGTAGTGGAAGGATATAATAAAATTTTTTTTCAAGTATTAGAAATATTTAAATACAGAATGCTATAATATAATAGTGTAAAGGCTCTTCAGGGTGTGTTTTATTGGGCCATTAATACATGTCTTGAATGGTTGAAGGCACCCAAGGCGTGTATTAATGGAACAATAAAATACAATGTTGTCTCTTCATGCTATATTTATGCCTAGAGCGATGCCACCACCTCAGGCTCTTGCTGGAATTCACAGGCAAAGCAGGGACAGATCCAATCAAAAAGTGGACAAGTGAATATTAAGGAAAATCTAACACTGCAAGAAGGGTTTCTAGTGAATGTTCAAGTCTCACTTCTTGCTGTAGATTAAAAATATGGTGGATATACCTAAGCAGTGGAGAGGGATGTTGGGCAGGGGCAGGACAGCAGTACTCTCTTGTGAGTCCGTGCTGACCCTGCCACTGCTAACATACAGAAGAGTCTTAGACTGCTCTGAGGCATCTCAACATCTCAGAAGCCTTCCAACTGCCTAGACTGAGACAAAAGAGCTGAAAGACTGAGACCATTGACAGAAAGAAAGGAAAATACTTGACAAACAAATAAATCAGTTTTTCTCCTATCAGGAGCACAGCAGGATGTGCAATGTGCTACTGGATACCAGTCCCTGAGCCCTTGAGCAAAGTGGGCCAGCTTTTCTTGGGAATGGGCACAGCACGTAATTAAAGTTTGTCTCTCTCTCATTAGCCTAGTCAGGGCAACTGCTAAACCATTCTCCAGATCCCAAGCTATCCACTGATGCTCAGCTTCCATTCATTCCCATTGTAGATCTGCCATTGTCAATATGACATACAGATATCTTTGGGGGAAAATGCCTCCAAAGAGAGGCTGGACAACCAAACCCACAGCACTACCCTGAGCATGCAGGTGGTGCTGGAAGGGGATATGGTGCTGGAAGGGGATATGCTGCTGCTCCATGGGCTAGGATGCAGCTGGGACATGAATGTCAGGTCTGGGCACCGCAGGCTGGTGCTTCATCGTGCTAAGATAAGCCAAGGTGGGACTATCTTCCATGAGGCCCTGGTACAGAAATCCCTCCTGGAGCCATCTTCTCTCATTAAAGACCACCAAACCTGCTATTTCTTACAGTTCCCTGGTACTGCCTCAAAGCATCCTCATTAGAGACTGCGAGAATACACCTGCATTCTTGATGGAACAGCTCTCAGTCTGAAGTGACCGAGAAAACAAAGGAACCCCTTTAACTGCTGGTGTTGCCATATCTTTTGTTATTTTTAATTTAATTGCAAAAACAATCTGGGAAGTCTTTACATTGGAACTTCTCCCTGAGAGCTGTAAGAGGCTGACAACTGCTAGGAGGCTGATACCTTTGAGGAAACAAAGTCTTTGTAAACATCTAGTGCTGGCATGCTCCATACTCCCAAAAACAAAGAAGCCCCTTAGTAGCTTCGGGCTTGATTTTTAAAAAAAGAAATAGACTTGATATTTTAGCAAAACAAGAAGATAAAATGGATTCATACCTTTCTTGCTTACTAGATCCAGGGAAAAGCAGGAACAGAAGAAAGGAGATGATCACTGACACAGAAAGGCACTGACTGCACATGCACAGCAGAGCTCCATTTAATCAGACAACAAAGCCATCTCCCCTCCCCAGCTAGAGAGACATATGTAAATAGAGAGCCCAGGAGGAGCAGAACCTTAGAGCTGAGCTGGTAGGGAGGGAATGACCCACTGTAACTGAACGGGCTATGTGAACACGTGCAAATGCAACCTGTGGCTCCTCTGGAGGACTAACAGTCATCTCACACTACAGTTACAACTTTGCTCTGCTAGGCAAAAGCAGGTGTTTGCCTCTAAAGGGAGCACAGTGTGTGGATGGTTCTGATCCAGCAGTCAGGACTGAGAGGCCTCCAAAAGAGAGCTCCACTCTGATTCTAGCCTGTCACATCCGTGTCCTGTTCTCACCACCAAGATCAAGTTCCTCAGTCAAAATTCACGGGAGTGGGGGCACCTGCCAGAGATCAAGCAGGCAATTTCCAGAGAAAACCAGTACTAGAGAAGTTCCCAATGCTACCAATCCAAGCTGTGTGACCAGAGAGCAGTCAGACTGGCTTTAGGGACAAAGCTGCTCTCCTCTGTCGCACTGCTCATGTTTCCAGAATCCACAGCAGCTCTGTGTCCTGGGGCTATTAACTACCCTCTGCATACCCAGCCCTTCCAGCTCTTCTGCTCTCTTTATAAAGCAGCCTTCTGCTGTGCCAGGTAGAGACCCTCCTCCTCCCCATGACCACCAAGGCTTGCCTATCAGAGCACCCCCTATGTGAAGATTACAAGGAAGGTCTTGAAGGTGCCAGCACCTCTAGCCCTCGTGCCGTAAATGCTATGTCCTGGACTGGATCTCACCTTTTGAAGAGGAGTATAGCAATGACAATGATGATGATTAATATCACAGCCAGGACAGGTCCCATCACCCAGAGCATCTCTGGTTCATCTTGCTGCTTTGCTGAAGCCACTTCCATCACGATCTCATCCGAGTAGGGGCTGGCTGCATATCTCTTCTGAACAGCACAGGCAGAAGAGGGAGAGAAAAGCAAGCATCCATTATGCTAAAGCAACAGCTACATCCCTGAAATGCAGGAGTTTGCCCTTGCCTTTGGCTTGCAGGAATGGTTGTGCTTCTCAAACCCCAGCAACATACCATGAGATACTCTCTCTCTTGGCGTCAGTGAAGGTCATGCTGTTTCAACAGTTTCTTCCCGGTGTGAAACATTCTCAGTGCCAGCAACTCCCCATGTGTGAAATGTTCCCAGTGCCATCAACTTTGTGGCTGGCAGACCCAACCTGGAGGTGCCAAACTGGAGCAGCCCAGCTAAGAGCCACTTGCCATCCCTGGATTTTCTCAGAGCCAAATCACAAGGTTTTGAATCCCAACCAATTGCACAATGGGGCTGGCTGATGATTCCTAAGTGGTTTATAATACCTGCTGTGCTGATATCAACACATCTCTCCAGGACAAGGCTATATTAGGAAAACCCCTGCTGGGCTAGGCAGTTTTCTTAAAGGAATGAAATGACAGAACTGATGTCGCTGATAAACAGACCTTAGAAAGAGGCTCATTCTTACAGGTTCCTTTCCAGAGACTTCTGGAATCTGGCAGCCCCATGATTTATAACCTGAAGGGACAGTTTTCTAGCCCCACTTGCAAGATGGAATTAACAAGAGACCCAAACCCTTCCTGCAGAAAAATGACACTGCACCTTGTTCTGCTGCTGTTGCTAAGGCTTATGGAGCAGTGTTGTACCTTCACAGCTCAGTGCTGGTGGGTCAGAAGGGTTAAATGCTGCAAAAAGAAATCCTTTCCACCTATTAGAGAGGGCCAGAGCCATATCAGTTCCGTGCCTGTGGCTTTTGAGCAGCACCTGCTGCCTGGCATTAAGGAGCCAGAAACACTCTGCTCCTGCCATAGAAAGTTTACATCACTGAAGAGGTTCCTGTGGATCTATAAATCTCATGCTTTAAGGTCAAAGTTTAAACCTGCAATTCATATCTGCACATATGTGAGGAGAAGAAAGGGAAAAACCAAGTGTGCTGGTGTCCCACAAATGCTCATCTTGATCTTCTCTCACAGGTGCCCTTGATCCCAGCCAGCCTGATTTCAAACGTGTGGAGTACAGAAAATACTCTTATCTGGGACATCCTTCTGGCAGCCCACACTAGTGCAGCATCCTAGCTGCTCTCCTCAGACTTATCAACAGAGAAGCCACTGTTTGGGGGAGAAGCCATGGGGGGTGGCTGCCACTTTGTCTGTAAAACTACAAGGCCCTCTTTCAATGCCTGTGAAATAAGCTGCCAGCTCCTGGTTTAGTCCTGTTCCTAGAGGAAGTCTGCACAGGATCACTGCAACCCATTCGCACGTTCCCACACCCCCTTGTCCAATTCAAACAACAGGGCAGGGAGTCGTCAGGTACAGCTCTGAGCATGGCAGGGACAAGAAAATGCTGTACTGGTGTCGAGAGGATGGGGCAGCAGGCCTGAGGCTCCCCTTTGCGTGGGCAAGTGGCTCCTCTGTGAGGAAGACACAAAGGCTTTGCCTGTGACAGCCCAGAAAGGTCAGGGTGCACTGGTGGAGGGGAGGGAAGGAGCATCTTGACCTGTGCAGCAAGCTAACACGTGTGGCCACCTCCAAAGCCTTGTGCAAGGGGCAAACATTCATAATTCATATTTTTGCAGACACACTTAGGAGGTGTCTCCTTCCAAGAGAAGACAGAAGCAGAAGAGATCAGAAGGACTGTTACCTGAGTGGCATTTCCAAAGGCAGACTGAGAGGTGCAGGTGTCCCTGCTCCCAGAGATGGTGTTTCAACCACACTTCCCTTTGCCTTTGAAGAATGGCAATGTTATGCTCGCCTGCTGACACTAGAGACACAGCAAGCAATTTCAGAGGAGCTGGGTGGGGGAGACAGTGCACAGCTTGGACAGAATGCCTCATGTTCCAAATGAAAACGGATGTGATGCAGCAGGGGATGCAGAAAGGTGATTTGCAGGAGCAGGGTATATAGGAGATTTGTAGGAGCAGTATAATAACTGCTGCCTGATGGTTCATTGGAGGGCTGTGGCAGATCTATGCTAGTGAGGAGATGATGATTATAGTTGGGATCAACTAGTTAAGGTCATCTCTTCTTGACAGGGATTGTCAGGATAGCTCATCTCAAGGCCTCTGCCTTACCTTGCTGCTAATCTGTGACTTTCCTTCCCTCACCAGTGTGCACATCTTGCCACGAGAACACGTGAGCTGGATGACTAATGAAGAACTCGACCAGCCTTAATGAGCCATTACAAGCAAATGAGGCTGAGGACGGAAGCCACGGCTTGGAAGCTGACCAAAGGATTCTGTGCATCTCTATTATTTCCATTATTTACACACTGCTGCCACCACCACTCCTGCCCTCTGTGTTTACAGCTGGACAGTGATGCACAGGTCTTGCTGTGCTGCTCCCTGCTCATTGCATCAGCTACTCCCTTCCCGCTCACGTGCCCAGGCCCCGTGTGCTTGGCAGCAGCTTCCAGCCTTTGGCAAGGAGAGATGCAGGAGCAGGAATGCCTACACAGAAGGCAAGCATGCACCTTTGCCCTGTTGATGACCCACTGCAATGGGAGGCAGGTTTGCTAGGGCAGATGTCATCTGGAGATGAGGTTCTGGGGAGAGAAGGGCCTGTGAGGGCAGGTTTGCAGGGGGAACATCCTGTTCACTGCAGTCTCAGCAGCCACTGTGCAGGGTAAGATTTCACGGGCTGTCTTCCACAGTCACTTACTTGGATCAAAGCAGAATGAGGACCCATCCCATCTCAACCATGTGTCAGGCTCTGCTCTGAGCACAGCCCAACAAGCCACAACCGAGCTTGTGCAGAATGTGTGTGTTGACACACTGCCCTCCACTCTCATCTGTTATGTAGAACTCACGTGCCCTTTACACCATCTATCAAGTTAACTCCCGCAGCAGCCTCAGCTCGCAGCAGTTGCTCCCCCTGCCTGCACTGAGCCCACCTCAGCTCTGCTGGGACAGGCTGTGCCCACGCCCCACAGAAAGTCCTTACCGTGTCCCCATCCTCCAGCGAGGCCAGCACGAAGCAGCGATAGCTCAGGTCTTGAGACAGAGGCTTGTTGTAGAAACCTTTGTAGTTCTTCTCGTCCCCCAGGGTGAAGGTCTCGGGCAGCACATCCACTTGAGCAGCAATGTAGGGCTTGAGTCTGTCTGCCTGGCGTCGCTGGCGCCTGCTCTGACTCCCCTGGTTTATGGCCTCCAGCAACTGGGGACAAACAAGGTGCATCACTATTGCTTTGCCCAGCGTGACACCGCCTTACACTGTCATCTTACTGGCTGAAGGACTCAGCAGGAGGGGAGGAAGGGAGGAGAAGATACTGGGTTTGATTTGGATGTGGTGGCACTAAGAAACCAGAGGCACGTGTTATCCATTTAGGCATTGCTGGAGCACCTGTCTGCAGACCCTCACTGCAAGCACCTCTGCCAGGACCACAGCTTTAGAAGAATCCTGAGTCCTGGAAAGCTGACATGGTGAATGTTAGGGCTGAAACAACCTGGCTGTGACTGTCCCCTCGAGTTAATAGGCTGCGAGGGAACCAGGCCACATTCTGTGGCCCAAATATTGGTCTGGACAGCAAATCACACTGTCTACGGATGCTGGAAGTGAATTACAGCTGATGCTGATGTACAGGGAAAAAGTGACATTTGCCGTGTCTTTCCCTTCCATCAGTGCCTCAGTATCTCACCTGCTGCTGTGCTGCAGGCAGAGCTTTGTGTAAATCACAAAGAATGGTAACAGATTTCACGGGATGTTCAGAGTAAAACCGGCAAATTTCATAGTCACAAATTCATGGAAAAGGATATAAACACACAGAAATTCAATTGCACTGCTAAGAAGATTCTCAGATGTTTAAAGGTCTTTTTTTTGCAATGAATGAAAATATCAGGTTTGGAAGAGAAATTCTAATTCAAACTGAAAAAGGAGGCATGAAATACATTTCACACAGAAATGTATCAGTGCAATACTGTCAGGGCAGATGGGGAACATCAGAGGGCTGAGGAGAGTGATGTGCACACAGAGCCACACTGCTGAGCTGAGCTCACTCTCTCTGAAAAGGAAAAGCTGGGTAAGAAAGTAAGAAGCCCCTTACACTTTGCCACAGACAGACCATCCTTCCCCTCTTATCAATACTCATGTTAAAGCAATTTTGGAAAGCTATGGCTTGTCATTACAATATCACCAAAAAAAAGAAAAAAAGGAAAAGAAAAGGAAAAAAAGAACGGAGAAATCTCAGTTACATAAGTGTCCCTGTAACTGCAGGGGGAAAAGGCAGAATCATAGTCTTTGGAGTTTGCTCCCCACACCCATCTCTTGTATCTGGCTGAGATTACAGCTGAGCTCTTTGGGGCAGAAAGCACAGCTCTACATGCAAGGGCATGAAGCCACAGGGCTCCAGTTGTGACTGAGGTTGCTGGAGGCTTCTGCCACTTACACTTGTATCACACAGCAAAAGACTGCATCAAAAGACTGCTAGGCTTGCAAAGTTCAGATTCTGAAAAATTAGAAAATTAATACTGCCTGTGCAAAATTAATTCAGCTGCCCTGTGTACGTGTGTTATGCTCCAGCCTTGACTGCATGGTCACAGACTATCTTTTCTCTAAGTCCCCTGCTTTGTTCAATACACAGGACAGACAGTGCTTAATCAAAGGGCAGATATTCCACATTTTGTTTTCTTCTTTGCATTATGGAGCTTGAGGCCTTGTTTATTGCTTACTATTCAAATTCAGCTCTGAAGACAAAATTAATAATTTCCTCATGGGCTTTTCTGTGGTGCTGATCACTATAATATTACAAGTGCTTCACAAACATTAACGATCTTATCTTCCAAACACCCATATGAGGTGAGATGAAAGTGATTATCCTAATTTTACACATACAGAGACGCAGAGACATTAATGTAAAAAATGTCCAACAATTCTGAATGTCAAATTGAAAAGACATCAGCTTGTTTTGTTTTTAAAGAAAACTCAGTATTATCTTTATAGCACTGATTGTATCCAGCTATTGACTTTGCAGCTGGGGATGCTTAGGCTTTGCAAATGAGGTTCCAGGATCTCAAACTGAGCACTCAAAAAAATCACAACATGCAAGACAGTGGCTTCTAATGAAAATTTAGATCATTTGCCTGAGGCTGGATGAGACAGATAGGAACAAGATGTCTTGATAGCTTTCAAACACCTAAAGCTCAAAACCAAACCATCCTTTCTCATCTTGGTCTTCTATTTCTTGTGACATCTGTGATGTTGGTAAACTTGCAATGAAAATATGCAGGAGACTTGGGGGATGATGCTTCTCCACCACACAGTTGTACTTCATGTGCAGAACAGATCCACCAATACACATTGTGAGCCCAGACCTCTCAGAAAAGACTGTAATCATTCAAATAAAGATAAGGGCTGACTTACAGCTCCTTACAGTTTGTCATTTCTGAGTACTTCAAGCTTGCAACTTTGTTCTTTTAATGGATCTTTCTGTGTGTGATTTTGTGGAATTATTCCTGTTTGCTTTGGGGCTGATGGTGTGTGTGGGGAAGAAAGAGCCCATAAAACCCTTCCTGACACCTGCACACATTCCATGCTACTGGTGTTGGAGCACTCCTGCACAGAACAAGCTGCATCTTGGGGCAATGGGCTGGTGAACGCTGAAAGCCTTTAATGAGCAAGCATGAAGGGACCTCTGCAGGTTTTGTTAGATAGTAGAGTGAACTCTTTATCTTAGGTCCTACCCAGAGAGGGAAAAGCTTCCTGAGAAAACAGCTTAATAAACTGAAACCAAAACCTTTCTCTCCTAGCTTGTTTGCAAAATCAGCATGGTCATTCCAGCTGAGAGAGGCTGCAAGGACTGTCTGACCTGAGACAGGATCTGTCCTCATCAGAGCTCTGAGACACTCAAGTGTGGTCTCCTAAGGGAGCACATTTTGGGAGGTGGCTCCTCCATTGGTTGACTCCAGCCCCCTTCCCACATGCTGTCACCAGCCAAGAAAGGCCGAGGGGACACCCATCCCACAGCTCCCACCTCTGATGTGCAGCCTGCACCTGTGTCACCGCATCCATGCTGCTGCCAGGAGGCCTGGGGAAAGTGTGCTGGGCCACCTGGGAACCACTTCCATCACAGCAGCTGCTACAATTCCTACCTGGTCCAGCTCCATCTCATCAGGTGTCCGCCACCGAGCAGTCGGGGTGCTGGTGCTCTGATCTGCTGGCACAACCACGATGTAGTACCACCTGGGAAGGAAGGAAAGCATAAAGACTGGACCCTAAGCCTCTGGCATGTCACCAAATGACGTGTGCCGTGTGCCTCTCAGGGCTGACCTGCTCCTTTCCCTGCCCTGCAAGCAACAAAAGGGCTCAGCAAGGAAAAAGCTCATTTTCCAGCTGCACCAGAGAAGAGAATACTCCCGTTAGCACTCATTAGGATAATGAAGATCTACAGACTGTGTTCCAGAGGGTGGTGTAGGAGCTGTGAGAAGGACATTTATATAATCGGATTGTAGCAAGAACCCTGGGGGAATTGAGCTTCAGCACAAGGATACCACAGTAACGAATAAGACTTCCACAAACTCACTTTTTTAATCTCCTTGAGGCTTTAGGCATTATTTATTTAAAGGATATTATACAGTGTCAGAGAAAGTCCCTCCTGATCCTCAACCGTGTTTCTGCTGGTAGCATCTGGAGTATACCCACCAGGGTGAGGGCAAACTATCAGAGAATTGTCTTAATTTTATTACACATAAATATTTGCTCAGGAAGAGCCAACAGCGTGATCCCATGTCATGGGTAAATGCCTGGCTCTGTACCAGAGCCTGCTCGGAAATTCAGTCCCAGGTTACAAAATCCACAGGTTGGCAGAGGTCTGCCCTGCCTTTCCCTCCCTACCTCTAGCCCCCACCCCTAACCTTCTCCACCCAAGGCATGGCACTTACCTAACTGGCACGGTGGTCTGCACTTTGGGCAGGGTGAGTGTGAATTTTCCTTCCTGTATGTACTTGTTTGTGGCGATGGGTTTGCTCTGCAAGACGTCAGGAGCAGTGCGGATTGAGACGAGGTGCTGGAGCCCCCCAGCACTGCTCCCACGGTTCATTAGCACAAAAGAATAGTCCGTGTCAGGCTGGAGGTCACTTATGAGTTTCTTCATTGAGTGGCCGTCCACCTCCACACTCTGGCTATTGTAGAGAATCTGAAAGGAGAAAGGGACGCGTTCATGCAGCTGACAGCTGCTGCTGCTGCAAACTCACGCTCAAAATAGCAGTGCTAGAGATGACAATTTGCCTCTGGGCCCTACCTCAGGTGGGTCAGCTACTGTGTGCTTGGTAAACAGCCATAAATCTTCAGCTAAAGAAGAGCAACCCCCAGCAGAGGGTTGAGCTGTGCTCCCCGTGCCTCGCAGTGACGGAGCAGAGACGGGGTCATCTCAGCAATGCCTGAGTGGCCAGTGCCAGCAGTGAGGCTGGTGGTGCCACAAGCACTGCTTTTCAGCACCTATTTGGGGAAGGAATCCAGATGGCCATGCTTGGCCCCCGCGTGGGGATGGACAGGGTTTTGTTTCTTGTCTCACAAGGCTACAACACACAATACGCTTGTGGGGTAAAATCCTGTCTGCTCTGAATTGGTGTCACTCCCATGTCCACCAGCTGATGCCTGATCGGATGGTTAATGCAGATCATCCCCACCCCCAGCAAGGTGACCGGGGGCTTACACGCCTCACCAATGATCTGACAAATCCGGCTCACAAACTGGTACCCGAAACAGCGGCTCTGCAGGTGCGACACCCCGTCGTCATGACAACAGATGCTGGCACCACACAGCCGTGGGCAGGAGGTCGGTGCTGCTCTTCCCTGCCGGGATTGGAGCGAGAGGCTGCTGGGCAGGGCAGGGCAGAGCTGCTGGTGGCCGAGGGCAGCCCCCCCACGCACAGCTTCCCTCCTTGGGCCTCTCAGCTAATGACATTTTCTCAGCGCCTTGTCGCAGACAGGCAGGACCCCCATCTCACCCCAGGCACAGCAGCCACGGGCACTGCTGAGTTAGCTGCACTAAACAGCCCATCTGCCCAGGGAACCTTGATCCTGATCCTGCCAGAGCAACCTTAAAACCCCGAGCGCTGCCTCTGCAAAGCAAAAACTCAAGCAGTTCCTGTAAACAGAGACAAATGGGGTGTAGAGAACTGTAGAGGCCACAGGTTGTGCCCCAGCTGTGAGAAAACAGCGTTTCTTTCTACCAGGTGACTGTCCAGCACAGACAAATCCAGTTGGATTCCTGACAGTGGTGCAGAGACACAGCATACCAAAAACTGGCAATGGCAGAACTGGAGCATGTTAAACCATGGCTGCTATTACTTGTTGCAAGCAGAGACACACAGCAACAGAGGCCTTGAGAGAGAGAAGACAGTTCTGTGGAAGAAGAATTACTTGAAGAAAAACAGATTTTTTTCACCAGTTGAGCCCCCCATTCAGGCTTACACAGGCAGCAAGGGCGGGACCAAACTTTCCTTCCAAGTCCCCTTTTCAGCAGGTGGCAGACATCTACAAAAAGCTGCCAGCTTTCTGGGACAAGTGCAGCTGGTTAGCGCTGCTCTAATATTTAGTGTTGGAGCTGGGAGGAGAAGAGAGGCCCTGGAAAGAGATTTGAAGGACAGTGGAGCACAAGGACCAAGCTAGGGCTGGAATTTGCAGCTCTGCTTTTGTGTTACCTGAACAGTGATACCCACAGCTCGTCATGTCACTTTGCATGGGGGTCAGGAGAAAGAGCCCCAGCTTTTTTGCTGATGAGAAAAGACTCCTAACAGGTAACACAGCAGCAGTGAGGAGCCAGCTATGGAGAAGAGATGCAACCAATCTCGTTTGTTGACACGCTTCAGTTTGCAGCAATGGACTGCAAAAGTAAGTACCAAGTACTAAAATAACAGAGGTTTGCAGGGAAAAATGTCCTGCTGGTTGCTCCATGTGCAGGAAAGGCTTTAAAAGGTAGGATAGTCAGAGGGAATTGTTCTCTGCTGTGACTTCTCTTATGATATTTTCTCCTGGGCTTTAATACCTTTCTCCAAAGACATGTACATCAGATGGGTGCTACAATGAGTGAAAAATCAAAATGACAAAATGCTTCTTGCAGCACCACAATATCAGATACACAGCAGGCAGGATTCCCCTGGCTCTGACACAGAAGTAGGCACAACAAAGACAGGACTACCAGACTTCAAGTAATCTTAGCAGCTTTGCTGTGTGGGCCAGCACCACCCCTTGCAATGACACTGCAATAGTACATGTCCAGATATACCAGATACCAGAGTCAGGGGGTGTCCTGGGGGAGCAGCGGGACCTCTCTTTCGTGTGCTCCAACACAGATTTGAACAAAACCAAACTTCCAACATTAAGACCTATGCTGAAAGGATGAAAAACCCACAGAGTTCTGTTGCCTCTCAGATGAGATTTCTCATTATAAATTCTTCTCTAATAAAGGTATCACCGACTCATTCTGCGTGCACTGTGTGCTCTAGGGAAGACAGCCACCAATTGCCTGCACACGAGGCATGTGCTGCGGACAGAGCCATTTTCCTACAGCAAGAGGAGGCAGAGGAGATGGTCAGGCATTTCAGTTCAGAGTTTCCCTGCTTGCTCTGCACTGGAACTGGCCAGGACACAGCCTTTGATTCAGTGCTAACACCAAATAACGATTTTTATTGCCATGCACAGAAATTTGCATCTGAAGACAGTGAAACTGCCATTTGCAATGCTTTCCTGAAGCATTCTCTGCCACCTCCCCTCTTCACAGTTGCTGCAGCAGTTCTGCGTTCCTTTACCTGCCACAACACATTGTCTTCTCAGATGTTATGCACCATTAGTCAAGGCCTCTGCACAAACCTTGAAATAATGTGAGGGCTCAGAAACAGTCATTCATGTGCAGCTGGAAGATGCCCGGAAGCTCAGGCAGGAATGCTATTTAGAGGTTGCATCATGGCCCACTGGTAACTATTGGAGTCAGCAGCAAATCTGGCCCAAGGGCTCTGAACTGCCAAACAGTGCTGACTAGCCCATGGATTGCTGTAAAATGTCATCCGCGCTGCTCCTACCCATGAGAGAAGATTTGCAAAGGTAGGTGGGCCCAAATGTCACTGCTGAAGGTCTCATGCTTGATTTCAAGGCAGTACAGAATGTATTGAACTAAAAGATGAAAAGACACATCGTGTGCAAGAGACAATGACTCGATGGAGAAATAGACGCGGTTGGCATATTTACAAGGAGGAGTAACTACGCATTCCATGGGACACCCTGTGAGAAAGCACTGCCCAGCATTCTCAGGGCTTATTTCCAAACCTGTATCATTATGATTTTCAAAAGGTGCTGCTCCTTCTCCCCATTTGTAAAATACCTTGCAGTGCTGGCTTTACCAATATATCCTCTGTCCTACTCTTAAGTTGAAGAATGTGTCTCAGGAAAATGCAGTTTCCCCAAGGAGAAGGTTGTATCTATCTTGCACTTTTCGTGAAAGCTCCAGAACAGCTTTCTGCAAGCACAGTGGAATAAAAAAGGAATAGTGCCCCTGCTCCACCACAACTGCTGGGCAACATTTTACAGGGAATTTATCTCCTGGACCAGAAGAAGCTGTGAAAATTCCCCAAAGAGATCTCAAACCTTCATTATTGATTTGGCAGCAAAGAAAAATCTTAAGGTCTCAGTTCATCCCCTAATAAAAAAAAAAGCACCAGTCCTGCCTTTGCCTCACTATTCATTGTCAGAACAATATCTACTTTAATTAAATCTGTTAAAGTAGAATATGACACCCTTTGGGACATAGATTTAGCATGAGACTGTTTATCAAGTGTAGATAATACTAATTGTTCCCATGGAGATTTATCTGCTATGCTAGTTACAGTATTAGGCTCTGGCCTCAGCATCCCATGTGCCTGAATTAGAAGAGAGAGGTGAACCTTGTTTATAAAAATACAAAATCCTGAAGGTTAAGGATTTCTTTCAAGTGGCACAATCAACGAGTTAGAGCTGACCCTGGTAGCTCCTGGCCTTGACTTCTGTGTGTCTGCAAGTCTGGGAATATTAATAGAAAAGAGGCACTATTACAGAAATATCCTTGTAACACTCTCATTTGCATGACTGCTCTTAAGTTAGCAAGTGGCTAATGCCATCTGCTCCTGTGTCATCTGAGGGTTAACCCACAGCAGGGGCAGACCCTGAGTCACCCCTGTGTAAGCAGTCACAGCTATGCAGCTAAGAGAGGAGACAGACAGGGCACCAGCATCACATCCTTGGCTCCTGGCTACCTCCAACCACTCCACCATCCTTGTGTGGTAGCAATGCTCCAAAGGTCACACTGTCCCTTTCTAGCACTGTGCTGTCACACAGAGACGTGGGCTTTGGGCCACAAGAACAAGGCAAGGTGAAGGACTCTGGTTCTTCAGCAGAGCGCAAAGTAACAGGGCTCTGTGAAGCTCCTTGCGGCCAGATATCTGAACACTGACCCTAATGATCCCTACATGTGGGAAAGCTTTGAATACCACAAGGTACTCACAAAAGCCTTGTCTGCTTCAACTAAACTCAGCATGTTAACAAGTGCCTGTTATTGATCATGGTAATTCAGCTTCACGATTTCAACAAGGAGAGCTAGTAACAAGGAAGGGGAGGTGCTCATCCGCTTTGATGTGGATGCGGTCCAAGATTTCCCCTCATTCCCCTGGCCATGGATCCGCTACAACTCCTGCACGCCTTGCATTTTCTCTTTAGGCACAGCATGGCTGGGGGCATGTGCAAAGAGGAAGAGAAGTCATGCTGCTTCCACCCTGGCTACCTTTGCAGAGGCACCAGATTGCTGCTCAGACTGGGTGGAAGGTTATCCTCAGCAATCTGACATGTTTCTTAAGCGAGAGAAACTCCACTGAGATCTGCAAAAATTTCCACCACACTCTAGTCTTTTACCTGCATCAGTGACACGTACTGGAGGACAGACAAGAGCAGGAAGACATCAGGTCATCAGTGTTGTCTGCAGCCTGCTGGATGACACCACATCCAGAACTGTATGGGACAAAAGAGAGCAGCAGCCATTCCTCCAGAACTCCCTATGCACTGACACATCTTGTGCTGCTCACATCTGTAACACCTTCAGGAAGGGTGATGATGCTTCTCCCCTTCACATCCTGAGATTATACATCTGCCCTGATGCTCTGAAGTAACCCATGAAGGTGATACAGGTATTTGAGACAGGACACACTGCAGGAGTCGTTCTTAGTTTGATTCACTGGCTGGTCTTCAGACCACTTTGTCCTGATCTCCTGCGATTAAATCAAATTTATAACTTTTCATGCTTCAACTCCGGTGTCAGGCATCAGGACAGGCTTGTGTGACCACTGTCATGGAGTGACAACGGCCAGTCTGACCGGTAGGCCCCAGCTGCTGCTGCTATCCACTGTCCTGCTCACTGCCACAGGTGGAGCTCCCAGTCCTCCGAATCCCACCCTTACCTTAAAAGGCACTGCAGATTTATAGGAGTCAGGCACTTCCCAGCTCAGCAACACAGACGTTTTCATGACGGCATTGACGCGGAAGTTCTTAGCAAACACTGAAAGGAAAAACAAGATACTTGAGCACTGTAAGGCCAAGTCAGGAGGGAGCCAGGCAGCAGCTCAAATCCAGGGCTCTCTTTGTCTAACTCAGCAGCAGAGGTCAAAAAGTTCAGCTACAGCAGAGAAGTAAGAAATGAGGAGAAGAGAGCAGCAGCCTTTTACCAAGTCTACAGTCTCCAGTGGAGTTTTGCTTTTTGACTATACTTTCCAGCATTACAGAAAGGAAGTCGTAGGCTGAACTGCAGCTTTTCTCTCTCCCCCCTCCACTCACACTCTCTTGGCCCTTTGTCAGGATCAAAGAACAGCGGTGTTCAGGTACTGGATCTGCAGATGATCCTACTCAGCCACTTGCTCCAGTTCAAGGAAGAGCCTTTCATGTACAGATAAAACATCAAAGTGTGCCTGTGGAGGCAATTAAGGTACCACCAATGCCCCTCTCCTCCCAAATGGCAACTTTAAGGAAATCTTCATTGAGCCTTCCCTCACTGAACCAGTTTTAGACTAGGGTGCCACACAGTACCTGATCACAACAGTCAGAGCAGATGGGAGTGCAGCCTCACGAACCAAAGCAAAGGTCCCTGTCCTGGAGGCAGAGCTTGCTTAGGGTTTCTTAGAGGGGCACTTACCTTGCTCCACAGGCATGGTCCGGGACTGGATGCTGGGGCTGAGTGGCCCAGCCCCCTTACTGGTTCGGGCCCTCACTTTGATGTCATAAGTGGTATCAGGTTTCAAATTTGTCAAAGTGATACTTGTGTCCCTGGTGAGGTTAACCAGGTCCTGCTGGCTATTTATGTCTCTGTATACCACCGTGTAGTTCACGATCTTGCCATTTCTTTCTGCCAAGACCGGGGGATCCCAAGCAACTTCTGTGGTGGAAGTGGTGAGACCCACCACGCGCAGGTTCTGTGGGAAGCCGCTTGGCACATCTTCAGCAGTAGTGATCTCCTTCTCAAACTCCTCTCCTGGGCCAGCTCTGTTCTTGGCAGACAATCTGAAGAGGTACGTGGCCCCCTTGTGCAGGTTGGTCACAGTGTAGTGATGGTCTCTCTTCCCGAAGTCTATCGTGTTCATTTTTTCCTCATCCAGACGTCTGTA
Source organism: Lepidothrix coronata (assembly GCF_001604755.1). Lineage (NCBI taxonomy): Eukaryota > Metazoa > Chordata > Aves > Passeriformes > Pipridae > Lepidothrix > Lepidothrix coronata. The sequence continues at coordinate 2,513,615 of NW_016690292.1, forward strand.
CTGCAGCCGGTAACCCAGCAGCTCCCCTACCATCTCCTTGGGTGGGTGCCACTGGATGAGGGCTGTGTTCATGGCTGTCGTGCTAATCATCATGGTGGGCTTCCCCGGGACTGCAACATAAACACACAATGACCATCTATAGCCTGGGAGGAGAGGAAGGAAGGATGGCTTCTGTGCTGCTCAGTCCATGAGGATTGAGGAAAGTGGGAAAGTTCAGACAAGAGGGTGAAGAGGACGACAAACAATTCACATGGATAGAGGCAGACCGACCCTAATCCAGTGGCGAGGGAAGCTGGAGCCAGCCAGCTCTTGGCTGCCATTTTCCCATGTGCTGCCACTTAAACAGGAAATAAATTCAGCTATATCCAGCCCCAAAATTCATTCCCTTTTACAGGAAAGGTTTAAGGGACCTCAAAGCATCATATTTATCTCAGAGAAGATCTGAATCCCGTCCTCCCAATCAGTGGTCTTCAGACACTCCAGCCAGTGCACAGTATCAGGCCATGCTGACCTGGCACACTGTACCACCACAGACACCCAGAAGCCTGATTCCAGCACCCCGGTCTGTCTGGTGGCAGACAAATTTCATCCTGAAACCTTGCAGTTTTACCATCTGCAGAGGCAGCGAGCAGAGCTGGGTGGGCTGTTTGTCATCAGAATACATTTTTGGTTTAGCTGAGCAGCAGATTCATGATGTCAGTGTCGATGTGAGAGGTGAACACAAGCGTTCCACAGGACTTTTGCTTATGCTGCACAAGTCAAGGGGTGTTGCCGTCACGGGTTAGGAACTGATAGCTTTAAATTGATGGTTTAATACCTTGATCTCCTTCACTTAAAAAAAAGAACGTGTCTTCACATCAGCTCAGATTTGTAAACAAATCAACTGATAGGGAAGATACTCAGAATCAAAGGGATGGGGCCACTGATATGAAAACAAAAATGGGACTGTAGCCAAACCTAGTTAAATATCCTTGCACGGTTTTGAAACGTATGAGCCCACAGATGAGCACAACAGGAAACCGTATTTGACAGAATTATGGCCCGATTTTGCCATCAGAGGGCGATACCAGTGCTCCCCTTTGAGGTCAGGCCTGCAGCCGAGCCTCTACAAAGGCAGCTCTGGGGGCGGTTTTGTAGATATTTAAGACATACAACTACATTCCCAGTGCCAGTGCCATCCTTCTTGCACTCATAATACAATGTCTAACAGCAGCTAGTACTAAGGGACACCTTATTTTCAAAGCTGATTCCAAATATTAACCTTAAATGTGCACCATAACACGGGGAGACCCATTGTGGTTTACGGGGCAACACTGGGACATTTAGGAAGCTTTCCCTCTTTATAGGACAGCTGTAGCAATTTGATGAACAGAGCGTACATCACGGCGAGGCACAAGGGAGACAGCATTTGAGATTGTGACAGTGGAAACTACCTCTGGAACTCCCCATATGCAGCACAGAGGAGATGGCAAGCTGTTCCCTGTCTAAAAGCACCAGGAACAAACGCTCTCAGTTTGCACAAGCCGCATTCCCGTAAATAACAAGTGGTAAATACTGCTCCTGCAGTTGATGTGGGGAAGCAGCACAGTTATCAGTTGTAGGACAGGTCTAGTGAGTGGAAAAGGTGAGTGGACAAGACAGTGTCAACTAGTTGGTGCCACTGCCAAAGGCAAGCTTGACCACATCCGGAGGAAAGCACCTGGTGACTCCTGGGTGCCCCTGCTCCAGGCCGAGGCTCCTGTGTTGGACTAGGCACAGGTACGACTCTCTACTGAGAAAGCAGAGCTGGGCTGGGATCACCAGGACCTAGAAGTTGTGTCTGCAGCACTTCTATGGCAGGATTTGTTGCACTCCAGGTTTTACCATGGCTCTAGGAGCAGCCAGGCTCAGCTATGTAAGCCTGGGGAGACAGCAGCAGCAATGGCTGGGGGAGCTGAGAAGCACCTCTTAGGAGCCCTCTGTGCCAGGGGCCATCCAGGCAGCACTGCAGTCACCAAAGGAAGCAAGACATAGCATTTGCCTACGGGAACAAGGTGAGGACAGGCCAGGATTCCAAAAGCTGAGGGAGGGCCTGGACTTTCAGGCTTCCTCTTCCCAGGTCTCTGGACTATGCAGATGAGTTCAGACCCATGAGTTTCATTGCTCTCTCACCAGCCCTGGCAGCGTCTGTCCATCTGTTTGCTGCACTTTGCTCAGGTGATCCAGTGGCAAAGCCTGTAAGCGTGGGCTGGAGATCACAAGAGTAGGTACCTCTGCAGCGTCTCCAGCCCTCTTCCTTCCTCCTGTACAGGTGCCTTGGCCATGCTCCCCACGCACCTCTTGGGAGGTTTTACCACCACCCCTACGAGGCTGTGACACCTGCTCCCCACACTCACCTGCCCCTGTGGTGGTGATGACTTTCGGCTTGCTGCGGGCACCATCTCCCTTGGTGGTGTAGGCAGCAACTGTGACGGAGTAGGTGGTTTCTGGCAGCAGGCCTCCAATGACTGTCTCCTGGGAGCACATCCACACAGCAGAGAAGAGGCAAACGAGAAGAGCAAACACTTGTTACCGGAGTGAGCAAAAGGAGGGCACTGGGGTCAGTGTCTCCAACAGCAACACACTGACACTCTCGCTGGCTCACACTCATGCACCGTGCTCAAACACACACGTCACACAGAGCCAGCAAACAACTGCTGCCACTCCAACATTCACCTGCCTAATTTCAATCCCTGTCTCTAACACTTGGCCTTTCCAGGGACCCACCAGCAACTTGTGTCAGCAGCTTGTGCTCTCCCACGGCTCCTGCCAAGAGGGAGATCTGATCCAGATATGGTCCTGCTTGAAGCCTGAAAGTAAGAGTACTATGGAGCTGTGAACCAGAGCAAAAGCCAGTTCAGCTGGCTGTGTGAATCTCTTGGGGGCTAATTCTGGGATTTTTTAAGTTGTCTCTTGCAGCAGAGCCGTGGGGGAGCACAGGGAGACAGTGCAGGGGTGGGGGCCCCGGGCAGGGAGCACCTGCAGTGCTACAGCACCGTGTTCACCCTCCTTGCCAGGCATGGTGTTGCAGGGGTGGGATGGGTCAGTGCAAGACACTGGCGAGACCTGGAGGGAAAAGCTGCATCGTGGGAGGTCTGGGAGGGGGCGGACTCGGTGGGGTGTTAGCATCCTTGCTAACTGGCTTCCTCTGGGCAGGAGGAGGGCATGGCTCTGCACTTCAATTTGAGATCAAAGAGGGGAGCACCACTCCTCCCTCCTGGCCTCCTGTGGAAATGTGAGGTGTGCCAAGCCTGGCTGGCCAGGCCTGCAAACGAGCAAGCAGAGCTAACTCAGCAGCTCCCAGCAGCTCTGGAAACTCAGGGCAGGTACACCTGAGCTGCGTTCATCTGTGGGTACTGTCTGGGCCATCAGCACTACAAACCCATTTGGTCAGGGAATAAGAGACAACTGGGCTGGAGAAGGGGCTGGGGAAGCTCTTGAAAAGGTGGCAGAGGCTCTGGGTTGGTTATTTACCCCTTCAGACAAGGAGAGGACCAGAGATGGAGAGGGTTAAGCTCGAGCTGCTGAGGACAGGCAGCATGGGCACTCTTAGACGCTGCTCCTGGGGCCTGATCTCTGCCCCGGGGATCCTTGCCAGCTTGAGGGGTACAAGAGGCACCTGTGGTTGCTCTCAGGGCGTCGCCAGTCTCCCATCACTCACTCACACAACCACCCACGCTATTAAACCTGCTGATATCCAGTCAGTGCTGCTGGTTCAGATTACCTGCCCAGGCTTACTCATCAGAATCACCGTGTTACCACTGCGGAACCAGCCAGCCCAGAGAAGTATCAACAAGCACCAACAAGAACCCCGCCAAAATCACCGTGTGAACCAGAGTCCAACCCCAACTCCGCCCCTGCAGCAGATGGTGTGTGCGGGTGAGCGGACGCGCAGTCCGACCGGTGCCAATGGACCCGCGGGGAAGCACTCTCATAAAACCTGCAGACTATGATCATCCCAAGAGAATTCACTCCTCCCAAAATCCATGCAAAGAGAAATTCTCACGCAAAAGCATGCCACCGGGAGCAAAGCAAGCAAGCTGGGAGGAGGGGAGAGAGACGAGGGATGGATGAAAGAAGGTCTGATTGCATAATGCAAACACAGTGCTGTCATGACAAAGCCACTCCAAGCCAAGGATCCTCTGTACAAAGCAGGAGGAGAAATGCATCGTGCTGGGGAAGCTCACAGTAGGGCACATAATTGAATTGCTGACTCTAAAAAGGTCATTTCCTAGTTTGTTCCTCCAAATTTATATTTCAAAATTATGTTGGAAAAATTGAATTTAACTGTTTAAATGTGATTGTTTTCTTATTACTATCTGTGTTTCAGCCAAAGGTCACAGTTGAGGGTGTAGGTTATTTCTCATGACTACGATCAATGTGCTTTAAAGATTATATATCTAATTCTACCATGTAACTTGGTGGGCCAAGTAGGATGTGCCTCCTGAGTCGATCACCTGAGCCTGCCTGAAACTGCATTGCAACAAGCTGGATATACAGATTATAGGAAATGTCAATTGCTTTTCTGCATTTAGGAGCAACCTAAATGCCAATTTTCTCTGGATTTGCTGCTTGTGGAAGGTTTCACAGTGTAACTCTCCAGCCTCATTAAGGGAGTGAAAGGAATGTTTTGACAGCACTGTGTCTACAAAACTCACAAATCGAATTACCAAACCCCTCTTTTCCAACCTGGAACACACACAAGTGGTACTTACATGGTCGACGGAGTCCTCAGCTCTCCACTGATGGGGGAGAAAGGAAGGAGGAGAGAAAAATGGAGACACAGAGTTTTAAGGGACAACATGTAGGAAGGGGATGACGACGACAACAGCAGGAGTTAGCAGGACTGGGCTGGGGGAATTACAACACTTATACACAGAGGGTCACTTGGCACAGGCTGTGCCAAGGGGAGAAGTGGCACAGAGCAATTTTTGACATGCCGCTAGCCTGCGCAGTAGATCTGAGATCATTCACACAAACGGGCAAAGAGCTTCCTTCTCACATGAGTGAAGAGGTCATCACTTCCTAACTCTGCAGTACTTTCCCATTCTGGCTTTGCTTGCATTTTTCTGCCTCTTCCACAAGCAGAAGCAAGAAGGGATAGGTTGTACCAACAAGGCTCTGGGGCTGACTCCTGCCCCACAGGTCACTCACAACAGTTGTGTTGCCTCATCTCCAGTTTCTGTTCTAGTGATCCTCCAACCACCATCTCTTGTTGACAACCAAAGACTTGAACACACAAAGCTCAGAGGGAACTCTGCAGGGAAGCACCAATGCAACATTTCCAGAGCTTCTCTTTCCTGTATCACTTGCAAGACAATGCTCTGGGGACTTGAGGAAAGTGAGAAGTGCTGTCTCTTGTCAACAGTGAAGGAGAGGCTGAGATCTTACACAGAGCTCCACGCTAAGCTGCTCCTCTCCAACAGTGCTGTGTGGCTTGGAGCGAGGTTCACACTCGTGCATGTACTGAGGAAACAGCTTCTCACTCCCAATTACATAACAGCAAACACTCACTTGGCCCTGCAGGGAAAACTTCTACACAAACCATTTCCCACCAGAAGTTCACATAGATTCCTGGCCACAGCAGCTCAATTAAGGCTCGGAATTTTTCTGGCTGGATTTGGGGTTCTGAGGCATCAAAGCTGCATCGGGGTGGTGAGACAGCAGAGCTTGGCTGCTGCCATGCATGCCCACAGCACTGTTCTTTGTGGTTGATGCACCAAAGGAAGGTTTGCAGAGATCATAGTAAACTCTCTCTGCCAAAGTGATGCGTTACATCTCAGGTTACTAAATCTGACTGGAGGAAGCACCATTCCATGGGTTCAAGCACAGAAATGAAAGTGAAGATAGGTATTATTGCCCCTGACTCACAGTGTGAGTCCTGGCAAGCCTTGCTTCTGAGCCTGAGCTGCCAGCTGTGAAACAGTGCTCAGATACTGACTTCCGCAGGACCCTGGGAAGCCCAGCAAATACTGCCAGAGTGCTTGGGAACCTGCAAGTGCAACTGAAGTACTAAACGGTATCAAACCTACAAGTTGCCTTTTGAACTCAAGCTATTTGAGGTGACTTTCACAGGCTGCCACCTATCACAGAGGCACAGTACTCTCCTCAGCAGTAAAATACATGGCATACTTCCAAAATATTTGCTATTTTATTCTCTAAATTCAGAAAGAAGAAGCTATTGGAGAAATGTTCCTCTAAGATTTTATTATAGTTCACTTACTTGATGCCGTGAGACTGCAATACAATTATTCCTCTAAATCACCTCAACATTAAATTTCAGCAAAGAAGTCAAGTTGTCCCTAAAGACTTCTTATAAAGCTGAGGCCTTTACTAAGTATTATGGTCTCTAAAGGCTCTCTTTCCACACACATCTTGGTGCTACTTCCACTGTTGCACATTTAGTTCAACTCAAGTCGCTACTGTTGATGTCCCACCTGTGCCAGCCAGCCCACACCATGGTCAACAGCCACACACTCTGCTCCTGCTGATCTAAAACCTGGAAGAAATCCTGCCAGTGGAAGGATATGAGGCCTGGTAGCTCTTTCTCCAGAATTAACTTCTCCTACAGAAGCATGTCCCTGGTGATGGGGGCCATATGGATGGCAGTAACACCCCAGCTCACCTCCACGTAGCTACAGGAGCAGAAGGTGACACCCCACTGGAATGAACAGCAGAGCAGAGTTGGGCTCAGGAGGCTGCTCAGGAGCCTCTCACACCATAGCAGGGAGTTTATCAGCTACTAGGATTTTAGACCAAGTGTTTAATGTTCAAACTCTGCTTGCTCTAATGTTTCAGTGGACTTTAATCTTGCATTAGATCAGAGTGCCAAGAAATGCCTCGAGATCTGTGCTGGAGGAGTAACAGTGAAAAGTCAGGCCTGCATAAATACCTCGGTAAAAAGTCAGTTTCATTATTAAAATATAATCTACAGATCAAAACATTTCCTTCCTTAAACTAGCTCAATTGCTTCTTAACTGTTTAAGGTTGGTCAGTAAGACAAATTGATCTGAAAAGCCCAGGAGCAGCCATAAAAAGAACTCAGAGAGGGCTGTGTGCATGAGGCAGGATGGCTTGGGGAAGTGCTAAAGCTAACGGTGTGTATTTATGGCAGCTGCAATGCCTTAATGTTTCATTTTACACTTCAACACAGAGTAGTCATGTCTCACCAGGGAACAGCTGTTCTCCCTGACCAAGGCTCTTGCAAAACACAGATTCAAGCCCTCCTCAACAGCCCCAGCTATGGGAAGTGGTTTTCCTGCACATCCTTTTCGCTGCTCCAGTGACTGTGCACAACAGTGAAACTCCAGGTATAAACTCAGGTGCTCAGTCTGTGGGATGTGGAGGGCTGAAAAGCCCCTTGGATGATGCCTTTCAGTTTTGTTCCACTTAAGAAGCAGAGTACATCTCCCCCCCATACCAGACTCTCACCTAGACAAGCACACGTGCATGAGAAGTTGTTCCAAATACATTCAGATAAAGATCCTTGACTATCACCCAGCAAAAGAGGGAGGCTGTAAATTCCTCTGTGTTATGCCTGGGGTGGGCACTGCCCAGGGAGAATAGAAGTCTCTGCTTCCCTTTTCTCCTTTGATCTCAATCCAACAGCTTCAAGTGATTGCCATTTCTTCTTCCTGCTCTTCTGGAGTAAGCTGGTGCGACGTGCACTCAGCCTGCATGCTGGATGGAGAAGTGTTGCCTGCAGAGACCACACGATCTTCCCGTGAGCCTGCAGCCCTTCTTGTGGGCAGCACACACCTCTCCCCTGCCATGACTCTTTTTGAAGAGCAGGAGGAGAAGGTGGCAGGAGTCTTTCCTCCACAAAGCCTGACTTCCTTGTAGCCAGCTTTACCCAGCCAGCCCTGCAAAGTTCCCTGGGCATACTGGATGGCTGTAGGCAGCAAGGCTGATGGGCACACTGTGTCCCCAGGGCAATGCAGGCATTAGACTCCCTGGCAAAGATGCTGTACAAAGGCAGGAGCAGTTGTCGAGGCCACATGGGGAGCATGGGGACAAAGTCCCCCTCAGATGTTCCAGTCTGAGGGGATGACAAGCAGGCTGGGAGCAGACACAACTAGCCAACAGCTAGGTTCACACAGGGTCTAGCTGCCAGTTTTCCAAAGAGAAAACAAGCCATGCTTCCACGGGAGCCCCAACAGCAAGGCCTGTCGTCCCAGGGCCCTGCTGCCTCCTCTGTGCCCTGTGCACCATACTCAGCATTGCCACCTGGTGCTGCTCAGCACTGAGCTCTGCAGGGCACATAGGACTGGTACCTGGGAAGGGATGGAGGGGTTAAAGCCCATTGCCCCTCCCAACACGCTGCAGTTGCCCAGGGATTGGAGACCAAGGCAAGCAAGTGGGCCTCTGCTCTCCCCTGAAGAACCTCATGCTTGTGTCCCACGGCCCTGCTCTCCCTCGCTCCCTTGAGCTGGTGAGGGCTTACATGAGTGGTGGAGTGCAGCTGAGACCCTGCACTGGACTCCTTTCAAAGGTGCTCTCTCAGTGCTCAGATGTGTTATGAGCAAGACCCAGGGCGCAGAGATGAATGTTCTGCCATCACCCACCATGGGACCTGTCTGAGCCGTGACGGGCAGGGCCCGGGCAGGAGGTGGTGCAGCTTTCTGACCCAGCTCTGCAGTCGTACACACCCTGGGTGCTCCTCCACAGGGCATGGCCATATTTTCTTGTCCATCAAGCTGTCAGGAGGAGGTGAAAGCTTGGAGTGGAAGGCATACAGAATCCCGACAGAGGTAATCGGTCACAGGTGCAGCCACAGAGGGGAGGGAGAGGCCTCAGCTCCATCACAGGACCTTCCTAACAACTGATTACTCTCCCTAGGCAGGAGGCTGTAAAATAAAATATGATCTCTCCAGCACCAGGGCCCCCACTTCTCTGCTGATGTTTTAGTCCTTTCCACTCAAATGGTTCTGAAAGCTCAGAATCCATATTATCTGCATAGCTAACATCTCCATTCCCTTTCCTTTTTCCTTTCATCTTCGTTTACTCTCTCTATATTTCTCATCTTCAATAAGGAAAAAATCATGAGTCAGCTTTAATATCAGTGTCTTCGCACTGTCTGCAGGAAGCAGATTATGTGGTACATACCTACTCAAAATCAGCAGACAGCCTGGCTAGGCAGGAGGAGGGGCTCTGCCTACATGTCCACAGAATTTCTTCTCTGACCCCAAGATTTTCAATCAGTTTAATTCTCTCCTTGTGCACTGGTATAAATGTTTATGAAGCTTTATGAGTACTGAACTGTGGCCATCTTCATCCTGTGACCTTCAGGGACAGGTTTCCCAGTGAATCTTTTTGCTTCCTTCCACAGAAAATAACTCTCCCAGGACTACTCGTTAAAGTTTCATCTGGCTGTTTGCAAAGGCACGCACTGCTGTACTGAGAGATGGCAGCTCTTACAGGGTTCTTCAGCATCTGGAGCAGATGTATTTCATCACAAGCACAGGTCATGCCTGGCTTCTCACTCTTTTGGGAAATAAAGATCTCTTCTGCCAAGTGAGTGAAACCTCTTCCCTGCGGGTCATCATCAGTTTATCCCAAGAGCAACATGACTCCTCCAGAGTAGTCACTTCTCTGCAACTATCTTTTGGCCTTCGCTTCCATCCAAAAACTACAGTGGATGAGTTCAGCACCACACACAGCAGGAAAAAGTATCACAGAAATGAAGAACTTTCCCACATAAATTCACCAAATACAGAAGACTGGTAAGTGGTCTGACAAGCCAGGAAACTTCCAGCAACTTGCCTCCTTGATGCACACATTCCAGCTAATGCAAAATCCCGCACTCCTTCGAAAGTGCCTGGCTCTGGCATCCTCATTCCTACACATTAGCATGGGATTTCTCTCTCTGAAATGTACGAGTAAGGAGCGAAAGCAGAACTGGCTGGGCAAGCATAAAATATTTGAAAATACCAACAAGAAAAACATTGCCAACTTCGCCCACCTACGCTTGGGACCAACCCATTAACTCCAAACTCCAGCTGAACAACACATCATCAATTGTTCAAACAACACAGATTATATCCTCCTGGAATAAGTAAAGGGCAGTAAGCAGCTTTTCTAACTACTAATATAAAGCAACATCTGAAACATAAACAGAGATGTGCCCCAGACAACACGGCAAGGACCCTCAAAGCATTTTCACTCTTCAAAGTTTTCCCCTTCCACATTATTACTGAGTTTTATCCTTCAGAATATGAATGGGGAGTAGAGCTGCCTCTGTGCACTGCACTCCCCACTGACAAATGCATAAATGATTCACAGCTGCATTCAGGAGACAGATCAATTAATCGTTGCCGCTCTCCAGTATTTATATTGGGCATCATTCAAGCAAGCCAGCTCTGAATCGATTACTCGTTGCTTTCAACAGCAGCAGATCCTGTTCTTCATTTATATGATTATCTTTGTTGCGAACAGCAGGGGTCATCCAGGATGAAGGACCCTTGCTCCTAAGAAGAGTTGTATTTCATCACACACAGGGCACCAAAAACTTCCCTGGACCTTGGGAGAGAGGCAACTACACGTTGCTGGGCTGTGTGCAGAGTGCACAGCCACGCCTGGAGCACTGTGTGGGCACAGGGCTGCAGCTCACAGCCCGTGAGGGATCCAGGAGATCCCCTAAGTATGAACAGATTGTGGTGTGGGGGTTGCAGAGGGCGAAGTCATTTACAGGTGATGTGGGCCTGCACCTCACTTTTTTTTTTTCCCTCCCTAGGCCATTCCCAGACTCAGTTGGCTTCACCTACAGTTTGGTTTCAAGAGGCAATGCAACACCAAGTCCCTGCCTGGCAAAAGCAGGAAGGGAAGGGAGGCTTTGCTGAGCTAGGAGTGCTGTCCTGCCTGGTGTGTTGTGCCCACCCACCGGTGTAGAGCCACCCCCACGCCCCACAAGCACACAGCAGCCAGGTGGACTTTGCTGAGACAGAAGTTTTGCTCTGAACATAGTCAGCATCATGAAAGAAACAGACCCGAGGCTTATTTAAAACTCTGACCATTTAAAAACTGATGGGGCAAAGTGCAGTTTGTTCCAGCTGGAGTCTGCACAGGACATGGCAGGCAGAGAAGTACATGTCAGAGAAGGGGTAAGAGAGGAACACTGTCCAATAAATCATTTCTACAGCAGTTCTTTCCTTTTTTACCCATGTGTAAGTCACAGTTTAGGGACAAACTGTTTGCCTTGCTCAGGCAGGCTGAGTCTCATGCTCTGGAGCTGCAAGAGGAGGCCAAGAAATACATGGACCCAGCCAGCCTGGCCCTCTGCAGAGAGGGAAGATGCCACGCCCACCAGCCCGTGGTCCCCACACTGTACCTGTGCTTCTGACAGCATGACATCCTTGATCACTGGCTGCCCTCGGGGCTCGTTGTTTTCCAGCTTCACGTAGGTCACCTGGTAGCCGCGGATCTGTCCATGCTGCTTGTTGGAGATGGGCAGCTTCCAGCTCACCCGGATGGCAGTCGAATTCACAGACTCCACCTCCACCTTCCGTGGTGGGGCACTGGGCACTGTAACACACACGGGACAACAGTTAGCAGGTACCACACAATCACTGTCACTCTCTCTCACTCCTTTGCTCCACCTTTCCTCCACCTCACTGCCAGGACAGCCCTACTGGCACAAGTTTCCTGTACCTGCCCAGGACATCATACTGCAGTCTTTCGGTGTGACCACATCCCTGGCCCTTTCCCAGCATCCAAGCACTTTTGCTACTCTCAGTAGGAAAGAACATGACTGTGATATGCAGGAGCACCCCTAATAAAAGTCACTGTGCTGGATCAGATCCAAGGTCCATCTATCCCTCTCATCTCCAGCAGCAGGGGAGCAAAGAATACAAGAGTACAGCAGAATACAAAGACTATGGTAACCCCCTGCAGCTCAGGGTGCCCTGGAGCACAGTCAGGGGTTTTGAAGCCTTCTTTGCATCCTGTCTGACACAATACCTCCTCTCAGACCCCTCTGTGTACATCTAAACACAGTCCAACAGCCCCAGGTAGCGTGGCTGGGCGCTGAGCCTGTCCTGCAGGGAGCCCTGGTGCCTGCCACCAGCCAGAGCACACACATGCTCTTCCCCTGTGACAACGAGAGGTTAATGACGAGGAAAAGCACCATCCTAAAACAATAACCCAGAGCTCAGTGACAGCAGTCACTGAACTCAGCCAGATAAAGGGGCCTGTGGGGATTGTGACAGCTCTGGGGACTGTATTTCATGCACGACTAGCTGAATGCTTTTTGATAATAAAATGAAAAATTACACTGCCCAGAAAATATCAATTTTCTTGCAAGGTGAGGCCCGTTTAAAAATGTATTTATACCCTATTTAGTATTTGGAAAAATTACCTCCTTATTACTTTTTGCTCTTGCATTGACTGTGACAAAAATGTCAATTCTAAAAAATTGGCTTCTCAGTTGCTCCTGGAAAGCTCCTTCCGGCTGGAGCAGCTGGGAGCAGAGGTGTGCACCCCCCTGCAGAGGATACCACTGCTATGCAAGTGCCTGTTACCCAAGTGAAGGACCTGGGCTCCATCCTAGCATCTCTACTGTAGGACCCTTTCCAGTCTCCCGGTGGCCTGGGAAAATCCAGGGGTTTGGAACCTCATATGCCCCAATTCTCATCACAGCAGGAAATCAGTATCAGATAATTATGGATGGATAGCTGACAAGCAGATGTACTGAGTATTGCTATTTCAACCAACTAAGTGGGAAGAAACAGCTACCCAGCAGGTAAGCACAGTTTTTAAGCTGCAGGGCAATTCATTATTTTTCCCAGATGTCCTTCTTAATTGTAGATAATTAAATGAAATAGTGAAAAGGAGGAACAGAGCATTTGAGCACCATGAGGCCAGCTGAAGGTATGGGAATGGAGGGGGCTGTGCTTGAACAGTTACCCCCTTCTGCCTGGAGCAGCCTATGCTGTAATACACAATTCACTTAGTGCAGTGACCTTGCACAAGCCTTAGGGCTCTCCTGCCCTGGCAAGACACCTGCCCACACACACAGCTGGGAGTCCAAGCGGAAAACAAGATCCTCCCTGAGAACCAGACAGAAGCTGTGTGTCAAGCTCTGCTGGCAAGTGAGGCCTCAATAGGACATAATACTGGGATGTTGCAGGGACACAAAAAGATGTGAATGTGAGCAGACCAGTGTTTCGAGGAACTCTTATCCTACTCCACTATGGAAGTATGTGCTGCATCTGAGATCCAAACAGAGAAAGTTCAACTTGTTTTCGGATCACAGTTTAGCATTTCTCATTCCTTCATCATGGGTATCTACTGAGCATCAGCATGTCAGAGGGATATGAAATCACTCCTGACAGCTAAGCTGGAATGTCCAACCACAGTGCCCAAAAACTAACTGAGAGAGCTTGCTGTGACATTTCTGGGGTAACAGCTACCCCTGGGCTACAACTCTGCTGAATGAGAACTGAAGCAAACAATAAAGGCAGCAGGACACACACAGATGTGTTTGCCAGCCTAGGAATGCAGTCAGCGAGCATTCCCAGACGCCACTTCCAGAGCCATGGAGACGTGGGGGACAGTGGCAGCCCATTTAAGGAAACTGTAACATGTCTGGTTTCAATTTCCTACACTGACTGGGCAATGCAGAGATCATGCTTTCTTTGCCTGGATGCCACATCTCTTTCTTCTCCCATTAAATCTGCAGCTTTCTTGGGTCAGCATGAAGCCATGGAAGCTCCTACTGTCACCCTGAGCTCTGGCACTTTCAAAGGAATTGGCTTAAATCGTGATGACATAACTGACAGCCCTGCTAATACAAAGCAATTTCTCTTTAAAGCTGTCGTATCCAGTAAAGTGCTCTGTACGTGTGATATTCTGACTCTTGAGTGGAAGAGCAGCTTTATATAAGCTGTGGCTTGCCTGGAAGCCGGGGCAGGAAGCAGCTTTCCTGCAGTATCTACAAGTTTCAAAAGGATTTCTTTTTCCCTCTTTAGTTTGCTGGATTTCAGGTCAACAAGTAAACTCTAAGTCCCGATCTCACAATGTGTGAGAAGGCCTTTGGCCGGGAGAACTCCTGCTACTTTCAGTAAAAAGGAATCCACCACACACTATAAAACCACAACATCAAAGCACAGCAATGCCTTCTTGCATGGGCAGGAAGCAATGCTGACACCAACAGGACCCTGTGGGACCATGCTGGGACACCTGACACAGCCTGGAGGCAGATCAAGGGCCAGCAGAGCAATTCACCTAATCCACTCCAGGGCAACTGGGGAGACCCACTCCCTGGAGCACTGCTCTTGACAGCCTCCAGTCCTGCTTCAAAGGCACTCCCAGGTCAATATCCCTGCTCCCTTTCCCCCTTTTCCAGCAACTCTGCTAGGAGAGTCCCAGTTAACCCACGGCAGAAGCTGAAGGAGCTGTTCAGGAACACCTACCATCCTCATCAGTGCGCACGAGCACGGGGATGCTCTCCGGTCCTGGCCCCACATCCGTGTGAGCCCTTACCCACACCTTGTACTCGGTCCATTTCTCCAGGTCCTTGATCTCCCAGCTGGAATGCTCCCGTCCAATGCCATCCACCACATGCTTGGTGTTGTCATCTCCTTCCACTGCCTGGTACGCAATGGAGTACTGGGTGATGACCCCATTGCGGCTCTGGGCAGGCGGTGGCACCCAACTTACCCGGATGGTGGTGGAGCTGGTGCTTACACACTCGACTTCTTGGGGTGGGGCGGAGGGGGCTGGGGATAAATAAATGAAGTGGGGAGATGAAGGGAAATGAGTGGAAGGACAAACCAAAACGTAAAGGGAACTTTTACCCAGCCAACGGAGCACCGAACAAACACATGGACAACTGCCTGCCTTCCACACAGACTATCAAAGGGGCAATTTGTATTTGAAGGCCAGATGAACAGCATGGAGACAGAAATGCAGTTCTGCATCAGAGAACATGTCTTTCCAAAGCAGTTCTGGACGCTCACTTTACCAAACACAACACATGGCAGTAAGGGAAGGGGTGTGTGTGTGGAGTGTGAGAGAGAGAGACTGGTAGGGAGAAGAAAGATGCCTTCAGTGAAGATCTGAAGCAGATGGAAACCAGAAGAGGTAGGAAGCTGCAGAAGGCAAGAGTGGCAGAAGGGAAGTTCACACACCAGATTGTAGGAAGGCTTGTGAAAACTCTCTCCTAGACAAGCGGACAAAACAAAAGAGGGTAAGGAAAGCAGGTGACTGAGGTTGGCTGCAGCTTGTCCTGGTGGGGTTTGAAATCATGACCATCAGCTGAAAGCAGCACCCTAAAACAAGTGGGAACAGGCAATAATGTGGTTGTGTTACTTTGCATGTGTCCCTGGAATCTGGGACTGACTGCCAAACTGGTTACCTGCCTCAGTAGCTTCCTAGACTATGGAATTGTACAGCAGAAGGCAAGCAAGTCTTGTCTCCTCCCAGGCAAAAAAGCACCTGCAGTTTGCATTAACTTCTAAGCCCCAGCTAACTGGCCACAGGGGGAAAAATGGGATCCAGGCAGTGGATGCTTCTTATTGGGATGAAAAGCAGTCTCTCTGTACAGCGCACAGGGGAAGAGCAGTGAAACAAATCTGGGGGAGGGAAGAAAGGGATCGGGAAAGGAGAGACAACCTGGACAAAGCAAAACATCTCTAGGACACCAGCCTGGTCCGTTCCCTTGTCCAGCCTTGCAGAACTGCTGTCTGGTTGCAACAGGGCCCCTGCAGTGTGGGAGCCCTCTCACAGCAGCAGCAGCCCCCTCTCATTTGGCCTCACTGCTGAGCGAGTACAAGGTATCCTGCTTTGCCATGGCAGGTGAAAGGCAGCTTCCATTCTTCACTGCACCCAGAAATCTAGAAAATGACTGAAAAATGACTGGTGCCCTTCCCCATGCTGCAGTCCTTCAAGCCATCAGTGCATGAGAGCCAGCCTGCCCAGGGCAAAGGGACAAGCCTGCCTGCTCACCGCCTGCACAAGGGTGAACACAACCCACATCACTCCAGATGGCAGCAAGGACCTCAGGTAATTAGAGGACTCCGCAATTTGTGCCTTGGCTTTGCTGTGCACAGGTTGGCAATGGCAGAAGATCTGGGAAAGCTGAGGACAGCAGGACTTCCCAATGCCACTGGTAACCTCTGCTTGCCGGGAACAGGGGCCACGTGCTTGCAGAAGCAGTTGCAGGCATGTAACTCTTAGTGCCCACTCCTGTGCTCAGAGAGCAGGGCCTATCCCTGATGAATGGGCTGGGATGCCTGGACAGACGAAAGATGGAGGAGAGTAGGTAGTGATAGAGCTGGAAGAGATGATGCCTGAGCAATCAGGCCGCTTCTATGGGAGCTACACTGGAGGAAAGAGAAGTCAAAGCAATGCGTGGAAGCAAACAGTTGCCTACGTGGGGGAGGCAGAGTAGGATCAGCCCTGCCATCTGGTATACTGAAAGGGAGCAGGGGTAAAAAGTGAATCCTCACACTCATTTGGTTAATCAGCAGAAAAGTGGCAGGGAAGAGAGTAGGAAGATACAGCAACAAAGCAACACCTACAAAGAATTCATGGAGGAAATAAGGTAGACACAGGGCCTGGTGGCATCCATCACACAGGACAAGTGAGACATAAGGAGCTTGGCAAGCCTTTCCTTTGCCACTGTCTGCAGACAGGCCCATCACAGCAGAGACTTGCTCTGACTGGGCCTCCACAGCTTCCCTTGGGATGCAGCAGTGAGCTCCTTCTCCAAAGGCAGCTTTGGCTGGCAGTGTGGGCAAGTCAAACGTTGGCTGTTGACTGGGTAAAAGTCACACACATGATATGCAAGGCAAAAAACTCAAAATAACATTCAAAGAAAGCAAAATAAAACTTGGTAACATGAACAGGATCAACTTAAAATGCACAAGGAGTCAAAGTATCCCTCCTGGGACCAGCAAAGAGCAGACTGGGTGGCCAGCATGCACCCACACATGCAGATGTACCCACACGCACACTGTGCAAACCTCTGCTGCCTCCAGGCTACTCACACCAGCCTCCCCCGATGGCCCACAGCAGCCCTGTGCACCCACCCAGCCCACCTACTCCTCAGGCTAGGGAAAAGGCAGCCTCAAGACCCACCTTCGTGTTTCAAGGGAGAACAGCACATTAATGCTGAGGCCTGATGGGCACAGAGAGCTGATGCTTCTGTCTCACATCATCCCGCTTGCCCGAGGCATTGCAAACTCCGGGAAAACTCCCCCGTGCTCCTGAGGCCCTCAAAACAGCACTACTTGTACTTTTTGCAGGGTGCCCAGCAACCAAGTGAGCAGCTTAGCGGGAAAGACAGCCCAGATGACAGCTGTCTTCTCAGGAGATGAGGTCTCAGCTGTGCTGCTGGAATGGAGCAAAGGGGCACTACATCCCTCTGGCCTTCCCAAACAAGCATCCCTACCACTCTGGAGCAGGGGTGCCACAAGACAAGCAATACCAACACCCTTCTCCACCCCATTAGTGATTCATTAGTGATGATGGGCCTCCTACCTTACTCTTGACTGGTTTCTCAGGGCCAGGAATAAAGCCCGCAGACAGGATCTTGGGAAAGCAGGAGTCTGACTGCTCCTGCAGTTTGTGTCCCACCCGAACACGTCAGTCTCCAAGACCTAGCAGACTTTCTCAGGGCAACCAGATGGAAACGTGCAGGAAGGAGACCAGTGTGAAGCTGGGAGCTATACCCTTTCTAGATTAATAAGTTCTAAGGCCACAGGGGACCAATCCAACCATCTAACACAAGGTGTTGCTAAGTGCAGAGCAAAAAATTTCTGCTTGGAAGTTGTGCACCATGCACACTTCTGCCGAGATAAAGCAGAGCTTTCTGAAAGATCTACTTGACTTTGAGCCTCCCAAGGATCCACTCTGCCTTGGACTGTTCAGCCAGTGGTTTGTCACCCTCACTGAACAGCTCTTTTCAAGTAGGGGCCTGTAAACCAAGACCCAGGTCACTCCTTGGATCAATCTAAAAACTCTTAGGTCTTTCAATGTGAGGAGGGTTTCACTGGTCAAACCAAGATACTCCTGCGGCTAAAAGCCAAATCTCTTCCAAGCTATGCAGATTTCTCTTATTAAACAGATGCCAGAACCAGTCACCTACAGCTCCACTGGCCACTGAAGTGACAACCTTAAAACCAAATTGGTCTGAGATCCCCTGAGAGCAGACAACACATGGAGTAGGTCATGGAAGAAGATGTCTGCCTTGATGAGTCCACGAAGCAAACGTTTCTCTTACTTGGACTGTTGTGAACCTCTGAAGGACTCATTTATGCATGGAGCTGTCTCTGATTAAGTGTTTTCAAGGATAAGAGCATCCACTGATGGAATTAATTTACATGGCAGGAGAGTTGCTTCAACCTTTGCCTATCAATACAAAAGCTATCTGAAACAGATATATGACTCCTCATATTCAGAGTTAGTTTTCAACGTTCAAATATTTATAACTGCATGATCTGAAACCTTTCTCTGTTTTCATACCTGTCTATCGTGCAGCTCTAAGACACCATTAGCTCACTTAACGAGGTGGAGGAATGCCTGGGACTGGTATGTTAATGAAGCTGAGTTTTCCTCAAAGAGAAGGTCATTCTAAAAGTGAGCAGAGCTGCTCTTCCCTGCCTGAGCTCGCTTTCTAATGGCCATCTCAGGCTCCCGGCTGCTGTGCACGCTGCTGCCCTCCCTGCAGGGAAGGCTGGCTGCCTGTGCCAACTGCTCACCCCACATAGCTACTAAATCCCAGACAGACGGTGCTAACGGAAATGTCTTTTTTCCCCTCCTTTTAATGCTCTTTGCATAATGGCAAGCCCAAAAATCGTTAGTGAAAACGAGCTTATCGCAGGGCCCTTTGATAGCCCTAATCTGCTTATGCGCAGCACTTTGAGCTGCCAATCAGAGCAATGCAAACTCCCGCTCTGTGATCACACGAGGCAGAGCCAGGATGAAAGTGATATTGCCTGGGTCACCTCATTATCGAGCCTCTCTATTAACTCAGCTCCAGCTTGTTCTGGTTTCCCCCAGCACTGCAGTCCCAGAAGCAGCAGCCTCACTTGTTCACAGAGCCCCAGCAAACAGCCACTTTTCCAAACTTGACTCCCCCAGCTGCCTGACAGCCACAGGCACATCTGGCCTCAGAGGATTCCTCACCTTGCCATCAATTCTATGGACCAGGGGTGCACTCCTATGTAAGCAAGGCAGCTGGAATGGGGAGTGAAGGGGTGAAAATCCAATGGTTTGGAGACAGTCACATTTAGAGCCAAACACCCATATGCTGCCTGTCCAGACAGCTTGTCTGCATGGGAGTAAATTCATAGAGATGCACAAACCCACTCAAATCAATCTCTCCAAAGCAATTTCCCACCCTGTTTCACTCCTCCATCAGTTTTTATGAATCTACCCTTAGGGCAAGACAGCATGATCAAAGGGACACGAAGGAAGAACTTACCACTTGGGTGCACCCACTCTGCCAAAGAGCCCTGATCCAAAACCCCGGGTGGCTTTCCCCATCACACCCTTTAGCAAACTGCACGCCAGCATCCCTGCAGACCCACAGGGGCAGAGGCACTGAGATACTCTGTGCCCAGGCAATGGAAAACTGGACTGCTTTTGCCTTGTCTTCACCAGTGTTGGATGGTAGACACTTACTGGATTGGGCAGTTCTGGCTTCGATCGTGGGGGTGTAAACTCCTACCCCCAGCTCTGAGCGGGCACCCAGACGGAACTTATACAATGTGTCTGGTTTGAGACCTTCCACGGCATACGAGGAGGTTGGGTCAAACTCCACCTTTTGCTGAAAAAAAAAAAGGGAAACACAGATTATTTGGTGTAGTTGGAGAATACAGAAAAACTGGTGCCCAGCTTCCAGTGCCAAGGGAACAGGCAGCCCCATCACCCGTTCTGGCACCACAAAAAGTCACAGCCATGCTGCCAAGCCTGCTTGCAGTCCTGCAAGACTCCAAGGCATGGAGCTCCCAAGGTGGCACACCAGGACTCTGCTGAGAAGCAGAATTCTCCAACAGCCAGGCTACACTGCCTGGTGTTCAGACTGCACTTACTGGCCTGACAACTTTGTGGGAATGCTGGGTCTAGCTATACAGTTCAGGCAAGGGACACAGGACACACCGGTGTGTTTTCTCCCAACAGTGTCCTGCCTGTGAAACAGAGTAAAGCCCTTGTCCTAGGCTTTCCAGGCATCTCTAGCTGGGATCTCTAATGCACCTAAACTGAGCTGGTAAAGGATTTGTTTTGCTGACACTTCCCCTTAAGGGCACTTACTTCTGGCAGCTCTCATGGCACTATAATAGCAGCAGAAGGAGAGGACCATGGGACACTGTGACGCTGTCGTGGTACAATTCTTGCTGTGCTGCCTTGAAGCCAGCGCTACTTCTGATACATTTAGAACTGGACTTCCTTTAGGGACCTGCAGTAAATGTGGAAGGGCTCTCTCTAGACCACCTTCAATCTGCTTCTTACGTGCAACCAGTCCTGGGGCTGGAGACACATACTGGAAGCCATTTCAGACTTGCCTAGAAGTCCTACTCTTTACAGGCTCCAGCAGTAAGCATGCCTCAGGGATGCTCTCGTGGCTTTCTGGAACCTTTCCAGTCCCAAACCAGTCACTAGCTACTTTGCTGGCATCAATAAGTACTGTTGAGGTCACTTACACAGAAACCAGAGATTGCCATGCTCCTACCACACACCACTGAGGCACAAGAAACATGAAGAAACAGTCCTGTTACTGCTCAAGTAGCCACCCTTCCTAAGCTGACGAATTGTGATGCCCAGCCCCAGGTACTGCCAGGCAGGATCCTCACCTGTGTGCCATCCTCCCCTTCCCAGTACAGCAGCTCATATTTGGTGATGCGCTCCTGAGAGGCGGGCAGCCACGTCAACAGGATGCGGGTATCAGACTCTGCTTCTGCCTGGAAGTCAGCTGGCTGGGCGGGAACTGGGGAACAAACACACGTGGTTAGGGCCAGGAGAGGGGAGAGGAGTCGCATGACTTTGCAGAGTCAGCGTTTCACCCTGTAAAAGGTTTCTTTGAGAACCTCTCTTCTTCCCTCTCCCCTGTACTGTGTTCTTGGAACAACTCAGGCCACAAGCAAGCACCTCTGGGACCCAGGCAGGTGCCTGTGGGAATCGTGCTCACTTTCAGCCTCTGACTGCATCCCAGAGCCTTCCTTCCACACATGCATTCAGAATGCAGAAGGGCCAAGCAGTTACACAGGTGCCGACATCCACACGCAGGACCTTGTGTCACGTTTTTAGCCACTGTATCCCAGACAAAATCTCTGTTACTTGTACAGAGATCGATACCAACTGCCCGGGACACCTGACAGCTTAAATCTGATGGCTGTGGGGTGGGGATGCCCCACAGCCACTCTGACACGCAATCATTAGAGCACCAAGTGCAGTTGTGATGCCTGGTGCAGATCAGATGCACAGCTGAGGTGCACACACCGGGGTGGACACGGAGCCTCCCTCCATACGTACCCCCTTGCTGTGTTTTGACCTGGATGATGTCCGAGGGGGGTCCGTCGCCCACCGACGTGAAGGCCAGGACGCGGATGCTGTAGGTGGTGCCCGTGATGAGGCTGCCCACGGTGGTGAGGTGGCTGTCGTCCGTGTTGTGCTTCTGCCACATGCTCAGCGGCAGGTGCGGGTCGGTGGTGTAGTACACGCGGTACCCTCGGATCTGCCCGTTCGGCTCCTCCGGCTGCTCCCACTGGACCAGCATGGTGCTGGCACTCAGCATCCGTGCCTGGACTTTGAGGGGCGGACTTGAAGGAGCTTGTTCTCCTGTCCGGGCCTCGACCAGTTCACTGGGGGGACCCCTGCCAATGTTATTGACTGCGATGACCCGGAACTCATACTCAGAGAAGGGGCTGAGCCCACCTATGCTATAGCGGGTTGTTGCCACACCATCCACCTCCTGGAACTGACCCTCCAAGGATTTGGGCTTGTACTGGATGACATAATATGTAATGGGGTCGGAGTTGCCTGAATCCCAGGTGAGGGTCACACTGGTAGCTGTTGTTTCAGTCACTGATGGCTCTGTTGGAGGTTTTGGCAGTGCTGCAATTGGAAGGCAGAGAGGTGTGATTTAAGTAATTCAGTCAGCTCAAATCCTGCAATGTGCATGGGGATAAAAATGGAGCTGCCACCTCCCATTAACATTCTTCTTTAAAAGGCAGAAATCATTTCATACTCTAGAACATGCATTTTTATATTACCATATATTGCTTGAAGTGGTTCTTAATGGAAGGATAAACAGAGCAATCATGTTATTAGATGTGCTTGACGCACTTACCAGCAGCAGGCTAAATAAAGGTAATTCAACAGGGATGCAGGAATGTTTCTGTCATGGGGGTTCAGCTGGCAGTGGGAAGGTGCTGGCTGAGCTGGGCTGGCCCCAGAAGCCAGGTGTACAGCTGATTTACATAGGAATACAGTAAAGCAATCAGAGCACCAAAGGTAATCTAGAATTATGCTCCTGCTTCTAGAGAGACAGTATCTTAGGCCATAGGGAGTTCGTGGACAGTGCTGTTAGATGGGTTGATGGGGGAATGCTTTGTAAGTATTATAGTACATGCAGGAGAGATACAGCCAGAGAAATTACCAACTTTCATATCCACTATTTCACTGGATGGTGTGTCAAACTGCAACCAGACAATAAACTGTTATACAAGAACTCTGTGACACCGACATCTCTGAAGTGTTAATGAAAACAACAACTACTGCAAGCATTTCCAGATTTGCCATTTTACCAAAAGAACAAAGAAAGCGAATGAGTGCATGTGAGAGAGATTTGCACAGTACACAAATACTTTAAGGCAATGACTGAATTAAAGTCTACAGTAAGTTTAAACCTCCTACAAACCACTCTAAAGTCATTAGTAACTTGTAACGCAGCTGTGCTTGACAAGGAACTAGGAAAAATGCTCAACCCAAATTAAGATCCTCAAGTACTTCATTCTTTGGCAAAGTCCTCAAGTTTCTAGTTTCCACATGGTTCAGCTGAGGAAGGGAGGCTCTCTAGCAGAGGGCATGGCTGCTCCGAGGGCCAGAGAGGATGCCTTTTCCAAGCCTACTGCCACATGAATACTGAGGAAATCAGCAAGGGCTGAACTGGCACGAGAGGGAAGGGCATACAACCCACAACCAGACACCACACCACCACCCGTGGAGGACTCAGGAGGGCAAACCCATCCTGCACAATATTATGGCCTGAAGCAACACATTTCCTACAGCATCCAAGAATCCGCCAGCCTCCCTAAGGCTTTCAAGGACAGATGACACTACTCCACCCTTTCCTTTGGAGAGCCACAAGGTTGACTCTCACCAGTTTTTAGGTGTGCAGCTTCCATGTGAGGAAGGGGCAGATCTAGTACTTTCAACATGCTTAGTGCAATCAGTTCTGCGTCATCTTGCTTCTCCCATCTGCCCTACGAGTGGTCTGTGTGCCAGCAAGCACAGGAGAAGCACCACTGGGTGAAGGAGTTTGGGACAGAGCCAGTGAGATACTTGGAATGAGGGTGCCGAAAAGGCAGACAGGGAAACAAGGAGGAAGGTAAAGGGCTAAAGGAGCTGAGCAGACTTCTCCCTGCCCTGGGGCAGCAGTGGGTATCGCATCAGCCGATGAGGCAGAGTCATCCCAGGTGCAAGGAGGTAAATTCTGGGAACCATCAGTGCAATGGTGCAGTTCCCACCTCTTCCCTTCACACCCAAATCACCTCTCCATCATACCCCTTCCTTCTGTACTCTCCCGGGTATCTACTATAACCAAGGCAATCCCTGTGCTCTGTACAAAAAGAGGCTGGAAAAGGTAATGACTAGCAGGTGTTGTGAGTAAAGGGAGCAGCGTGCAGCTAAGGTTAAAAACATCCTCTGACTAGCAAAGAGAATTTGCTGCTATCTCCAGGTCAGAGAGGGCTAACACTCAATTCTGTGATTTGTTCCAGCAGGAACTCTGTGCTAAAGCTGGCCATAGTGCAGGAGGGGGCCTGCAAGAACAGACAGACTCAAAAGATGACGTATCTCTGGAAATCTGTGCTACAAATCAACTGCAAGGAGAGGAGGAAAGGGATAAATGTGGACCTGCTAGGCCCCCAGATGGGAAATGCAGGACACCTTCAGACTCCTGTTAGGGAGCTGAGTGGGCTGCCCTATGGTCAGTAATCAGCAACAGCATCCTCTCTGGGGCAAAGCTACCAGTGAAATGTTGGAAGGAAGCATCCCTTAAGGACAGCAACACACGAAAGAGAAAGGGAAAGAGCCGCAGCAGTAAGAAAAAAAGCTGACAGATTAATATGCAACAATTTTCAAATGAACACATACAGCTCCTCCCTGCAGGGGGGGAGGATGCTCATTCTGTTGAGCTCCACGGACACTTCACATTGCTGGGATTGACCTTGTCCTACTCTTAGTGCAAGAGGATGTCTCTGTGCAAACAGCCCTCTGACTGCAGACATCCACAGACCCTGCCCCAGGACAGCCCACAGTCTGCCGCTGTGCTGAGCTGATCCTGCTGATGCATGGAACAAGATAGACATTGCTGGGATAAACACAGACTCAGAGAGGTTCCCTTGTGGCTTAACAGGGACCCAGCCTGACACAAGCTTGTCTTCCGCCATGCCACTTGCAGGGAGAGGGAAAATGACCTGCAGAGCAAGTCCCGTACTGTGAGCAGCAAAAACCAAAGTTGTGGGTGGAAGGTAGAAAAGTTGCAAGGTAGAAAAGTCACAGAAGACTGCAGTCAGTTGGCTGCAGCCAAAAACACTTTGGCAAAGGGCTACAGTGTTGAAACCAAAGTAGGTGCACCACAAGGAATAATTCCTTACCTTTGACACTGATCTGGGCTGTGGCTTCGATCATGCCAAGGGAGGAGATGGCCACGCAGGTGTAGTTGGCAGACTGCATGATGTTCGTCAGCTCCAGGACGTTCCTACCGACAGGCATCTCATCTTCTTTGGTCAGCTCCTCCACACCGGCCATCCACTTCACGTAGGGCATGGGAGCACCTACTGCCACACACGTGAGGTTCACGCTCCCCCCAGGCATCACCTCGTGGTTGCTCGGAGGGATAGAGAATCGAGGAGCAACACGCCGCACTGAAACAAGGAGGACACAGCTAGTAGGGTCACAGAACCAGCAGAGAGCACTCAGTTGCACTCTGGGAGTACATGAGAGGGGTTCAACCTTCTTGCCTGTCTACCCCCCAGGGCAGATAAAACAAAGTGCAAAAGCTGTTCGCTACTTTGCCAAATTGCACACACTTTGCTCTCCTTCCTTTGCCACTGGCATCTTATTAGAAGAACTCACTAAGGGATGGCTCAATCCATTCCCTCCAAACATGGCCTTTTGAAATCATATTACTAACATGAAACATTCCTTCATTTAAATTACATCCCTCTAATTAGAGAGCATGCAAAATGCCGGTCACACACTCTCTCTGTGCAGGGCCCACTGAAGCTCTGCAAAACGGAATTACCTGTTCAATTTATTAGCTCTAGAGTAAAGCAGCCCATCCCCTAAACCTCATAGGGTTTGGGCAGGGGCAGCAGAAAGGGTTTCTTTTTTGAATTAGCACACGTGTGCTGCTAAATAAAATATAATTCCTTTCAAAATGTAACTCAGGTTCTACCTTGGCTCAGAAAAAATAGTCACCAGAGCTGCATGACATTGTCAGGGCCTGAAGAGATCACCTTGCTGGGCAGGAGAGAACTAATCCTGACAGATGTGAGATCATATACATTTTGACAGAAGAGAGCTGGGCTGGCAGAACCCTTCCCACCTTTGTGGCAGCTCTTCGGGAGATGTATTCCTCCTTATTGCATTGCACAGCTTCTCTTCATATCAATCCCTTGCTGGGTATTTCATTCAAGACTTATTTGTAAGCAACTCTCAGCTACAATAAACCTCTAAAGCTGCCTGCCATATGCATTCCCGTCAGGAAAATGACACTGAGAAATGAGGCCCCTTCTTCAGGGTTAGTGTTATGGGCCTATTTAAGCAAGGGTAGAGAAACAACTGTGCTCGGTAAATCTTTGTCTCCTCTGGGCAAGCTCATTTTAGTCTGTAGTTAAAAAAGGAAACTGCTTGAACGTGTCTCGCCCAGCAGCCCCGCTCTCCTCCAGCCTCCTCCCCCAGAACAGCGGCCCCGGGGCAGCGGCCGGGTTCACGACTGACTGGCTCCCGAGGAGCCTCTCCCTGCCAATTATGCTCTTCCATCAGTGCACCGGGCTGGCAGAGCAGCAAAACCCCCACAGCACCGAGGGCAGGTGGAAATCGGGCAGGAGCCTGAGCAGTGCCAGCTCACAACATGCCACAGGCACAGCTGGCCCCCCGGGTGAGGGGGGTCGGGGGAGCCGTGGCTCTGCTGGCCTGGCTGCTGCCACCACGGCATCTCCGCGGACAGTAAAGCTGCTGACACCCCCCTGAGCTGCAGAGGTGTCAGCTCTGCTTGCCAAGCTGACTCTCCCCAAATCAAACTTCACTAGTGCTCTCTTTGATGATTCATCCCCAAACCATCAGGCTTGCAGAAATAGACTGAACACAGAAGCCCCCACACTAGCATGCACAACAGAGCTAAGACTTTGTGATAAATTAGACAATACTGTCAACATCGTGTGTGTACTACACATCGTCTCAGTGACAAAACAGGGCTCATTAGCTCCTTACCAGGCAGGGAAGGATAACTTCCTTTGCCTTTTTTTTTTTTTTTGAATGTCTAAATCCAAAGTCTTGCTGTATGCTTCTTTTAATCAATTATTAAATCTCCAATCAATACCTACATGAGAAATCACCAGTGAGGTGTTACCTGACTGATGGGGTAGTGCTCCCCAAATGAGACAGAACTGAAAGTGTACTCAAATGCTACACAGTCATGAGAATACAGACTTAACCTGATGGACATGGCAATGGTTTAACATGATGGTGTGTATTTCCAACCAAAGCATCCCAGCACCATTTGTTAAGAGTTAGGTTTCATTTTTGAATGAAAATGCCGTTGAATTATTCCAGGCAGAAGCTGTTCCAATTCTGTCCCCATCAAAGGACCAAACCCACCCACCCACCCAAGCTGTATTAAAACAAAAAAAACCAAATCTTGAGGATAAAGCCATAGGTGTGCACAGAACACTCATGCACATGCACAAGGCAAACAGGTTGGCAGGCACCGGAGGCCACTACAAAGTCAGAGAGACAGTGGTGGAAGGGCAGGACAGGGAGAGGGAAGGTGCACAGGAACTCATGTACAGGGACACGGGAAGACAAGACACTAGAGGACACCAGGCCATGCAAGGAAGTCAGAGCCCAGCATGCAAAAACAGATTTTCACTTCCAGCCCTGTGAGACCAGAGGCAGCACAGCCCGCCACAGACTCCCCTGCACCCCACCCAGTGTCCCTGCTTTCAGGGTGCTCCTGGGGCTGTCTGAGTCCCATCAGTGCTGTGTTGCCCTTGATGTATCCTGCAGAGGCAGTGGGTGCTGGACCATCTCCCCCCAGGGATGCCAGCAGCCAACTGTCATACGCTCCCCTGTGGACAGCACAGGGAAGAGGCACTTCAGAGGCACTGGGGGCTGTCTCAGCAGCGCTCTGCAGGGCAAAGGGAAGGGCTGAGCCCCTTTGGAAGGCACTCTGCCCTGTGCCACACACAGGGGAGCGGCAGAGGTGGTTAGTGCACTCCTGTGCCTAGAGAAGGGACAGGAGAATGGCAGGGAAAACTCTCCTGTGGATCATAGTACAAGAGTGTACAAAGGCCTCACCAGCCTCGGCACAGGACGTGCCTCCTGCACACCACAGCCAGGGAGTTGTGTGGGGCCTCAGCTCTCCAGCCTGGCAACAGAGGAGTGGTCAAAGAGGCCTCTGCCGTGCATTTCTGTGACCCAGCATGGCTGAGCTGTCCTCCCCTCGTTAGCACACCGGCAGAGCTGCCGAGATGGGCTCGCTGCTCTGCACCAGAGAGCAGCAGCGCCCAAGGCACCGCAGCTGCTAAAAATGGATGCCATGTGTAGGGGTCAGCTCTCTACCGGGAGGGGGTCAGGGCAGTGCCTTTGGTAAGAGATCTGGCCCAGACGATGCCCTGGCAGGAGCACGTGCAAAGGAAGGGATGGACTCCATCGGCCTCCCATCCTCCTGGGGGATAATTGGCAGCTTCTTGTCCCAGTCAGTATGGAGGGAGAAGGGGAGGTGCTGTCAGTTAGCATTAGTGAGAGCTGGCAGAGCTCTCACAGCAGCTTGTACGGCACCATCAACACATTCCTCAGGCTCAAGCCAATGATTTAAGTCGCTTGCTTTTCTAGCCTAAGAGTCTGGTAATAATTTAAATCAGTATAACTCCTCAAAAAGCAGCATTCTCAGGATTTCTGTCCAATTTACAAGTAAAATCACATGGGCTAGCACAGTCCATGATGCTACCTTAAGTGCTCCAGAAAATTTTGTTGTTCTTCATTTACTGCAGCAATGAAATTTCCCTCTTTATTACAATTTTCTCGACATGAATTTGCATTTTTTTTTTAATCTTCTTTTTGGATAAAGATCAGAAGAAGGTGGTTTCGAGGTTTTGCAAGAACAGCACAGGGAAAATTGCTGTGAATATTAAAATGATTTCAATGGACAATAGTATAATTCAGAGGTTTAGTTAAACCAGCAGACTGTCAAAAATGAGATTCATTATCATTCATCCCAAGAATAGGCATTGTAAGGGCTCTGTGCTGCTCCACTATTCAGTACACCTCCCCGTTGAGAGCATTCCCTGGGAAGTGAAGCGAAACCCTGGACCAGTGAGCAGTGAGTGCAGTGCAACCTGAGCCCTTTCCCTGGATCTCACAGGACAGGGAGAAAAGACAGTGTGGAGACTGGTTCTCCACTCGCTGGGGGGACTGCAGGGAGGAAGGAGGAGAGCAGGCAACACAAGAGCCACAAAGGTTGAGAAATGTTAAAAATTCAGCATGCATTAACATGCACATTCCTTGCCTTGAGAGCAAAGAGCATCAATCGATTGCCTGGCTCCTTTCAGCATGGGAGTGGCTGTCTCCAAACATCTCAGGTTCCCTCTGAGGGTGACGTTACCCCCTCGGAGAACCAGGGACCCCCCCTCCCTGCTGCTGTCAGCAACAGCCCTAGGCTCTGAGCTCAGGGCTCTCAGGCTGGTGCTGTTAGTCCCTCTCATGTGCTGAGACACTGCTGGCATCCATCGAGGCCCTGCTGGAAACACAGCAGTGCCAGGAGGACTGCCCATGCTTTCAAAACCGTGCAGTGCTGCTAGGGAAGGGGAAACCAAATTGCTGTTTCCTGCTGGCTGTCCTGGCACAGTACAGCTGAGCAAACGACAACGCTCACACCCCTCCCTCTAGCTTGCAGAGATCCAGACACCTCTACTTGCCTGCTTCCATTTTTTTGGTTTCCTTCCTACCATGCCTACCTGGCACCCAACTCCAGGCGTCATCTTTCCCCTTCCTGGCACCCCATGGCAGGCTCTCGGGCACTGCCCCATGGTGATGGACAGTTGTGCCTGTGCTCTGCACACTTCTCTGCTCCTCTCTGAGGCAATCCCAGATGCTCTGGTCCTGCATTGCTGTCCTGATATCCTCTCCCCTTCGCTCCTCCTCTGCATGAGGGATGAGCAGCCTGAAGTCCTGTTTGGTCTGAAGGAGAACTAGGACTGCCTGGGCTGCTGCTCCTCCTAGTCCCAGCACAGCCAAAGCAAGTCTGGGGGGCTCTGCTCTAACCCTCCAACTGAGAAATGCAGTAGTGTGTGATGCTGGGGCACACCTTTGAGAGTATGAGACTGTCCACTTTCATTACTCCAGCCAGGCAAGCTGAGGGATCCCTAGTGCATGGTGTGTGCTCTTGCCCTTGGCACACTCCTATCCTGTCAGAACTCCCACCTTCCTCAGGAATCACCTCCTCCAAGTTGGGAAGGAGTGAATTTGGGAGCTAACCTCAAACATGATCATCGGTCTGCATGGTTTACTCATCCACAGACACCTTTCATCTCTCCCTAGTGCTATCATTTTAAGGAAGGACTTCAAATGGAAAGGCAGTTGCTGAAGTCTCACAATCTATTGACAGAATCAACAGCAGGAGAGGAAAAATGGCAACCAGAAAAAATGCATTTACAGTCTAATCTTGTGCTCAAACAATGCTGTACTATTTATGCTCCCAATGCATCCTTGAGTGCTGACATTTTATAGACAATTTCCAAAACAGGGCCTTGCCATTTTTGGATTATATTTCAGCTATAACTTTTAGGTCTAATTATTTGCGCTGACAACCACATATAAAAGAGGATATATCATTACAGTGGTGCAGCACTGGAGACACATCAGCATTCAGCATACTGACATACTAATAGCAAAGTAAGGGAGAGCAAGATTGTGGAGCTCTGCAATTTGCATTCCCCTCTCTGAAATTTCTGTGATGAAAATAACACAACATTAAGGAGGTGAATGAGAGAAAAGATCCACTGTATCAAGATAAAATAACTCGTTAATAAATAACCTTGTAGCAGTCACAGAGCAATAATTAAATGCATGTGTTAGCAGTACACACTTTTAAGTAAAGCTGGAAAAATGTAAGATGTAATTATCAGCACCAAACAAATTATAAGCATGGCAAATCCCACTGGAATATTTAGAAACTAATTTCTGGCTTCACATTAAATATTTGTGTACGTGGGTATTTTTGGTGGAGCGGGAAGGAGGGGTCGACACAAAGAATGAGAAATTCTCCACTCCTGCTAGCTTATATCCATTCTCAGCTGCCTCCCTCAGCTAAGCCATGTGGCTAAAACATTTAAGTGCCCTGTCAAAGGTTTATTCTCCAGAGGTGCCTCAGCCATCACAGCAGTGCTCCAAATTTACTGAAATCAGGGAGGCTTTGGGCCTTGGCTTTAATTTCTTCTCTTTTCTTCCTTGTTCTCATTTTTCAGCATTGTCTTGGGCTCAGGTAATTTTATCCTCTACAAAATCTATTTTTAGAGGGTAAACAACAAAAGGTCCTGTGCCTCAGTACAATCTAAATGAGAGCACGTTCCAGGGAGAGAAATGGGATCGAACTCGGTGTACTGGAACAACTGCTATGACAACTTGTTAAAACTTGTTCCAGTGATGATTATAAGATCAACTCATCCAGGTGCCTGAAAGTATGTGTCAGAGGAGCCAGGGTCTCTTTGGGAGCAGTGCTGGCCTGGAGAGCTGCTGTGAGCATCCCTCACCTCCAGTGCTGTGGAGGGACAGACCCGCATGGTGCAGGAGTCATCTATAGAAACTAACTCAGGACTTCTGCCAGAAACACCAGCTTTCCTCAGCATGAAACCATGAGTGCCTCAAGCTAGGTCTGGAGCTAGATTTAATTTAAAAGCCGGAGTCACCTTTCACTATTGTCCTTTATTCATCTCTGGCTCTCTGAGGGCAGGAAGACACAGCACGGCAAAGCACAAAGCAGGTTTTGCTGAGGGGCTACGAGCTCCTGTGCACATCACCACGGGCCTCCCTGAGCCACCTTGGGGTATGTCTGGGGCCTCTGCCAGAGCTGCCTTCTCTCCTGCCAGCAAGAGGAAGACCCAGCCCCAGGGAAGAAACCAGAGGCAGACCTCTGAGCATGGAGAATGGGTCACCGCCAGAGCGGGGACTGCCGAGGAGCAGGGAAGCTGCCTCAGCACGAGGGACTTGCATCTCAGCCAGCTGCCCCTGCTGCCTCGTGGCAAGTGAGGGCAGCATGCTGGGTTCTCCTTCAGCTGAGATCAAAAGTAAGCTTTTCGCCTCTAGAGAAAGTTAAAACTTTTAAAGTTACAGGAGGAACTGAGGAACCTGCTCTCCCTAGCAGCTTGTGAGGGGACTGGAGGTCATTCTGATCTCTGCTTCCAAAGACTGCTCTTGATCTCCAGCCAGAAAGCAGCAGCAGTTTAGAGGTATTACACTTGCACCTAGCACAGATAAAGGGTTAGAGAAGGACACCACATACAGCAGCATGCACTTCTTCCTACCCTGCCTTTGACAAAACTGCCCTGGCTGGTATTCGCATGCAAAATATATTCTGTGCATTCTCAAGCAACAAAGGCATGCAAGCAAAGTATCAACGCCATCACCAGAGTCACAGCAAACAGTAAGCAGATTTCATCAGGCACACTGTGGCTGCGCCTGGAAAGGAGCCAGAATCTGCAGGGCCCCCTCCCCTTTTGGGGATGGCTCTCCTCTCCCTACTGGAAAAGTCCCATCTGACGTGGCGTACTGTAGATGGATAAGAAGTGAAAAGGACCAACCTTCTCGCTGATCTGAGAGATGAAAGTTTGTTTTGTTTGATGGCAGAGTGCGATGAAGATGAGGAGGGAATAAAAAAAGACAAGGAAAAACACAGAGAGTAAAAACAGGCCAAGCTTCATCTGTCCGCACACCACTGAAACGACAAGACAAGACTACAGAGGTCAGCCACGGCTTCCCACCGTGCACACACACCATTCCACGGACAGAGTGCGCCGCACTCGCACCGCTCTGGCCCAGAGCAGCGCCGGCCCCTCTGCCTCCCAGACCCACTCACCACTCCTCAAGGCAGGGCAGAGGGGACCTCACGTCCCACACATACTCACATGAGGGTGCTTCAGGGACTGCCCTGCTCTGGGCCAGATGCTGAAAG
Source organism: Lepidothrix coronata (assembly GCF_001604755.1). Classification (NCBI taxonomy): domain Eukaryota; kingdom Metazoa; phylum Chordata; class Aves; order Passeriformes; family Pipridae; genus Lepidothrix; species Lepidothrix coronata. The sequence continues at coordinate 2,546,247 of NW_016690292.1, forward strand.
CACAGACACGTTTACATGTGCAAAACACTCAGGCACACGCAGAGCGAGAGACTCCAGCCATCACACAGACTGCTCCCACACACCCACTCCAGCTACAGAGATGATGGCAAAGGCACTTTAAACCCATTTGACCACATGCTGGGAAGAGCACGTACGTAGATCTGAATTTTATAAAGTATGAAAGAAATGCTCCAAGTGGTGAATGGAAAAATCTTCTACCATGAAGAGCTGTTCCCCCTCTCCAAACAAAGAGCTAAATGCAGCAGAGAGGTATTAGGCAAGTGACAGACATGCGCAGTCTCAGCTGGGCTCAGTTTTGGGAGAGTCTTATTGGTACTGTGCTGTGAGTGAGAGATGGACAAGAAATCAGAAGGACAAAACACCCAGAGAGAATTGAGCAGGTCCCAGTTTTTGTTCCTGCGGGAGAGACAGCAGAAGGTTAGTTGCATTTTCCTCATAGACAAAGAAGATCTTATTTCTCTAGCAGGAGTGACCTCACTCCAGCTACAGATCCGTGGTGTATCAGCTGTAATCGAACCCTCACCGAGAGAATACACAAATGGATTTGATAGTTAAAGACTGCTTATGAGTCACATTTTTGATGGGGGAAGGAGAAGGCGGGGGGAGGAATTTGCTTTCCAGCAGAAACACTGCAAATTAGAGAACAGCATGTGGCATTATACAGTGCAACAGTACAGTCAGCCACATCCAGCGACCAGAGGACAGCATTTTAACCAACACTGACATGGTACAGGCAAGACAACAAGCTACCAATAACAGGTACCACAGTGGCCTACAAAGTGCAGTGGAGCTTGCTGGAGAACAGCAAAACACTTGTTTACGTTCCTTCAACTGAACTGATACCAGGGGACCTGAACCAGCCAACTCAGAGTTAAACTGGCCCATAAATGAGGGTCACATCCAGCAAGGAGCCCCACCCAGGCATTCTCAAAACAAACAGTCCCAGCTTAAGGTCCAGGTTTCCTCTGGCCTGTTTCACACAGGGGATTTACCTCTTGGTCTACAAAACATTAACATAAGGCTCATTTGATCCTGCAAGACCCTGTGATGGGAGGGAACCTTTTTATTGCTGCTCCCAAGCTAACACTTTATTTCCTAATCTAATGGAGCATATCACATCTGCATGGCCTCAGCAGACAACGAGGGGCTCCTGCCTTCTGCTCAGCTCTTCCCAACAGGGAGGATTTGTTTCCTGCCCTTGCCCAGGAAGGACAGTGGTTCTGGCAAACCAGACACGCTCGTGCACAGCTCCATTTCTGGAAAGCAGGACTAACATTGCAACAGGGCAACACAAACTCCAAGTGCTGCCAGCACAGACCAACCTGCTGCACCCACCGGGACTGTGAGACTGAAGGGTAAGAAGCTGAAGGGTCTATACTGGTGGATGATGCTGGAACAGCTACAGGAACATCTGTCTTTGCTGCTGAAGCTGCAAAGCCACCCCCTGCCCTTGGGGAGGACTGATGGACCCCAGACATACCACGGGGACTCGCTGTGGTGCCACTTGGCCTGCCCGGGGACAAGGTGAGGGGTGCTGCTGCAGCTGGGGACAGCCAGGAGCTTTTTTTGGGGGAGGAATCCAGCAGGAATTGCATGCCCATCAGTGGGCATGGATAGGAGTAGGCTTCAGCAGTGGCTTTCCCCACATGTTGACATTTCAGATTAGAGGTGGAAAAGTGAGGAGACACATATGAAACACACTAATTCAAACAGATTACTTTCTGGTTTGTCAAACAGGAACAAGTTTAGGACCTGCTATTTGTCATTAATTGCTGGATTATCTCTTAATCTCTTTTTATATTAGTGGCTCATAAGGAATAAAAACCAGTATCAGGCTATTTTGGAACAGCTGTTAAGGTGAGAGGGAACACCTGGGCAGCAAGTTCTGCTTTTTCTTTAGTTAAGGCTTAAACAGCTGTTGCTTTATCTGAGATAAACCTGATAAATGGCAAATTTAAAGTTTCATCTCCTTACAGATCCCATTCACATGCTCCCTTATCTCCAATTCCTTATCCATGTCACTCCTAAACTAGGAAGCACGGTTTATCAACAGTTTTTCTGCTTTTATACAGAACAAATGACTTTGACCAGTGACAGTAAACAACATCTGCCACCCCACCATGTAGGGACAGAGGATTTAAGACTGGAGTTACCCAGAGTATCCCCTGTGCAGAATATGACAGCTCACTAGGCACACCACCTTGTTCCCAACAAACCCGAGCTGCCTGGCAGCTAAGTTGAACATGCCTAAGTCTAAGTGCAAGACAAAGCAAGTCAAGTGAGGCTAGCAAGCTCCAGAAGGTTAAAATGGGGCTCCTTTTCAGTTCCAAGTTGAAACAGCAAAGAGCAAGGCTGTGTCAGAGATGTGTCGGATGGCTCCCGTGCTCTGTAGGCAGAAATTCCCATGCCGACTGAATTTGGCTTTTACCCTGCCACAGATGTGCTTGTCTATGCAGCACTCTAACCATAGCAGCCTGTTGCAGAAAGAATGAATTTGGACTTATGGGAGGCTCTGCCTTTGAATATTCTTGGGCATTAGCTTCCTGAAACAAGGCAGGAGGCTGTGGCCAGGACACGAATGCACAGGTCTAAGAGTTTAGATCACTAGCTCAAACAAAGGAACACATTATGAAAGCTTTTCAGAGTGGGAAGCTAATACTTTCCTGAAAGCAACAAGAAAGTTCATTATCCCAATTGGCTCTGCAATTCTGCTGGGAACTGCTAGCATCTGTCCTGTGCAAAAACCCTCTGGTGCTATGCAAGGCATAACTATAAAGGCCAGCCCAGACACTTTGGAATAAAAAAGACAGAGAGGTTAACAAAAACCCAGAGGGGGATGAACCTGTTCCTGCTTATCTCCAAAAGCACATCTTGTGTCTCAAGGACTCCACATAAATCAAATTTTATCCTTTACAGCTTTTAGTGGTATAGAGGAACAAAAGGACAGATTGTCTTTTTTACGCCAGATTACATGAGAATAAGACAACCTCCCATTATATCCGATGAACAATGTTCTCATGCCACAGTGATGAGTATATTCCATCCTAGAGAGACAGACAGGATGCTCAGGGCGCCCAACCATCCTTTCCCATTCATAGTGCACACACATGCATGCATGAATTCAATTAAGAGCAGAAAATCTCAGAGCACCAGAGATGTATTTCTTAGCCCTTTGTGCAAGTGGATATGGAAGGGGAGGGAATGGACATTTAGTTGGCACAGATATGCAGGCCTAATTGTTCCACAGACGTCTGTGCAGGTCATGTGGGAAAGAGGTTTTCAAGTCCATTTCTGTGTTGCATTATCATGCACTGAGCCACCAGTCACTCTCCTTCTATTTTCCATAAAGGTCATTTTACAAATAATCAGACTTGAGCCTCACACTGCACTTTGAACCATCAAAGGACTTTGCAAGGAATAAAACTGTTAAGCTTATTTAGTTGAGTTCTGTAAAGCACATTGAAATCTTAAGATGGAATGTGCTCGCTGAAAGACAAAGAACTACTATTTATTAAACCATGATCATTAAAATCATTATGGCACAGCAGAATGCTCACAGCAACACCGACGGTGAACACACTTCATGCCAGGAGAAAAACACGACAAAAATATTCATAGTAATATGTGAGGAGGAGAAAACTTGGCAGAAGCCTCCATGTGCTTCTCTGGCTCTGAAGCCAGGCAGCTCCAGCATGAGGACAGACACAGCCGGGGCAGCATGAGCCGTGGTTCTGAGTGAGCAGTGTCTGTCTGCTGGTGTCGCGTGCGGCACAGCTCGGGCTGTGTCATCCTGAGCCTGCTAACAACCAACAGAAGTGCCCCTGCCCAAACCACAGCTGCTCTGACCTGGGCTGCAGCAGCATGGCTACAGCTTCAGCATGGAGAAGCACCCCAGGGCAGAGGAAATGAAGTCAAAAGTACTGAAATCCCATAAAAAGGAGTGCCCTTTCTTCATCAGTGTCACTGCCCTCTGTCACGCTGCTGGGCTGCAGCATTACCTTGAGGTCAGGACTGCACAGAGCAGGGGGATCGTGGCCCTTCAGACCTGCAGACTCCTCAGCCACGTACCAGCTACTGAGGGCTACACTCTGTGGCCTCTGCTGCAGCCTGGTTTTGCTTCTTCGAGTGGTCCAGGGCAGACATCTGTCCGAAGCAGCAGTCTGGGTCATCCAGTCTGATTCAACTGCCAGTTCATGTTTCCTGTCATCCAGGCATCTCCCTCACAAGTCTCTCCAGTCTCTGCTTGCCTGTGATCGCTGCCAGGCCCTCAAGCACCGGCAATGTCTCTCTCTGGGCAAGTACTGTCACCCTCATCAACCCTGAGGACAGGCAGGTTTAACGGAGCACACTGCCAGCAGTGTGCATGTAGCTGGGTTGTAAACAAGAGGTTGTACTCCCTTGTTGTTTAGCAATTTTTCAGACATCCCCAGTTTTGGTTCCTGACTGTTCAACCACTGTCCTCAGCTTCTACTCTTCTCCTGGCAATAGCCTCAAGCTTTGACTGCTGTTGCTATTTTAGCCGTTTTAATATTATATAAGCAGAAAATGTTCTTTTTCAAGGCGTCAAGTCTTGCTGCTCCAGGCCCACGTCAGTCATTCGGAATTATTATTATTTACACAAGGTCCCTGCTGCAGTAAGTATCATATAGCCACAAGTAGCCATTTCGGTGAGCTCCCTCCACGTCTGAGCCTAAGCTAGTGCCAAGTTCCCAAGGGTAAAACTCTGCAGAAGCCAGAGAATTGCTGCTAGGAACAGAGCCACTATCCAAAATTCTTTTTGGGTGATGGCTCCTCGGTGAAATTTGGCAAATAAAACTTCGGATTCCAAGCAAGGTTCCCTGCTGCCAAGTGAAACACTAGCCTGGCCTTTCAAAAAGCAGATGAAGAAAGCACAGATTTTTGCAGTAATACCATTTCTATTTACTGCAGTCTGATTTACTAGTTTGCAATTTGGGGAAAGAGCAGACAATTCAGTTTTAAATGGTCTTTTCCTAAAAGTAGCTGTGTGGCTGCTTCTGTATAGTATGTGTAGCATTTTGGGCCAGGGAACTCACTGTGCTTGCCCCACAGGGCCATGCCCTGAAGGCCTGAAAAGCAGCACTTAAGAAGTGAAAACTGGGCAGCAGATTTCTCATTTGATGAGAAATGCAGGCAATGCTCCCGTAAGTACTGTTCTGTAGGCATTGCTCACTGTTGTAAGTAGCACTGGGGAACACACCTAGTGAACTCCACAGTGTATTAATAAGGATATTCTTCTACACAGCCTTCCTGCTCATCTGCTTCACTGAAGTAGGAAAAAAATAATGTCGTGTAGAGAAACAGAAGGGTGGAAAAACCTCTTCATACAGGGAAAGAGTCAAATAACAGTGCCACTGCTGAGGGGTGCACCACACAGGCCACCACCTTCACAGGCATTTCACAGGACAAGACTTTTGGTTGAAAATGCTCCTCTTTGTGCAGATGTCCCTGAAGCTGTAGGCAAATGAAAAATGAAATGCGTTCATTAAAAACCAACAGTGTAAGTGAATCAGTGCAATTATACTGTAGTCCCAGTGGGCATGATGAAATGACACCACCTTTTTCTTTTTTCCACACTAGGTCCATTCTGCCTTCTACTCTTAAATCAATTTCTTGAATGCCTTGAGTAAACTTCTTGGATCTTTTGCTACTAAATTAGACAGTAAACTCTCTGGATTACAGGAATCACATCTTCCATATGTTTCTATTCCCTTCCTTTCTCCCTTCAGCACCATCAAGTCCCAAATCTAATCACTGTTACAATATACTGTGGTAGATGTAACCATGGACCACAAATGGATGAGTGTTTCCTCATGGTGGTAACAACAACATCCAAACCAGCCCTGGCAAACACGCTTGTGCTCAAAGGGCAGGACAGGAATATGCCACTGTGCCCCCTTCAAAATCCCTGCCATGCCCCAGATAGCCACCTCGCCCTGGCACGCTCCCTGCTCTTGCTTTCACCCTCTTCTTGCTCCTCTGATGGTCTGGATGTTTTCTGCAACCCTCTGGCAGTGGGAGGCAGGCAGATCCCAGTGCCGAGCTCCAGCCCCATCCTGGCTCGGCAGCAGCAGCCAGATAGACCCATCAGTCCACAAGCAGAAGGCTTATGAGGGTTGCTTTCCAGCACACTTAGTAAGATGAAAATAATAGCTGCAAGGAAAATGCATTCATTTTCCTTTACAAATCCCTGGTGTGGAAATGTTTTAACTTTTAATGAAGTCCATCTGTGCAGAAGTGCTGGCTGTAAAGGATTCACAGAGACAAGACACTGGTGTAGCCTGCTCCTTCCTCCTCCTGTTTTTTCACTGATATAGAAAGCCCTGAGCAGTGCCTGGATACTCCTTCTCAGCACCCAGTCTCTTCCTTTGTTAGCGTGAAAAGTATAAAGATGCTAATGAGCCTGTGCTTTCCAACACAGCCCCCTCACAAAGGATTACCTGGGAGGCCAGGAAAGGGGAGGACATGATCAAAACCATAAATCCCAGGAGTCAAGAAACAAGCAAACATTTGAACTATTAGAAAAACAATAGGCTGTAAATGAGAGCAGGCACAAGCAGTCCCAAGAACTCCACTGCGGAAATTAGTGCTGCTGCTCCACACTCAGCCATGCTTCCCGAGGAAGTGGCTTCTTGGGTATTCACTGCAATGAGGTCAATCATTATAAAACCACCAAGCAATGGCAGTGCAGCCCACATACTTAATTTCCACTGTAATTTAGCATTAATTAATGTCCTCTCTAGCAAAGATGCAGGCACTTTATGAAGATCCTACTCCAAGTCACTGATCTGTCTAATGACAACACTGCAGGACTATCACAAGAAACCCCCCCCAGGGATTCTTTTATTCTGTATTCTAGACCTAAGAAAGAAAGATATTTTATTTTTTTTCCTTGCTTGTTAAAGAAATATTGTTCTTGGTTTGAGTAACTTTTTGAAGTCTTTAACTAATGTAGTAATAATATGACTTTTTCTTTGGTAGAACATTTGCTATCAGAAATTGTAAGCAGAAATACCATCTAAGACCTGGAAAGTACAGGAAATATCATCTGATAACAATTTACAAGGTATTGCATCTTAACTATACATCAGGACTTTATCAGGATCACACGGGTTGTAAACTCACATCGTAAAGATTATGTGCAAGAAAAAGGCTTGTTCCAAAAATTTATGTGCAAAAAAAAAATTACAGTTAACAGCCAAACATATGCCTAAGAACATGCTTTCTTTGGTGAATGTCGGGGTCCTCTCGCATGTGCAGACCATCCATGGCCCGTGCTTAGCCCAGACAGGACAGATGAAAACTTTGCTGAGCAGCAAACCAAGTGTAAAATTCAGTGCACTCCTCAGTCCTATGGGATTCATTTGCTAAACAAAGAGTGTTCATTAGTAAGAAATCGTGAAGTTGTTAAGAAGATGCTTTTCTACCTCTTGAAGCTTCTGTGCCTTTTTTCAGCCACATCTCTACAGAAAACAGAACATTGACAGTCTGAGCATGTTACAGGAAGCAAAAGCATCCCAAATACTACAGCAATGCAGCTGGGTATCCACAAAAACCTATGCAACAACAGCCAACCTGGTAACTAGAATTCTTTCAGAGTGCAAAGGGTCAATCTGGGATGAGTTTTAGTACAGCTTGCCTGAAAAATGAAATTGCAAGAATACAGGGAGTTCAAAATCATCCATAAGTACATTGTGAGAGTGAAATGAGTGATTCCATTGCATAGATATAGCTTCATCTTCTGAACATGCTTAATTGGATACTTCAGTCTTCCAAAGACTCTTATAATCCAAATTACGCTGCAAAATAGAAAAGCAGTCCCCCATAATAAGCAACAAAAACAATGCCAGAAGCCACTCCTAGAAGCAAACACACAGCCATGAGAAGACTTTTATTATTCTCATGTCCTCTTTCCATACTAACCAAAGCAATACAGCTTTAAGACTGTATTTTCTTTCTTCAAATCAGAGGAAGGAAGAAATGAATATGAGGTTTTATTATTAGACTGTTGATTTACTACATGGAAATAAAAAAAAATCTGGTACTAACTTCCTAACAAGCAATGGGTTGCACCAGCACAAGAATGTTCTTTCTCCTCTTGGGAAACCTGTAACTACATTTCCCAAGGGTTCCTGACCAGCGGCTCTGGTTCTACACAGTTCTCTATGAAGCAGCACATTTTTTTTCTTGCCAAAATTAACAGAAAGTGCCCTTGCTTCTCTCCAAGCTAATTCAAACACCTTCAACGTAGAGTAACAAAACTGTCAGGAGACCGTCCTAATATAAAACCTAGTTATTTTGGTATGTTGAAAACAGTTTTAAATTGGCAACATAGCATAACCATTAGAAAAATCACTTTATATGAACTGTGGCTAATTTCCAGCAGGTTCCCAGTGTGAGCCTTTAATACCCAGAGGCTCAGTCATTGATGCATATAAGATGGATTAGGACAACTCCAAAGAGATATTCAGTTTTTAAAGGTACACATTCCAAAGCAGAGACCTAAATATTGTCTCACTATAGCTGAGCACCTCTGGCTCAGCAGAGCATGACCAGTTTTACAGTACTCCACCAAAGGTTAGTTTATACTAAGAGGATTAAGCACCACTTGATCCCAATTAAAATAACTATGACACAAAGTTAAGGAGTTCAAGAGAGAAAGGAATTCCAATTCTGCCCGTATTTCAGCATTTTACATAATATCACATAAGCAGCAACAACAGATTTCCAAAAATGCGAGTCAAAAACAATGTGGATCAAAGACACTATTGACCGTTACTTGCTGGTTTCTGAGAAAAAGGCCCCATCACATAATCCACCAGCTGTGACTGGGGAACATACTAAGGCAGGGAACACACTCCTTCACTGAAAGCCATGGAGCCTTTTGGAAAGGAGGAGAGTGACCTCCTTGGGTGGATGCTGCTCTTACCTCGAACATAAAGGTTAGCTGGGGCAGAGTAGCGGGTTCCTGCGCTGTTGGTTGCAACACATTCGTATTTGCCTTGGTCTGACTCCTCACTGTTCTCTATTTGCAGAGCTCCTGTACACAAACAAGATGAAACAGACAATTCAGGTTACGGCAAATCTGGTAATCAAACTGACAGCCTCTGAAAAGGAAGGCCATGCCCCACGCTTTTAAGGTATCTTCCTGGATAAATATTTCATGATGTTCCCTGGACCCACAGGATACCAGCATGCAGCCAAAGGTACCCAGTCTGCTGTTAGAAACTTGTGGAATTGGTTATTGTTATTTTTCTAATGTGCAGGGAACCAGTTACTGTTGTATTTCCAACCACCCCAAGCACTTATATTCATTGCTTCAATAAAGGAAAAAAACCATACACATACGCACGTATTAATTACAGCTTTGTATGGGACTCCTGTCTAATAAAAGAACCTTTAATAAGCCTTTAATCAAAACAGCCAAGCACAAAGCACACTAACTGTAGCTGTTTGTTTCTTATCTGATCCACACAAAGCTTAGCAAGCACCCAACAAATTGCGACCTTCCTGCAGAAATTGGCGGAGTCCCATCCCTCCCACTTCACCACCCTTCCTTCCAACAGACATCCCTTTTTGAGAAAACACTGTCTTTAGTCAGCTTTCTCCATGTTAGTGATCTCTTTCTTCTTTCAGATTTCATTATACATGATATAAAAAGATTAGACACTCAGTCTGAGACAACAAAGATACACACCAATGCAATACACACAATTTGCTGCATGGCACTCTCCTGAAAGCCACCCTCCCTTTGTCCCAGCAGTGCCTGCTCCCCCAGCTTTGGTCAGGAATAGTTGCTTATCCCAGACTGCAGATTCCTCAAGTCATGATCTGATCCCATCTACAAAGTGTCAGATGCATGAGGGGCACACCTAAATAATGGCAGTAACTGTCAGAGCACACACAGTAGCAATTTACACGGGCAACCTGCACAGGACTCATGATGTGGAAGCAAGCAATGGTCTAAGGTGGTTTTCTCTCATCTGCTCAGCCTATTCCACTGGTGTCCAGCACTGCTCGGCCTGGGAGGCTGGCCTGTCATCCAACTTCTTGCCTGGCACAACTGCTCACACCTAAACTCCCTGAACCAGGCTCCATACTCGGATTAAAAGATGGAGATGCAGAGAAAGTAAGCAGCAGGATGCATATGGCAGCAATCTGGCACTGCAGGAGTGCACAGCCCCTGGCAGGCACTGAAGCGGCTGCTGCTCAGCCTGCTTCCCCCAGGCATTGTGGGAATAATTTTTTAAGTGTCCCCAAGTGCCCAGATTCTACTGGTTAGGACTGCCTGTAAGAGGGCAACTCTGCTCACAAACCATATACTGAACTAAAAAACATTAACCCCTTTGCTTGTAAGGATTTGAACTCATTTCTGCCTGCCACGGTTCAAAATGACCACTGAGAGCCGCAGTGAGAATAGCCAGGGAAATTGCCTTCTCCCTACTTGCTGGTTCAAGCTGCAGAGGTCAAACTCCGTTTTTCATATCATCAGTACAGAAGAAAAACTAATGTGAATCAACCACTGCCACCTACATTATTTAGAAGGATAAATTGAGACTGTAGCATAAGCCTATATGTCATGGGGAAAAATGAACTTCCCTGGGTTCTGCCATATAATAAAAATGATGTACAGAGCCCTCCCTATTGTTGCATTAGTGCTGGAAATGAGGCTTCAGCTAGACAGAGAAAGCTTGTTTGCAAAAGTCTTTCCACTTACTAACAAAAGGACCTGCCAGCCTGCCTAGCCACAGCGCTCTCTGGACACACACAGGCCAAAGCCTACAGAGCTCTTCTGCTTAATTCAGGGAGGACAGTGAATTTCTACACGCTGTCTGGGAAAACATCTTCAAGCAGACAGCAGCATGACAGGCAGTGGAGCAGGACGAAGCTTCCTCGCATTGACACGATACAGAGAAGCAGAGAATCTAGAAATGGAGAAGACCTATTACGTTACCTCGTGCATCCCTGGGGGGCAGGGCAGGATTGCTCCCCGTTGTAAATGTACTTGTGTTCTGTCCAATCCCATTTTAAATGTGCCAAGTGATAGGTCTTTCACCACTTCCTCAAGGAATTGATGCCACTGCCTTGTTATGCTCTCTGTCAGGAAGATTTTCCTGGAACTCACCATATATTACCCCCTTCGTAATTTCTGCTCATTACTCCTTGGGCATGCATGTGCTGCAGAGCTCATTCCAAGTGCTTGCATCAAGTCTGGCTGGGAAAAGCTACCTAATGCAAAACATACCCAAAATTAACAAAAAACCCAACTGGCTGGGCTGGGAGCAGAGCCAGCTTCAGGTGATAGGCAGGGGTGTCTGCCTAGAAAAAAGTAATATCCCTAGCTAATCCTGCCATAAACACATATCTTTTAACATGCCCCTTCTAGCCATTTAACAGATATCACTGGTATTTATACCCTTTATACTTGTGACCCTCATGTCACTTAAATGTCAGTCAAAGTATTTTTTATCTCTAGGGACCTCAACAACAGAAAGAAAAAACATGAGGATGAAGAAAATGAGGGCAGAGGGGAGTTTCAAATGACATGCTGTTAATGCCTGTCAGTTCTGCAGCCAGCATAGACCAATTTCTAAAATCATACTATGAACATGTAACATGTGTCAGCAACTGCCTACAAAGTGCTCAGGGACATTGGGCAAGGGATTCTAGTTTAGTCTGGGTTGGCACAACTATTCAAACTAAGGTGTGTCAGGAGCAAGAGAAAACCCAGAGCAGAAGGAAGGTAACGCAAACCTCTCAAGTGAACCAGAAAGAAAACAGGTACTGCAATAAATCCTCATTAGACAAACATACAGATCCTGCAGCATGGCTGACAGCGAGCAGAAACTGGAAGGATCATGGTAAACTGATGGCAGTCAGCAGGACCACAGGGGTCTTCTTGAAGGACAACTTACAGCTAAGTGATGGATCCAGGAAAGTGTAGGGTGTCTCAGAGTACAAAGAATTACAAATAAAATTAAGAAGCTAAGACGTTTCCGGGATCAGAAAGCTGGAGACAGAAATGCATCTGAGACTTGGGGAAAAACTCCCTACGTATAAAATGCTCCCAGCATTAGTTCAATGATCCCAGAGAAATTCAATAGTTTTGTCTCTCGGAAGGTTCACATCTAGGCTGGACAGGACACAAGGAGCATAGGAAAGGAAGAACTGAGTTCTGAGTAGCTCCTTTCCCTGAAATTCATGGAAGCTGCATCCAAAGACTCTCAAAAGCGCAGTGAACTCCTTGCCTTGACAAGTGCAAAGGACCTGATTTCTATTCCTAGCCCTGTCAACATCTCATAATCTTCTGCGCCTCTGCAAACCAGGGCTAGGAAGGCTGATTTACTTTTATTCATTACTTTGGGATTTATGTTGCACAAGTTGCTGAGCAAGGTCTTGTCCACACAGGATGTTCCCGTAGATTTCTCACATGGACTCTTCTAGTGCTCCTGTGCCAGGTGCCTTGTTCCTGTTTGCAGGGCCGAGTCCTGATGTACAATCAGACAGCATGGCTTCAGAGGATGCATGAGGACATGCACCCACTACCATCAGGACACGCACACAAGCACACAGAGGAGCAGCGAACAGCTTGTTTGGGGGCTTGTGGGGCTCTGCAGCATTTCTTGCACATCAGAGTGAAACCCTTCCCTGCAGAGCACCACTGGAACTCTGCTGCCTCCTAAGCCCCTGAGCCACAGCAGGGCTCCAGAAGGAGAAGAGGGGCAGCTATTCCTCACCACGCTCCCATGTCAGTCAGTCTTGCTTGTGGCTCGGATCTGCTCCCGATAACACATCTCAGCTTATCAGAGAGCTGACAGCTCCTTAGAAAAAACCCCTGGCTGCTCTCCAGTGCCACGGAGGACGGTGACGAGGCAGAGCTTTCTGGGGCTGAGGGCAAGAGCCAGCTCTGCTGACTGACAAGCATTCCTTCTACTGTATTCCTTATTCCTCTTTCCTCTGTGCTGGTATCTCCTTGCCAGTCCCTCCCCTCCTCTCCTGGCTTTTCTTGTGCTCTTTAACTCTGGCACAGACAGCACAGCCCCGTTAGCAGCTTTCCAAGATACTTATCTATTCAAATATACTTGTGCTCAGGCAGAATCATTAGTTGCAGTGACAGTGGTTAAAAGCAGCATTTAAAAAGTGCACTGCACAGAGAAAGCACGGGAAAGGCAAATCCTGATAAGGGATGCTCGTTGGCAGTGCTGGGTACTGTTGTGCCATGGAGGGCTTGTCACTCTCTCCTCTAGGTAACAAAGTGAATGTAAAAGGCTCTGTGCCACCATACAAATTGATCTCTGAAATCCTGCTCTGTAGCCCATCAGGTGCCTATGCTCTCTTCTCCCAGAGAGCACTGCATGGAGCCAAACACAGCAGATCCTGGGGGGACACTCTTCCCTATCCAGCTCAGAGCTCCATCCCCAGCGGTGGAAGCGGCTCTTGTTCTCAATCGAGGCATTCACAGCCTCAGTCCTCCTGGCTCTCAACATGGGGACTGACTTTTTGCCCTGGTTATAAAATTCCAGACATGGGATGAAATGCTCCTGTAAGTACCCCAGAGTTAGAGGAACCAGGCTGCAGTCACGGCACTCATCCAAGGAAAGGACTTGTAACACAGATGTAACAAACCTGGTTACCTGACCAGGGCCTTTCCTCTCAGTGAAGAGGTAAATTTTGCCCATCCTGCACACTAGAGCACATGGCTACCCCTAAAACCCTCCCTTCTCTTTACCCCTTCCTCCCACCAGCTTCCTTCACATAAATACTGACTGCAGCACTATTTTTAGCCCTGTCTTCAGCCAGGTGCTCAGGTGTGGGTCCCAATCCCTTCTGCTAGAAATTCCCTCCTAGAGAAGGAGAATTCCTGTAATAAAATCCAGGGAGCTGTGGAGCAGGATCAGAGGCAAGCCCAGATCAAACAAGGACCCATAAGTGTGAATATGGTGGAGAAAGAAACACTGTGAAGCCCCTACAATGAGAGAGTTGGACTCTGACTCCTTGGCTGCTGCCTGAGATAACCAACACTTGCCATGAAAAACCACCAAAACCATGTGAGAGTCACTAAAAATGAAAATAAGCATTTCCCATATTCATTACTTTTGGTAATTTATAACAGCAGCATCTCCCAGCTGTTACAGAGGATTGCACCTAGTCTCCACCAGCCACTGGCACTGCCAAATATGCAAAACAAGGTAACTACAAATATATTTTCATTGTTAGTGTTCATTATGGTTATTATGCCTGAGAGGCCAGTGATTGGCATGCAAGGGGCCTGTTCTGGATGGCAGCACTGCTGAGAAATCACTCTCCTGTGCACCAGAGGCAGCTGCTGAGAGCACCCGACTGCTGCCATGAGCCGGACTCGGGCAGAGAGCGAGTAAAAGAGACACAACGTGCTCAGCAGCATGAGGCCTCCTCTTAAGACAGCAGAGTTTCAAGATGCTCTGATCTCTCACTAGCAGGTACAGGAAATCTCAGGGGACTCTGCGTCAGATGCAAGACTACAGCACTGTCAAATGCACAGTAACACCACTCTGTGCTTCTAAAGGGACACGAGTCAATCTGAATTCCGACAGCAAGAAACATGGCATTACAAACATTTCCAGGCACTACCCCACCCAAACACCCTCTGACACTGCTCCTGCAAGCAGATCTTCTCATTTTTAAATTGTTTTCCTTTTGCCTTTTCTTTTTTTTCTTTTTTTCCCCCCTGACTGGAAAAGCTCAAGAAACAGGAAGAAAAAAACCTATCACACACAAAGTGCAACCAAATGTACAAACACATGCTCAAAAAGAGACAGCAAAATTCTTTTAGCTTCCTCTAATCCCTTTGGATAGCTTTACGCTCCAGCTCGCAGGATAGCGTCGAAATACTGGAGCTATATTTAAACCAGTTCGCCTGGGACTGGAAAAGGTTTAGCTGCAGCTATGCAGAAGTCGGTGTGGGTGTTTACCTGGCTTCCCAGACAGCTTCTGACACCCAAGTGAGCTGATCTAAAGTTAATTCAGACAGACCTCTGCTACGCTGACGTCTGCAGGGAAGAAATACTCTTATGTATAGGAACCTCTGATATTTCCTGTGGTGACAGAAAAGTAACAAATAAATCTGACTGGAGAGGGATAATGCCTGAGATGATGATATTTCTTTACCTCCTCATGTGCATCCGATCTAGTGCCTGTTCAGTCCAGCACCCACCAGAAACACAACTGTGCTCTGCTCTCTCTTACAGCCCTGGGCAGGAAAATGCAGCCAGGTTTCACAAAAGGTTGAGTGAGTTCAATTGCAGAGAAATGGTTGAAATTAACATCTTATATTTTACTTTGAAAATACAAATGGGGCAGAACTTGCTTAAACATGGATTTGCTGATACTATCTGTGGGTCACCTTAAGAAGCCAGCTATTGCCTAATCTGACAGGCATTTATCAGCTCTGTGTCTTTCTGATGAACAAACATGGATTTCAAGATTAAATTACTATCTGGAGCAGTCCCAGAGGGGTAAAAAGTGAAGCTACAAATAGAAATTCTGAATTACAGATGGGAGCTCCTCCTATTTCAGGGAAGTCAGAGACGTCTTGGACGAAAAGAACCAAATATGTGGGGTAGGGTCAAACGAAATGTTTAGAGACAAAAAATCTCCTCCTGTTTGGAGGGGTACATGGCAGAGCTTCTCAGGCTGTCCTCTGGCTAACCACACACTGCTCCCTGTGAGTGGGTTTGCCATCACTGGCACAAATGTCTTCGGTTACATCCCAAGTACTCCAGACACACAACCCCTAGCAACACAGACACAGAGGCAATCAAATCAAACCAAAACCACCCCTTCCCCCCCCAACATCATTACCAAAAGGGTTCATTAAGAGTAATTAGTTCACCCTTCCTTTCAGACCAAATTAATGGATTCCAAAGCATCAAACTTACCTTAATGAGGAACAAGAGTGCAGCTGGGTATAGAACATGGCAGAACAGTCACTTCTACATGGACACAACCTCACCATCATAAAAGCACTTTCATCTAATCTGTCGTTATCTTTAGAAATTCAGTGACCTCCGTTTTAAATAAAAGGCATCAGGCTGACAGAAATCCTCTAGGAGAAGCCAGAGAGCAGCACGTGGCTTCTGTTTGCTCTCACAGAAATGTCATCTTTGACATTCAAACAGGACACATATATTTTAAATAATGTCAAGAACATTCTCAAAATACCTCATCAGGACTCAAACGGGGGTGGGGAGGGGGTGGGGGGGTGCGGGGAAACTTATGTTTTATGAGATGGATGGTTCTTTTCACAGAGATGCGATCGGTTCCCAAGCAGGACGTATGGAGCATCCATGTGGTTCTGGTGCTGAGTCACTAATGTCATCAGGCATGCGGGGAGGCCCTGGGATGGCTGCACGCTCGGCCGGAGCTCGGAGCACCCGGCTAGTTAGCATTCCATCTGTCATCTCGTTTTAGGATTTGCAGCAGAAACGGGAGATGAAGAAATAGTTTTAAGGAGCTTGTAACATCACAGCTGTCAATCTCCAGCGTTCCGAAGGGAGGAATGACAGATTTATAAGCCCATTCATATAAAAATAAGGTTTGCAAGTCTTTTTCCCTGACCCAGATTTGCTACAGAGGCAACTTAATGCAAATACGTACCAAACGGCAATTCACATTTACTCTAAAATCACTTAACAGGAGCTGAAAACATTAACCCCCAGCAACAGAACCAGTTCCAAGAGTCAGATTATTAACTTCCAGCAGTGATTCAGGGAAAAGGGGGAGGAAAAGGGAGAAGGAGGAAAACTGAACAAACGAGGTCGTGTTGATTTATAGGTAGTAGTCATTCTGTTGAGAAATCCAGAGGTCAATCAAGAGGGGTAACCAAAATCACAAGAGAATTCAGAGGGGCCTTAGCATATAACACTGATTAACATGCTAAAGTTAATCTAAAGAGACAGCTTTGAGTGTTTAGGCTAGAAAAAAATAACACTCCAATTGGGAAGTCATTACTGGTGCATACGGGCTGTGAAAAGTAGCCAGGACTGACTGTGCACCAGGCCGGGCTGGGCTGTCAAACCAGGAGTGGGTTTAATTAATGAAGGCTTAAACAGCCAGATGTCCTTCTGATTCATCTATTTAAAACAGATCTTTATGCTGCAAAGCAACATCGGCACGTCCAGCTCAGAAAGGGGGGTCTGGGGCAGTGGTTCTCCACTCTGCCACCACATTAGAGGGTTGGTACACTTGAAAAACAAACACGAGGAACACAAACAAAGGTGCTCCTTATCCCAGAGTCATATTTGCGCAACCTTTCAAGAATTTTTCTCCTTCTGATGAGAGTTTCATGCCCATCAGCAGCAGCAGAGAAGAATTTGACTGTTCTCTTGTGAAAATGTTACCTCCATACACTTACACCAAAGCAATCCATCTAAAACCCGAGACACAAGACCTCAGAGGCCGTAACTGCATGGGAAGTTCAGAGACTTGCAGGAGCTGCAGGAGACGTCAACTCTCCTGTGGTGGAGGCCTGGGACCATTTTCCAAACTTTTGCAAACTTTCCGTTGAATAACCCCCTTTCAACAATGCAAAATTGCGATGGATGAGTCTACAAGAAATCACGCTAAAACCCAACCAAAATAAACACACTAGTGGGAGAGTGCAGATGAGCGAGAGCGCTGGCAGAGTTAGGGCTGAGAGTAAAAGCTGGAGATGAGAAACACCGGAGGAGAAGGGACAAGGCAGACAGGAGATGGAGTGACGTGACAACTGGAGGCACATTTCAGCATTCTTACCTCTGATCGGTGTACCACCTGGTGAGGTAATTTGAATGCAAATAAGATTAGAGAGAAGCATTAGTACAAAGAGGAAAGGAAGAAAGTTATAACTAAAAAGCAGAAAGTTGTTTTTTTTTTTAAAGCTAGAATTTGTATTAGCGCGACAGGAATAAACAAAAAGAAACTGATGTGCAATAAAAGTCAGAGTGACACTCTCAGGAGGTTAGTAAAGCTCATCGCTTCCAGGAGTGCAGCATCCAGCCCTGCATCCTGCCATTAAAGCCCCACCCTCACGATCAGGGGCCGAACTGAGCTGCCCAGCTGGCGTTGCTGGCTGGCCTCACCACTTGCATTCACCCCCACCACTGTTCAAGCAGCTGAGATGGAGGACACTTTGGGAAGATGGTGCAGTGGCCCTTCATTCCTCATACAGAGCAAGGAGGGTGTGTCCTGGGGGGCTGTGTGACCGTGACTGTGCTGGGTAGGAGGGGTGGAAAGCGCATGGCTGCGGGCACTAAGTGCAATTTTGCTTTGAGGTTAGAATGACCAGTGGGACAAAATCTGCTCACTTAAAGACATTAAACTAAGGGGAGAGTGTAATAAATCAGTTTTGAATCGTTCTCCACATTCCCATAACCCTTGCATCAAGTTCCCTCTGGCAAAGAAATTGGTGTCACGCAGAATTAACTTTCCATACAGAAATATTTCGAAATGAAGTAGTTTCTGGTAATGTAACAGTGGTATGCTAGCCAGACCTCTGCTGTTCCTGCCTAATTTGGATGTTAGCTGGAGAAAGGAATCCCTACCCTCTTTATAAGGCACTGAAGATAATTTTACATGCTGTAATGAAGAGTATCTTATAAGGAGGGCTTCTCTGGGAGTGAGATTAAATTATCCTGCTGCAACAATCTATAAAGGTTCATTTTATGAGGTCACTGTATTTAGCAAGTGGAGGATCCACTGGTCACTGTCTGGAGTTCAGGGTACAATCAATACCAAAGCATGATGGAGAAGCTCCAGCTGGGTAAATTTGCAGGGAACCCTTCTAATCCCCACTTTTGTCCCCTTGGTCTTAATTTGCACATATGAAGGCTGTTAGTATAAGGGAGAGATTCATGCAGATTGAATCTGTAGGCAGTTCATGGTATGTGTTGGTTTTATGCAGATTTGTAGGATCTGAATACCAAGCACTTACCAAAGAAAACTGAGGAGTTTAAACAGACAGAAAAACAGGGTTAAACAGGACACAGTGTGTCAAATCATGTTCAGTGTATTGATTAATAAATACCAGTATGCATACAAGAGTGTTGTGTATCTCAGATTTACAGTTCATTCCATTATCCACAACAATGATCACCCAATGGGAAAGAAAGACAGAAAAGAATTTCTGTAAATACAAAGAAGGTATATTTTAAGCACATTTAATTTGCCTCTTAAAAAGTAATTTACAATATTTATACTTATTCTTTTTCTTTCCTAACTACCCTTCCTTTAGGCAGAGTCCTTTTTTTAAGTAGGAACAGCAATTCAAACTACCCATTTTAGCATTTTTCTCTGCCAAGATGACATTACCCCATTTTAACTTTATGTCTTGTTATATTTTCTGATGTTTTCTATCCACAGATGACTGAAGCATCAGGAAAAATCTTTCAGTGACTGAAGTTGTGGGTAATCTCACTCGTGCAATAATAAATCTGCTGCTTACTTATCTATCTTAGTAACTACTGCTACCCTTGACAGAACAGTTATACCCAGAGATACTTGCATGAAATAGCACAGCCATGGAAAACAGGGTTATTTCTCTTTGCCTGTTTGGAAAGTTTGCCAAGTGATTCTTTTTGTTCTCTTTGGTCTAGGGCCTTCCCCCTCTGGGGTATTGTGTGTCCCCTGCCCCATCCCTTCCACAATTTTCAGAGTTAAGAAAAGCATCCCACAGTGTGTCACTTCCTCTGGGAACAGTGCAATGACTTTGAGCACAAGCCCAAGGGGCAGAAAACAGGACTTCCTTATCTCTCATCTGGCTGAAATAGGGTTTGTTGCTCTGTCCTAAAACAGAAAAGATTTGCAGCAAATCTTTAAATCTACTCCCTGTAGAGGCCAAACACTTTCTCTAATATGCAATTGTCTACACAGAGCTCTAGAAGCAACTGCACACTTTAAGCAGATTTCCTAAAATGTTAAGTGTGGCCAGCTCATTTTTTCATGTGTTGAATCCCAATCTTCCTGGCTTCCAAATGTAAGCCAACTCCTGTGGGAGCAACACAGATGTTTGCTGTATTTAGTAGCACAGTGTTTGTTCAGTGTCTCTCTCACCTTCGCAAAGTTAAGACATTCCCTCTTCACTCAGAGGACACCATTACAGAGAGTATACAAGGCTTTTCTGTTGGATCCCAAATTTCCTCATCCAGAAGGAATGTCCTTCCCGTCACATGACAATTCATCTCTGGTTTTTGACCTTTCAGGGTGTCCCTCAGAGGTACAAAATCACAGCACAGAGGCCACAGAGTGCCAACATAAGAGAGTCCATAAGTGATGCAGGTGTCATCACTCAAACGGTTACTGAGGCCAACTTGTGCCCTGTGACCACCAGGCTGCTTTATGCAAAGGGCACCCCAAGATCAAACTTCAAACCCAATTCCTTCTGTTTGAAATGTCTGAAACACTCATAAGGAAGTTTATTTCACCTTCATGATAACAGACACACAGTAACACCCCATACATTCACCGCAGTCAGGAATGAGCACTGAGCCTGACATCCTCTGTGTACTGGAAGCACAGTCAGGCACCCAAAGCAAGGTAAAACATAAGATGATACACAGGAAAACCCCACAAGGTTATTTGCATCAGTATTTCCCAGTGTGGAGAAGTTGAAGAAGGGACTTCACTCTGATGACAAACTTACCACAGACTTACCAACATACCACTTCCTTGTAGGAACCTAAACCACGGAAAAATCACTCCAACATCAACAGAGAAACCAAAGCTCTTACTGGCTGCAGCTGAGCACCAGGGGCAGTGCAACACTGAATCCCAGAGAACTCTGACAGTGCTTTCAGCTACTTCCTAATGTAGAAGTGAAAGCACTAGAGGAAACACTGACTATTGCCACAGGGAGTCTGAATGGATCCCATGACCGCTGTGTGCACCTCATGTAGCATGATCCAGGTCTGCAGTATTGGTTCTTCCAGGACACAAAACTTCAGCTGTCAGCTGGTTGGCCACAATATTGCTTCAACCCCTCACTTAGTCAGTCCTTTCTGAGAGAGCATGCATCCTTGTGTGGGTTCCCTGATCCTTTTGGATAATACTAACCAAACCTCCCTCCTTTGGGCTGTCCTTACACACCTTGTCCCAAGTCGATGCCCATCTGGTGTCTGGACTCAAGGCTGTTCCTTGCCAGGAGATGACCACATTCTGCTGGGTACTGACTGCTGAGTATCACCAGGGAAGAAGGACATGGATGCCACAGCCCCTTCACAGGGACAGGCACCACCTCCTTCTGCACGTTTGTTCTGTGTATGTTGGGTATCCCTTCCGTTTCCAAATAAGTAGTGCTTCTACGTGATAGGATCAAGACTAAAATGAAAACACTCGCTGGTAACTCTGGAAGCAGAAATGCAGCAAGATGACTGGCTCTCACTGCTTCTTTGTTACAGGCACCTCCACTTTTCCAGAGAGTGAATGAAGTCATCTGCAGAATACTCTCCTTGCAGTTAATTGCCTGAAAGCCACACTAGGGTCTAGGGCATGGTTCCTTAACTCAGTTAATTGATGGTGATTAAAGGAGAATGATACTTTTTGTAACACCAAGTTCCTTATTAAATGAAAGTCAATGCTTCCTGAATTGTTGGTGTTTCCTTACATGGCAAAGGTATCTGTATGTTAACATTCAGAATAGTTACTCTAATCTGACATTTTGTTCATAAGTTTTCTGAAGAGCAAGGTGGAAGAGCAGTTCTTCAGCTATGAAACTCACTGAACACATTCGAGAGCTCTGAGAGTATGAATTCCATCTGAGTTGCTTTGAAGTCCACAGGAGCTTGTGATCCAAGAATCTTCACAGAGGAACTGTGAAGCACCAGTACATCTGATCTATATCGGGAGAGTTTCCACCACATCATTATCTAATTTTAAAACATGGTTAGAGGTGCAGCACTGACCCTTGCTGCCAGAACTCATGTGTGTATCACCTGCAATACTACAATGTCTCAACAGTTATAAAATCAGTTCAGCCAAACAGGTTTTGAATGTGTTAGCATGCTGGGAGGTTTCCCAGCCCAGGGCTGGCCTTAGATCCTGTGTCAGGGACTGTGAAGCAGGGAGTGAAGCTATGCACCCTCAGGGAGAACAGGGAGTTGTCCTGAGTCATTGCACTTGCAGAAAAGCAACCTCTCCACAAGAGGTGGGAAGTATCAGCAAGATGAGCAAGGGAGAATTTGGCTACAACCAGCATGAGTCAGAGACTTTGCTTTTGACTTGATCTGTGATAATGGAGATGAGACCCTGTATTTATTTGGGCTCCCATCTCTAGAACTATAAACTCAACATTTACTGGCAAAACTACCCAAGAGCTGGACTTAAAAAAGAATTCAGCTTTACTCAGGAGGAAAGATCTATGTATTGGTGAGAAAGAGTTAAAAAAAGCCCTCTGAATTTAAAGAGTTACGCTAACTGTCAGAAGGTACAACAAAAAACGCATACACGCACATATAGATATAATTAGTAAATGAGGGATGGATTTATAAACTGTGCATTTGCTCCTGACAAAGACACCAATCCTCTGGGGTTAAAAGAGCCTAAGATGATGGCTTGGATGTCTTAAACCACAAATTCTAGTACCTTGACAGATGAACCGAATTCTAAAAACTGATGTTCAGAGCGCCCTTAGGGACATGATTTGACTGCATACAAGTTCAAAGACCTGCCTGCAGCCCCCAAAGCACTGCCAGCCCACATAACTGCAAGTGTCAGAAGAGAGCATCTCTCCCAAGGATGCTGCTTCTTTACCTGTAGCTATTTATTCCATACCAGGAGCCTGAAAAACAAAATCATCCCTCAACCCCCTCTATAAGTCGGACTCTAAAGCTGCTTTGACCTTCATGACCTTTATTTCATACATCTGAATACTAATATATTATGTACTCATTGAAGGTCAGACACTCTATTATATACACAATACTGGGCTCACAATGTGCTGGAGCTATTTTAACTATATTACATCTGTCTAGCTTTTATTGGGTTTTAATTAAATGAAATTAAATGAGCGTATATTTAGATTGAGATAGTATAAACTGACATTCATGCAGATATGCCAGGCTGACTGTAAGATATGATCTTAATGGAGCAGAGACTTTGCAAACTATTAAACTCTCCCATTTAATGAGGTATCTATTTAAACACTCTTTTCTTTGAAAAACAAAAAGACTCTGCCCCACTACGGTGTAGTGCTGGAGAGCTCAATTAGCACCTTGCAGAATGAATCAGAAACTACCCAACCCATCACAGTGCTCACACAGGGTGACTGCAGTCACGTCAGTGAGTCTCAGGTACTTCAAAGCAGAGGCCCTGCTTTATGTCCACTACAAACACGGGAAAAAGCCACAAATGCAAGCAAGGGTTGAACCTCTGGCCCACGAGAAGATGTAAACTTCGTGCTCTTCGCTCGTGCCAGGACGGAGCAAAGCCTTGGTGAATCTTGGCATTGTATCATCAGGTCCCCGAAAACGAAACTTCAAACTCATATTTGGAAGTCTCTTGCACTGAACTGCGGAAACCTCCCCTTACTACATTAGAGAGCTAATCAATTCCTTTTGTGAGTCTGAGGATGTGTGCTGCTCATTGATTTCTAAAAGGTTCCCTTGACACCTCCCTTGGTAATTACTGTGTCTTCAGCAAGCAGTCAGCTCTAGAGTTTGAATCCCAGGTGAAATATTCAATTGAGATGTTGCTCAAGAACAGCGAATAGGAATCAAACCTTGGACCCTGTGACAGGGTTTACTAGTTTGTTTTTAAACTTTCTATCTCACTAAACTTGTGAAGCAGCTGGTAGAGAGGCAGCCAAGTGCCTGTGAAAAGGAGGCTGGAGAACACATAGTGAGTGCATCAGAGGCTGCCTTGCTGCTCATTTATGGTAATTTCTGATGTTGATTTAGTCAGCTATGAAGTGAAACACACCCATGTGCACTTTCCTATTGCTTCTTCCTAAAGCTTCTCAGAATAATTAACAAGTATGATATTTTCTTTCAGCACAAACAGATCAAGATTAAACCATGTTGTGGGGGAGATAAGCTAAAGGTCATTGGGAAATTTCATAAGCTATATATGCATTAGTATAATTAGCACTCACTGGTACATCAAGGTGGGATCAGGAGTGTCAGGCTGGGTTCTATTTTTGATGAGAATGATGTCTCATTACCCACTCCCCCAAGTACAAACCTATTCTTACCATCCAAGCATTGTCAGATGTAAGCAGAGGGCTCCAGCTATGGGGAGGTGTGTCAAGACATTTACCTTGCTAGGAAGAAGATGTTGTTGTCCTGGCAGCAGCACTCATAACAAACAACTTTTGAGTGCCCAGAAATATATCATGGCCAGGCAAGGCAGTCTGTCTCTTATTTGACCAAAGTTGTTCCAGCTCTGTTCCCTTCTGTACTTTCTGTAGGGTACTGGTGGCTTTTCCCCCCCCAGACCAAAGCTGCTGTGTAGTGGTGCTGTGCATTGTTGTTAAACAGCCACTCTAATTCATGCTGGGGAGCTCCACTTCATCAGTAAATAAAGTAATGTTTTATTTTCTTTAATTCTCTAATGGGCCTTACAGTCCTGGGGAGACTGAACAGTCCAGCAGAAGAACAACAGTTCTTTGCTAAAATGAGTGCATTTTTAGCCACCCACAAGAACTAACTGTTTGTATTTCAAAAGGTAGCATTTGGCTTGTCAAACCAAAGAATTTAAAAGAATTGGTATATTTCAAAACTGTGTGCACCTTCCTTTGAAATCTGCAGAAATGCTGCTTTTTGGATTTTTCTTTATTCTTGTGGTGTCCCACAGCAAGGATGCTAATGAGCTCAACAGAAAGCAGAGCACTGTCTTGCAGAGTCTATGCAAGGAGTAAAGTCGCCTATGACCACTGACTGTAAAATCTCAACCAATATCTCATTATCCTGATTTGCACTGTGCTCTTATTACAAATATCTGAGACCCACTGAGTTGGTAGTGAAATGTCTGAGCCTACCAAGGATTTGGGGCAATGTCAACACGGTCTACCGAAGAAGAAATCCAGGTGATGTTCCAAAAGGTATGTCCACTCTAATGTCTCCTTTTAAGAAGCCACGATATCCCGCCAGAGAGGATCAGCTCCAAAAACTGTTTTCACATTGCAAAAGAAACAAGCTCAAAGCACGTTGACATTTGGGTTTAGAATTGCATTTCAGGGGGAAAAAAAATAACAGCAGCACGTAAAGAGAAAAGGGAGGAAGAGCGAGGAGGCTGGGAAGGCTTACTTGCTTTGCCACCTTACCCGAGCGGAGTTGCTTGATCCGTCCATTGCTAGTCGCGGTGTCGACAGGCAGGAAGTCCTTAAACCAGGAGATTTCGGGATCAGGGTTCCCACTGGCAGCACAGAGCATCGTGGCTGTGCGGGCCTTCTCCACCACCTTCAGCTGCGGGCCCATGTCAATGGTTGGGAAGCCAGCTGGGAGGTGGTCTTCTGCAGGAGGAAAAAACACACACACAAGGTTAAAGAGAAACACTGGGGCGTAGCGATGGGATGCAGTTGCAGTGACAGCAGTGCCACCGCACAGCATCTGTGCCTCTGCTGGAAAACAGCAGCCTGACTTCCCTACTGAGAAGGTTATCAAGCCCTCAAAGCACATTAGGCTCTATAATGAGCATTCATTACACCAATAGAAGCTTCCACTAAATTTAACTCCATTTAAATCAATTGCCTTGGGAGAGGTCCATAATTTTCATTGATACGTAAGTTCCATCTATTGTTGTTAATAATTCAGTAAAAGCAGGTATTTGCCTTTTTGTGGGAGGACCGAGTTGAAGATAACAGACAAACACAAAGCCAAACAGTTTGAGGCATCTTGAAACACAACAACTAAACAATAAAACCCCTTAGAAAGGTCCAGAGAGGCCCATTTTATCCTTTTTTTTTTTTGACTAGGAACATTCTGTCACACTGGTAGGATAGACTGTAAATCTCTTCCTCATGCCCCCAAATCTGATTCAGAAAGCTTTTAGAAACTAATGAATGTAAAGCTAATGAGCCACACTCTGCTCATGAGCAGCCTGGTCAGAGTGTGCCGTGGCAAGCTCCTGGTGCATCTTCTGGGCTGTAGAGAGCAACAGTGGTGCACGAGAAATGGCCAGGGCACGCTCTGGCATGTTTTACTGCAATACCTTGAAAAGAAGCACCCCCATAACTGCTAAAACCATTCATATACAGCGGGTAGGAAAACAGTTAATTGGGTTTGCTGCTGCAGAGCACGCTCAGGTAGGCTGGGTGGAATACATTAGGCAGCCTTCACTGATAAGCCAAGGCATGCTCCAACATCGTCATTCAACAGCAGCTGCAGAACTGAGCTCATTTATTCATTCTGTGGCAAGATGTACTGTACTCTGCTAAGCCTGAACTGCAATCAAAAGGACATACTTTCGCAGAAAAAAAGAACTTGAAGAACATTAAGAAGCTTTTAAAGCACCAGAAACTCAATTATTTTCAGTATGTTTCTTTATTTCCCCGTTTTAAGGGAATTTAAGCAAACCTTCTTCTTTGTCAAATCCAACTCTGCAAGGTTCCCAGCTCACTGCAGTGTTTAAACAAACAAGACCTCAGCATCTTCCCCAGTCCCAGAGGAGTCTGAACTTGCTGCAATCTGGTTTTTCTTGCTATCACTGCACATCTGGAACCATACCCCTCACTCCTCACAGGAAGGTACTAGAGATAGGCCACCTCAGGTGCTTCCTTCTACCTGTACTGCCCCACCTGCAGCACAACCACAGCCTGTGGTGGCTAATCTTACATATTTCTCCCTAAGATCTCAAGAGAATTTCCAAGACCCTTGACTTGGTTGAAAATCAAGACTCTGTAGCACAAGGCAACATCTGAAAACAAAAAAATGCCGGGAAATATTGTTTAAATGAGAGGGACTATGAAGCATTGAAGGTTTTCTACAGGAAAAAAGGTTCCCGATGTTTATTAAAAGCACAAACTGTATTTTGTGTCCCAGACTGGCCTCCTGAGAAACCTCTCTCATCATGAGCAAACATAAATGGAATTATTTTTTTTCTAAATGAAAGGTACCACGAAAACTAGTTCTTTTAATATTTGCTCTCCATTGATTTTCAAAGACAAAAGGTACATAGAGCTTAACTGGAATGACACCAGCACCAGCATTCAATAGCAAGCAACAGAAGCACTCAATACTGAGCAACCACAATGAATACTCCTACATGGCTGAAAAGAAACAAAAGAAGGGTACACACAGAAGTACAACATGGTATAGACTGAAAAGCAAAGGAAGACACATAGGAAAAGCAGTAAACAATGATAGTCCCCTGGACTGAGGCCAAGTTTGCCTAAAGTGCAGCACCTTGCTATTCAGGGTATTGAAAGCAGATGTTTACTCTGGCAAGGCTGAAACCCTGAAGTGATCTAATCTAATCACCATGATTACCATTGACAATCTCTTCTGGTTTGTACAAGATTTTACAAAGAATGCACACTGAGCTAAGTATCACCCAGTTAACTCCGTCCAAAGTCTGTGTGTGGAGGCTTAGCACACAGCTAAAACCTGACACCAGCATTTGTGCAAGAAATCTCTTCCTGCCTGCAGTGATCCTTGGCCCACAGACATGAGATCGATCAGAGGGTGCTTCACAGTGTCTGATCCACAGGTACACAGTGCCTGCTGCACTGAAGTGACTGTTCAATCAAAATTAGCAGTTTGTGATGAGTCACAGACCAGCAGGAATTACACGATCTAACCTTGGCTTCACTGAGTACAACAGAGACGCTGATTACAAACACCCAGCAGCAAAGCTACCTCTGCTGAACTAGACCTCTTAGCTCAAGCCTTTTCTGGACTCTGAGGTTACATAAAGTGCTGCTCCCATACCATCCACCCCCTGCAGGTCCAAACCATTAGGGAGCCCAGCTGAGAATGCTGTGCACTCCACACCTGAACAGAAGGTTACCACCACTTGATGACCTTCAGTACCCAGACCCCACACTGAGCTGGACTCAGACAAGCACACGTAGGCATGCAAGGCTCATGTGATCTTCTCCCTCTTAACTGCACACAAGCCCCAAAACTATTGTGGCAAACGGCAATAGTAGAGATATAATGCATCCTTTGGAGTCAGAGACACGGGGGGTTCCCTGGGCTAGCACTGGTACTGGTAAAGCACACTTTTCATGCATGCCTGGAGCTTGAAACCACCAAAAATCCAGCAAGCAGCACTGGCATGCCTGCATCTACCACAGCACACAGGTGGCAAGGACTTGCTTGATCCCTTGTCAGTCAAATGTGGAGGCAGCACTGGTGTTTAAGAGCAGCAGTCCAAGCTCGCATCAGTGTGAGATGAGATGCCAGGGGAAATCTGACAGCCGGTCTCTGATGACACCTCAGACACCAGAGTTCACCTCATGTTAGTTCTGGGGTAGTTCAGGGGACGTGCACTGGCACAAGGTCAGCTCATGGGGAGGCCAAGCACCTTCTCCAGAGATGGTCCAAGGGCCTCAGGTGCCTGTGCCATCATGAGATGGGGAACCTCAGCTACTTTAGATCTCCCCGTACTGTGTTGCTCTGGCAGCCCCCCAAAACCCTCCTGGAAAAGAGTGGCTTCGGAGAAAACCTGAGCTGGTCATACCGCAGAGCACAGCCCAGAACAAGCCCACGCCTGCCCTGCCAGCAACACTCCTGCAGAGATAACGGGGCTTGGCTCCAGCCCGGCGTGGCCCTGCTGACTTCACTGGGAGGACCAGGGATGTCTCTGTGTTCAAACACTACAGGGAGTTAGGAGTTCAGAGCTGTTCTTGCCTTGCCTTCCCCTCAGGCAAAAGTCTAATCTAGGTCTAATTATGAGGCTCAGTCATGTCTCCTTTCAGCCCTTGTTAGCTGTACTAACTTGTCTGCACATGGAGCTCGTCAGTAATAGCCAAATCCCTATTCCAGCCAATACCTGGATACTCTTATTCTAGAAAATGAGTTTGTCAGCACTTGGCTTTATGCAAGGAGAGCCAGTAGTGCCTTCAATGCACATTAAAACAGGCTATGAATCTGCTTTCAAGTGCATACCATCCAAACCAGTTTTTCTTTCTTGGTTTCAGGGACTTTCAGAAGGCAGGCACTAGGTTAGAGCGAGCAAAATCTAGGGACAACAGGAATTTTTCAGGCACTGAAAGCTCTAATTCCCTTCATGGACTACAGCACCAACGGCTGAAATGACAGAGAGGAAAGCGGGAAAAGAGGAGAGAAGCAGGAGGAAAGGAGAGGGAAACAGCAAGAGAGAAAAAACAAACGAATGGGTTTTTGCAGTTACAAACTGAAACTTGGAAAATCCACAGTCAGGCTGAGGTCTTGCTAGCAGCAGTCACCAAGGAGCCAGGAATGTCCCTCTGGCATCTAGTGTGACAGCATGGGCAGAGGATATCTCCTGCTCACTTGACAGCTCCCTTTGCTAATCTTTCTGAGGTGACAGAAATCTAACCCCTGCTCTCATACAGCTCTTTTGTGCCACACATTTCCCTATCTTTAAGGGAAAAGCTAAGGTAAGAAACCTTTCCCACAGCGCCAAACTGGAGCTGAGACCTCCTTCAGAGCAGCTGCAATTACATGGCTTGATTTCCAGCTCCCCAGAAAACTACCTTTCTTGAGGATGCCGCCGTGGGACACATACCCCTTGGTGTGTCCTTATTTTCTGCAGCTCTCCAAATATCAGGTGATGATAAGGGACACGGAGGCAGTTGCAATTTACGTCTTACAAGAAGCACGGATCAGCCCCAGCATGGAATGGTGTGTGGATAACAGCTGCTTACAAAAAAGGCCTGCAGAGGAGTCTGTGGTGAGCACAGCTGTTGACAGCTGAATCCTGCAGGATTTACCCCCAGGATTTTGCTCAAAACTTGTAATCTCTCACAGAACAGAAAAGTTGCATATCAGGTTCCTACCAGCACACTGTGCAGCACTCACTGCTCTTGCAGCCAAGCAATTGTGTTTTGGGGGTCATATCCTGACACGGCACCTGTAAACCTTCCCCCTAACACTGTGAATTTCCTCTGTGTCAACACAGGAAATGGTATTTTAGAAATGATAGTGCAAACTGTAAACACATTTATGGGAGTTATTTGTCACATTCTTCTTCCTATAAAAGCCAGGCCTGCTTACTATCATGAGTCCAATTGCTCAGACTGCTGAGGGAGAGAAAAAAAATTATACCAAATGTAATTTGGAAATAGCAAAAAGTAGTTTTTCCATGCATTACAGCTACAGCTGTGAGGTTAAATCTCTTACAATCTATCAAACCCACTGCCCCACTGGAAGGGGTGTTCTCAACTCATTTCAAGTGAGATATTTGGCCTTATCCCCACACAGGGCTGGAAACGGCTTATCTGGGCCACTGGCTGCCGCCAGCCCACATCAGCTGAGGAACTTCCAGCCCGACATCCATTTTAGGGTCTTGGAGGGATGATTAAAACACAAAGCTGCTTTGTTTTCAATTCTGCCAGCTATCTGAAATCACTCAGGAGTGTATGGTGCGAGGGACAAGTCAGGAAATGGATTGAGGGCAGAGAGATCTCTGATAAATGTGTTTGACTGTGGTCAGCATTGCACAGGAGCAAGATACACAAACCAAAAGCTATTTCACATGTTCCACAGCCACTCGGTGTGGCAGGCTGGAATCTCACCCAGTTCACCTCACCAGGGCTAAACAGATCCTGCTCGGAGGCAGTGGTCTGATGCACTGTAACACAGGAAGCTGCAGGGGTAACCCTTGTCTACTGCCAGACTCATATTTGGTGGATCAATGGAATTACTCTGCAAATTTTACAAGCTTCTAAATCTCCCTCTGAGATGCTGAAACACATTAGCAAACGCAAAATTATCAGTGCAAGGACAACAGCCTGGGTAGTTGGCAATATTAACTAATGAAAGATGCAAGCCAGTAACGTTGCAAGCACACTACAAAGCAGGACATCTGTTTGCTGAATAAACAGCTCTGATTCCTTCAGCACAGGTTACCCAGCACGGCTATTCAATTACTGCAAGACAATCAAAAGCAGTCGAGCAATCCGGCGGCCCAGAAGGACGGCATCGCTTTCCACGATAAGCAAACCCTGACATCGTTCTGTCCGGGTTCAACTGAAGCTGCACAATGAGCATTTATTTTATCAGCCATTTTGAGGCGATGCTCTCTTTCCACATCCTCCTTCTTACAAAAGTCCCCCAAGAGGCGCACCGCAAATATTATCCAAATTCACGGTCTCCAAAGGCTGCCCAGTGTTGGGTGGGAGGAGCACACTGGTGTGTGCTCCCTGCTGGAGCCAACTCTCATGGAGGCTAATGAATACCCCTGTCGACACTGGCACCGCCTTGCAATTGCCCCAGGAAAAGGTGGGGCAGCGAAACCAACCTGTTTCAAAGGCAGCAAACTCTTAATTACTGGTTTAGTAAGTATAAAACAGTTTCAGGCAGGCAAAAAATACAAACATTCATCTATTGATGACAGGGCTTTTAATGACAAATCTGCTGGCTTTGTATGACATCATGCCAACGTGACATGCTGAAGCCGTCTACTGAAAATGGGGAGAAGGGTGCAGATGAATGGGTGGGTGTGGAAACGAGCTCCAGAAGGACTTCTCTGTGTCACAGTGTAACCACATGAATTACTGCACAAAAGCTTACAGTAAACAAAGTATTTGCTATCTCTCAGAAAGATCACAGCAGCAGCAAAACAGTTCACAAAAGCAAGAATCTGAGTCAGTTCAAAACAAAGAAAGTACTGTAAGGAAAATTCAAGAAAATACGAGACTAGACATGGCAGAAGAGGATAAACTGTCAGGCAGATTCCTGCTCCAGGGGGTCACAGCGTGGGAGCTCAGAGGACCTGCTTGTTCTAGAGGTTATGAGTCCAAAAAACACCCGATGGAGACAGGGCTACTCTTCAAGAGCCAGAGGGGCGCTGCTAACATTGTCCTTTCATGGTTGGACAGCAATTATCTCCATTTACAAGCCCTGACACCTTCTCAGTAGTGGAGCTGGTCATTCCCAAGCACCTGTGTACCTCAGAGGGGAGCAGGATGGCTTTGCAGGCGAGTGTTCCTGGGAGTAAGCAAGACAAAGCAGCGCCTCCCAGCTCACTCTGATGAGGAATAAGGCTGTGCTCCTGCCAAGTCCCTGTGCTGCTTCTCTCCATGCTCCTGCAAGCACGGTGACAAGGTAACACACTGTCACTGCAGCAACCTGTCACCTCCCAGGGCTGAGCACCCTGCATCTGCCATGCACTGGCACCCAGTGCTCCCTCCCACCCAGGGGCAACCTTGGTGCTCCAAGTTCGAGGGGACACTGCATCCCAATGGGATGAAACAAATTGTTTCTCCCAGTCCTTAGAGATGCTGCTGTCACCCAAACAACTTTCCTACAGGCCTCATGATGCTTCTTGATCTGGCCCAAGGAACTGGCTGGGACAAAAGATGATGCCACGGATGCGGGAAATTAGGAAATTTCCATTAGGAAATACTTCCTCCTTCCCTTTGAGAAGCACTGCAGCATGCCAGTACCAAAGCCTTCCAGGATACACCAGACATAGTCACATATCAGCCATAGCTACCTGTGAGTTTCTCACAGGGTAGCTAATCCAGTCTAGATTCAGGCTGGGACACAATACAAAGCCTCAGCTCTACAGGCTCTGGTGAGGCAACAGTTGTCACTCTCCAGCATGGCTGTCCCTTAAGCACAGCCCAAGGGAAGGCATGAGAAAAGACCCTCTAGGGATAAAGTTCCATCCACTACCATGGCCTTGCACTCCTCTGATTCGGGGTCTTCATCAGCACTGCAAGATCTTCTGAGATGACTGAGCCTAGCCACAGCTTCGGTGGGGAACAGGCAATTCCTCTCCTTCACAGATAACTTCGTGCTCGACAAAGGCAACACAAGGGTGACTAACAGCTACTGAAGCTGACTCAGAGCAGAAGTAAGTATTCAGTCATACACCTGACCAAATTAAAGGTATGTAACCCACAACCCACTGTTTCAGTTCTTAGTTTAGGGATCTTCCTAAGTAA
The DNA here is from genome assembly GCF_001604755.1 of Lepidothrix coronata. Classification (NCBI taxonomy): domain Eukaryota; kingdom Metazoa; phylum Chordata; class Aves; order Passeriformes; family Pipridae; genus Lepidothrix; species Lepidothrix coronata. The sequence continues at coordinate 2,579,329 of NW_016690292.1, forward strand.
TAACAACTTCTGCTCTGTATGTGTTAACTGTGGAGTCTGCTACCAACCAAGAGACCTTAACTCATCCTGGAAGAAAACAATTATTTACACCTTTATCAGATTAGATTGCAACAGTCAGAGATGGCATTGATGAAATCCCTACTACCACAACATCCTTCTGACACCCTGGCTACCACCTCTTCTGGCTCTCCATTCTGGCTTCTTTATAATGACGGTCACATTTGCAGCCTTGGTCATGAACTCAAGTTTTTCTAAGACTGAGACCGAATATATCTCAAAGAATTAAAAAAGTCAAGAAGGAAGATTATAGTAGAAGCTTATCTGCTAAGGCTAAACAAGCCCTATGCCACAGGGGAAGCCTCTCCAAGCTGATGACACAGCCTCAGAGTGGCTGGAAGTGTGATACAAAGCCTCAAGATATGAGGAACACCCCGGACCTTCTGCTCCAAATACAAGCCCACTGCTCTTCCGTGAGCATAAAGCAACACACAACCCAAAGCCAAGAACACATAAAAACAAACATTTTCCTGAGAGACCAGAGAAACTAGTCATTCATGCTAGTGAAGTACCAAAACGGGCTTACAGTGCATGGCACTGAAAGTCATTTAAGGGTTCAGGGCACAGCAAAAACTACATCAAGAAATGTCAAAAATGTGGGTGAGGAAGAGCTTACACACAAATAAAACAGATCATATTTGCAAGATCCCCTGCCTGAGCAAGCATCCCTTTTTTAATCCTTGTTGGGTGAGGAAAAAAAAAATTACTTTTTTATTGTCTCCCTCAAAATTACAGCATAATTTCAAGTAGGTAAAAATAGAGTTTTGTGGGTCATATCCAACAGCTGATAAATAAGGCTAGGCTCTTTCAAAAACTATTACAAAAAAGAGTCATCAGCTGGAAGTATGCATTGAAAGAACTCACAAAAGTTCTTCAAATGTATGAATTCAGAAGGGTTTTGCAGCCAGCTATTAAGACTCCATAGTAAAGGAACAACAAAAGACGACCCTGCTGTGCTTTCAGGCTGGACTGTGTCATTTGTTGGTACCAGCTGTTGAGTATAACTGCCTCTAGAACTGTTTTCAAACCATTGCTGCTTTTTAATATTTTATACAGGAAATACGACATAATTATTCCTACTGCACGTTTCCTTGTGACAGAATATATAAACACACTCCCACTAAAACACACCCAAAACTTCAATCTTTTCAAAGAAAAGCATGGAAACAGCTCTTACTTGTATTCCAAGTCATTTATTAATCCACTGCATTTTTCATACTACCTGCACCGATGTGAGGTGTTATTAGCATAGAGATTTTCATTTTTAAGATGTGCAATCAATAATGCATTACCATATGCCATTAAATCCAACGTGTGGTTAAATTAATGGAGCATTTGACTTTTGATCCATGTATGTTTGGTTGCAGCTCAGTGCAGGAAAAAGTGCATGAGAACGGAGTTAACCTGACAGCAGAGCTCTCCCACGCTTTCTAACATTGAGTTTCAGATTAAAGTGAAGCATTCCTGTTGCCACTCAGCTGGAATACTAAATCTGTTCATTTCCACTTCACAGGCCAGAATGCAAGATTTTTGGTCATTTAACTCCTGCTGAAAGGGGTAGATTGTGCTAAAATCTGATTTCTGCTTAGCTTCTGCAGCCTGTCTGCATCACTGTCAATCCAGTGGCTTCTCCTTCTGTGGGGAACATTGCAGCCTGTCAAAGCATCACTGGCCAGCAAGTTTCAAGCAAAAACTTTGATGAGGGACACGAAAAGGTTGTATGTTTTAATAAAATACTCTAATGAAAAAGCTTTCCCTCCCCCCACCCCAGCAATTGTTCCAATATGGAAAAGAAAAAGCACTGCCCTTCCTTGCATCTAAACTACTGAAAAAGGAAGGTATTAATACAAAATGGATGAGCAATGATTATTGACTTTCTAAGGAGAGAAACACCTCTCTCTCATCTTTCAGCCTTCTCAAAATCCCCAAAGGAAAACCCTTGAGGTACCAGGTGACTGGAAGTTGGCTAACAATGAGGAGATTGAGGGCACCCTCAGTCAGGTTGCAGACCACATCAAGGTGGGCAGGAGTGTTAATCTGCTGGAGGGCAGGAAGGCTCTGCAGAGGGATCTGGACAGGCTGGATTGCCAGGCCAAGGACAATGGTATGAGGATCAACAAGGCCAAGTGCCAGGTCCTGCACTTGGGTCACAACAATCCCCACCGGCTGGGGGCAGAGCGGCTGGAAAGCTGCCCAAGCTTGGAAATTGAAACTTAAAAGTCGTACTGGGGAGGAGCTGGAGAGTCGTTAGATAAAGGACAAAAATGTTCTACTTCTGGCATTCCCAACCAGCCAGTGCTTCCAAAGGAAAACAAGGAATCCCCCTGCCCCCACAGAACGTCCCCCCGAAACACCGTTTTCTACTCTCACCTCAAAGACTAAACTGAAAATTTTGGAGTCAACCTCCAAAACTGCCAAGCTATGGGATGGAGCTGCTCTGTGATGTCGTGAGAGTTTGAATCCCAAAGCCTGCAATCAAGGTGTGTGGGTGTGGGAAAGGAGGATGAACACAATTCTTACAAAAACAAGGCTCCTCTGCAACAACAGCTGAAAAGCACCAGTCCTGGTGCTCAACAGCCTGCTCTTCTACCTCCCCATACTGTCTTTTCCCTCACTCTATGCCTTTTTCTCCAGCACAATCCTTTCCTGCCACTATCAATTAAATCTCATGCATGTGGCTGTGTCTGCCATTTCCTTAATTGTAGCAAACTGTGTTTTGAGCAAATGCTCAGAAATCATATAAAAATATTTTTAATAGTCAGCAAAACCAGTACATAGAACCAGATCCAGTAAAGGCCAATGCAGTAAAATGCCAGTTATAGTCCAAGGCATTATTTCTTTACAGTATTCAGAAAGAAAATAACCTTTAAAAAACTTCAGAAAATATTCACATATTGACATCAGGTAGCTCTGTGTCTGTGAAAGTTTCACATGTACCTTTTTTTCAGAGAAATTCTATTTTCAAATGAAACAATAAGTGTGAAGTTTCAGTGCCCTTGTTCTACTGCAGCCAGCTCAGGCATACAGAGTCTGCTGGAACCAAGATCACTCGAGAATTGTAAGAATGGCTTTAATTTAATCTGAACACCAGACAGATCAGTGATACGGCAAATCACTGCTTTCCATTCAGAAGTTTTAAAACACTCTATCACAGAAAACATCTTGAGATAGTGAGTAACTAACTTTATTTACTTGGTGGGGGAGTGATTTTTTTATAGAGGGGAAAACACAGCAAGACTTGACCAGAGTCAGAGACAGATATATCCTCTTACTATTTGTTTTATGTCTTACGTTAAGCCATCACTTTCTAGAAGACCCATTAATTGCACTGGCTCCAACATCACTTTAGATGGAGACTCTGGTTACCTTAACAGTCCTTCAGAGACAGAAGGATGTAGAAAGGCCCCCAGCCAAAGACCCACAGCAAGCCAGTGCCTACATGCAAACACAAGTGAGATATTGTTGCCAGACAAGTGATGGTTTTTAATGCTGGGATGATGTAATTGCTCAGAGTTTAACAGAGGACATACTCTTCTTTTTACAGATAGCAAGTGTTGCAGAGGCTCAATATCCTATTTACTGCTTTGCCACAACACCCATCTTTTCAGAAAGATGTGCAATAAAAGGAGTGGCTGATAATTTCAGCCAAGGCTTTAAACAAATCCCCAGTGCAGGCCCTCATGAATTAAAGAGCACGCAACAGATAAATGGAAAGCTGGCAGTGAAACCACATCAAGACCAAGTGGATAAAAAAATGGCATCTCCTGGCTCCTGTGGTACTCATCTTAATATAACCAAATACAGGAAATCAGTTGAAATTCCTTCGCTTTTCAGGGAAAATGCATTCCCTAACTTCAAACATATTTGCTGTTAGTCAAAGGTTCATTTTATCAAATGACTACTACAGAAATTGTGGGTTTCCCCACCCCTTTTCCCTGGCAAACGAGGAGGGCTGCACAGTTCAGTGGCATAGGACTCCTACTTCCCAGGTGGAAGGGTGTGTTCTTTCTAACGATGGTCCCTACCTTTCCCCCAAAAATATTACGTCTGCCAGAAACAGACCAAGAAAGCTAAGCAGACACCTGGATTTGGCAAGCTTCAGTTTCACTGTGCTGGAAAATTAAATTAAGGAAAGCTTTAAAAAGGTTTGTCCCTGTCTTGAAAATGGGAGGATTGTTGGCCTTGAAGTCTTAAGGACAATCTACTATTTTTTCCCTGAAATGTAAGTCTAGCTTTCTTTGGGAAGATCTCTGCACTAGCTCCACTAAGTAGTGGCTGGAAGGAGCATTCTCCACGGTAGCTGTTGAGGTTTCCTTAATTCTTATTCTTTTCCAAATGGGAAATCGCAGAAGGGGGTGGGGAGGAGGTAGCCACCGTGGACTTTCCTGGATCCACTCATGCAATAAAGTCAAGGTTCAGGATAAACAGAATTGAGAACAGCTATAAAGAGAGGTTGTGCTCTTGCCCTGTCCAAGTATTGTTTCATTCCTGACTGACTGGCAGGCAGCATTTGACAGACAGGGGCTAAAGCTCCATGGGGTTGCAGGTCTCTGAAAACGATTACAGGGGAATTGAGTGCATAAATTGGTTTGTCTCCCTTGCTCTGAACCATCTTTCCCTCTGCCCCTCACATACACACATGGCTACAACTGTTCTGCCAGCACTCTTTTGGTGCTTTGATGCAAGGTACACACAGCCTGTCTTACAAGAGCTTCCAAGTTCTACAGGATTCTCCAGGCCCACATTTCCTTGAAACCCCCAGATGTTTACCCTGAGAGCTTTGCAGTAAGGGTGATGTTGCTGTGTTTTCCATTCCCTGGTGTGTATGCAGTAGCCGGCCCTGCCCTGGATGGGATGCAGCAGCTCTGCCCCGCGCTGCAGGGACGTGCAGGGGGAGCTGGCTGGCCATGGCCGAGCAGTCCCTCATACTTTCCCACGTTTTCAGCATGGAGGTGTTGCACTCGGAGCCACGCAGTCGCAGTATGTGCTTTTGCTGCCGTTGCCAGCTCAGGAAACCACTGCCACATCTTTCTATAACCCAGCTCAGGTTAAACCAGATTTTCCGGTACAGATAACAATTGCACTATTTACATTTCATACACCTAAAGGGCAGACACCCTGGCTTTGCTGGAGCAGATGTCTTAGAAGGAAGCTCAAAGACTAAAAAAGCATGTAAAAGCCACAGCAGCCTCTCTGACCCGCTCCAGCACGGCCCAGGTGATTTTGTCTGCACAAACTGCCCGAGCAGCTGACAGGCACCGAGCTGCTCACTGCAAGGTGTCAGAAACGATAAAGCAATAGCACAGTTTGATTTACTGCTGGGCAAACACCGTCTGGCAGTGACCACACATGGAGAGGTCAGGCAGTGCTGTCCTTTATTAGCATGTCAACCAACGCTGTGCTAACACACTCATGGATTAGACTCCCGAAGTTGGATATTTGAGCATGCTTGGGTATAACTAATTGGAAATAGGCCCTGAATCCCTAATAACCTAAGTTATGGTCCCTGGGATTTATGCCAAATTAAAGACAATTAATTCTCCTCTCTTGATTATTACACACCTTAATAGCTCTGTCCTTGAGTCAGTTCCATCCTTGATGTGCAGAGCCCTTTAGCTCAGACTCTAAAATTTGATGTGCATGAAGAACAGTTAATAAGAAAGTTCTGAATCAAATCCGAGTTACTGTATCAAAATCTCTCATGTTTTACAACAGTGAAAAACACAATTGCATTCAAAGCCTACTTCAGATCCTAGATTATAAAGGCATTTGCTGCATAGCCTCTGCACTATAGTCTTTAGAGGCCTTAAACAATTCCACGTTTCCCTTTAAGATGTTCTTTTAAAATACCACACAGCAGTATATACAGATAATCAGGACTATTTTCAATAAATGATTTCAGTGAAGTTCACTGGCTTTATTTGATATACAAAAGACTATTTAACCTTCTCCCAAGACACTCTACTGATGTAATTACAAGCAAGAGATGAGGCAAGGCTCTCCCAGATGTAATACTAACAGGAAAGAAAACTTTCTGCTAAGCAGAGGCCGCTCTAAGCCTTTCCTAGAGGATGTAAGAGGCAGGTACCTCCTTGCAGATAAGAATACTGTGAATCCTTATTTCCCCAGCTCACTATACAGTGTGCAGGCCACAGGTGCTAGGACAATTCATCCAGAGGAAAAGTGCTGGCACTCATGTCTTAGGCATCCTTCATGCACTAAGTAAACGAGACCATGTGTCCCTTTTCAGAGCATCAACAGCAAACCCTGAGCAGAGCACACTCTACTGAGGCCCTGAAGACACAGAATATGATTCTCAGAGCTGCCAGGGCTCCAACATCAAAACTGCCTGGGACACAAGAGGACATCCTTGCCAAGGACAGAAGTGGAATTGGTTGAATGTCAGCTGCTCACTTTCACTGAGCTGACAACCAACACAAAATGTCAGGACAACACACCCTGGACAAGGAGTCTTTCATGTTGAAGATGATCACAGGGGCCTCAGACTCCTTGGGAAAATTTCATCTTTTCTTCCAGACTAGACTCATGACCTGCCTGAGGGAAAATAAAGCAGGTCCTCTTCCTATCTGTGAAAACCAACACAGTCCCAGTCTTCTCCAGATGACACTCAGTTCCTCGTGACCAGACCCGTGGCTCAGCAGCCAGAGGAAGATCTCATGGGTTTCTCCTGGAGACAGAAATGGCAGGGAAATCACAGACCTCTGCAATCTGAGCTGCCTGCTCCTGAGGCTTTCACACCACAGATGGGGCTCTCTGGTAGACAGACAGTCAGCTGTTGGGATTTGCACCACATCTCCCCAAGAGCAGACCTGAGGCAGATCTCTACGGAGCCCATACAGAGGAAATCATTCCTTGTGACAAAGTAGGAAGGGAACGTCCCAAAGCCATGAACGTTGCCATGTGAGAGCTGAAAATCCAAGTTTCATATTGCCTGTTGAGTGCTTGACCTAAGGCTAATACGACTCTCCAAAGTGTTTCACTCCCTAGGTTTCTTTTCCTTCTCTCTTTCTGCTCAGCTCTGCTCAGCGACATATCTGATTCCACACTTTGTGGAAAGGTGCATCCCAACAGAACAGAAAGAGCTGGGGAGAGGAAATCTCTAGGGTAATATGAGGTAGGGAGAACAAGCTCCCCCTTGACTTGTGGCTCATGAACAACCCTGGTCTGCTACAGAATGGCAAGTAAACACAAGTTTGCCTTCTCACACGTGCAGGCAGCAAGCAAAATCAGAAAAATAAATGAAGCAACTGAAAATATAATTTTTATTTGGTACCATGAGGACACATTACCCTGGATAGGCTACAATTTTTTTTCAGAGAGATCAGAGTGCCCTTGGATTTAAACACCTGAGAAACCCTGGATTGGGAATTAGGGCCCTACCTAAACTGGACCACCACAGGCACAAGCTTAGGACTCAGACCTTCACATACTGAGCGCAAAGGTTGATTCTCCCCAGCAAACCACCTGCAAACAGAATAACAGCATCATCTTACATTTTACACTGAGAATAGAAATTAAATTAGCAAGTAGATTTTGATCACGAAATGACCTTTAAAAATGATTGAGAGAAGACAACATTAGCCACCGTTATTTGCTCTGATAACAGATCCTTCCTGAAGACAGCTTTGTGTGCAAAATATTATTGCTAATTTTATTTCACGTTTTCAAACTGCCTTTAAGACTCTAAGATGACTCTTATTTTCTCATTTTTTCATAGACAAGCCTTGCTGTCTTCTTTTTTCATCTAAGCACAAAGTGGGAAAAGTGCTGCAGCTGAACTTAAAGAAACCTGGACAATTTTATTATGTTTAATAACATTTGCAGCTATAAAGGCTAAAAACACTAAAGGTAATGAAATCTCATGCTCTGGTGCTTAAGGCATTCTCTTTCTGTTGTCCCACATGCTGACACCTGTTTCCCAGTGGAAACAGTTCATGTCAGTGTGGGAAGGAGAAAACACTCTCCTTGGAGACACCCACAGGGGCTGGCTGTGGCTGGAGGTCAGAGTCTTGGAGCCACAGCCAGCCAGACTCAGGGTGAGCTGCCATGCCCTGCAATCTCCTCTCACTCAGCTGTATTTACGACCGCCATCAGCACACTAACAATTACAGCATTCGTTGCACAAATCTTTATGAGTTTTCCAAATGAAAGTGGGCTTTTCTCCCTTCCTGGCTTAAGCATGTTTATGGAAAGACTGCCAAAAATTGCACCTGGTTTATGGCTTCAACAACAACGTTTCTTCTTGGCGCTCTCACCGCACCTCACTTCTTCCTCGCTTACATAAAACTGCAGAGATTATGCAGAATTCATGTCTGCCTTGTGACAAGCTCTTTTAAAAGTCAATGCCATTTAGAATCTGCTTTGACCTTGCATTTAGACAGACATAATATCATGTACAACTCCATCCTGCACAGAAACTCCCTTATTCACGCGTCAAGAAAGATGAGGGCTTTGACTGCTAATGCCTTCTTCTCTTTGCATGCAAGCCAGATTTGCCTAAATCTTAAATTAGGGCAGGCTTGCACTTTTGAAATTTGGCTACTCCTTAAGGTAGCCACCCTTGTTTTAATTTCACCCCCCCAAATTAACACTGTAATCCCTGTGCTGTAGACCACGAACCATTTATTAGCATCATCTCAGCCATTTCATCATTGCAAAGGTTTCAGACATTGGATGGCTGTTGGCCACTTATTGTTTTGCTTTTCATATCTGACATTTTAAGTAGTTAGGCCTGAACTATCTATCCAGTTGTAAGGGATACCACACAGAACAAGGTGACAGTCAGGTTGTACCAGATGAGCCAACAGTCCTTTATGAATCAACTAACATCTTAGCACAGATCTGAAGTTCCTGCAGTTTTCCCACTTCCCATATACCAGTTCCAATTTTCTGTGATTGCATTTTTATTCCACTGCCTAACTGCATCTAGTCCAAATCTCCTCACTCTATTGGCCCTATGTTTATCTCCACAATCCAGTTCTGTTGGGAATGTCAGTCTGATCCACATTTGCTATGCTGTCTCTCAGGCTGTCTCTCATTCCTGCTTTCTGAAACCATCCTGCTCCGAAGGACAATATTTCATCTGGCTTTGCACCTTTCTGGACTAGTCTTTCTAGCTATTTACTCACTTCCTTAACAGCATCTACATCAAATACCAGCAGCATGTAATGAAAAAAAACCATAAAAAATACTGTCCAGTCCCAACCATCTGCCTGTAGAGCTCACTATTCCTACAACCCTCTCGTTACTGCCTGTATTTTAGTCAACAAACCAAGGACTGAAATCTCATATACTGTCATGTCACTACCTCAGCTGACAGGAAACACAAAGTTTCCACATCTGTGCAAAGAGGCAGGGGGCAGCCCAGAAGGATGTGTCTCAAGCTGTTCAACCAGCCCTGCGGCTGTGGGGATGGAGAGCTGCCATGTTCCCATTTGCCGACTTCAGGAAGGGCTGGAGCCCTTTTGGTGGAGCACAGAACACAAGTTTTTACAGCACCTGGAACTAAGCACAAGCAGGCAGGGAGAAATTAATTGCTTTGCAGGGGACATGCTGGGAGGAGAGTGTGCACTCCACAGCTCACAGGGGTCAGGAGGGTCCCTGTGCATCTCCCAGCTGTGATGAAAAAAATCTGCTCTTCCTAGTGCACAGCAGAGAGGTGGCAAACACTACCCTGAATGTTCGGAGCAGGTTGCAACAGGCTGTGGCTCTGGTGGGACAGGTCTGTCAGCACGGCCTGACCTGCCTTCCCTGACAGCTACCCTCGGGCTGATCTCCTGAACAGGAGGAGCTGTGGAGGTCTGGGCAAGTGAGCTGGTCCCCCGCATGCCCCGGGGCTGAGGAGATCAGCAAAGCCAACCAGCTGCAGCATGCCACGACCGCAACCAGGTGGCTGCCGGCACTTTGTGCTGCCTGGGTTCGTGTTAGAATTCGACTAAGTGAGCTGATCAGCTGAATGATGAGCACCATTTGTCAAGCCAACCTGCAAAGCGTGCCACACCCCCCCTTGCCGTGGGACGGAGGCGCTGGAGGCTCTCTTTGCAGGAGCGTGCTGCAATCCCGCCCGCTGCCGCTCTGGGAAGAGCTTCTCATAAACTTGCCCATTTGCAAGCCACATGCAGCACAAGGCATCGCTGCAAACTCGTAATTAAATTCATTACTCCATACAATTTTAAGCCATTCTTCAAATAATTACAGTAATTTGATAAGCAGAAATCGCATAAACCTGCTGCAGCTTTATCTCTCCCATTTGCTGTCTGAAGGAAAATGTGAGTAATTAGTCGGATGATAACAGTCTGGGTTATGCAAGCAAAACAAAATTAATATGATCCTTACTCAAGAAACCCTAAAATAAAATGAAACCGGTGACTCCTTAGGCAGAGTGGGGTGGGAGCGAGGGGAACAGCAGCAGGCAAAGGGAGCAGGAGGATGGCAAGGCTGCACTGGCCACGCTCCCCACGCTGCTCTGCAGGCGGGATGCTCCTGGGAGCCGCCGACCTGCAGCTATTGCTCCTCTCTCCCAGGAAAGTCATGTCAGGTAACCTTGGTAACTCCAAGGCAGGGGAGGCGGGAGGCGAAAGCTTCCTGCAATATTCACGGGACCATGACAGAACATTCATTAGCGCTCTAATGTCAGGAGGAATCAGCAGCCCGGGTGGCTGTGCCGCCCCACTCTGATTCTCACCTTGTTTATGAGGTTCCTGACCTTTCCTGCTACGAAGCAGCAAGTTGGCAAACTGCAGCTCATGGCACCCTGAGGCACAGGAGGACGCAGCAATGAAAAATTCACACCTGCTGACTTCTCCGGTGTGCTTGAACTCACAAATCAAGAACCAGGGAATGTACAACATGCACCATCTCACGGGCCCTGGCTATCCTTTGGGCTCACCTACCTCTCAGGCTGCCCAGGCAAATCCACCACAGGCATGAATCCTGCAAATGCTGGGGACTCACCATGATGTGCCCACAATGACTGTGCCAGCATCCTGTTTTGCAGCGGGGGCAAATAAAGATAAAAAGAGGTGGAACTGGAGGCTCTGAATATGTTGTGATTAGCACAGACCCCAACAACGTGGGTGCACTGGGTCCTGCTCTGCCCACATAACTACAAATTCAGAGTCAGAGCTGGTAGAAGTCCTCTCTGCACACCCACAGGTTCTCTGAACCCTTCTAGACAACATTAGGGGACTAAAGAGTTAACAAATCCAGAAGGGCCAGGGATGAGTTTCACTGGAGATAAGGAAACATGGAGTATATACTAGGCTGAAATAGAAATGTGCCCCAGCCGCAAGATCAATAAAGAGGAGAAGGCCAGAGCTGTGGTTACTTGGTGCTTGGATTAAGAGCTTCATCGGGTTTCTGCAATCAGATCTCATGATCCCACCAAAGGAACAAAGGGAAGGCTCCAGGCCCTCATTTCAGAGAAGTGAACGAAGAGTCATCAATTTTCTGAAAGTGACTTTATGCCTCGTTAAGACCCATCTAAATTATATACAAGATGACTTCCAAGTAATGGAAAAATGAATCTGCAGACAGTCCTTTCTTTTTTTCCTTTTTAGCTTTTATTTCCTTGAGGATGTGTCTCCAACCAGCCTGAAACCAAACACTTGTTTAGGGGAGAAAAATTCCCATCGCTACAGGGAGATATTTCGAAATGAGCACTTCAGTTTTAAATGCAGCTGCACCTTTCACACTCTTCTTCCCCTAGAGCTTGGAGCACCCTGGCCAAGAAAAGCGATTCAAGACCTAAGCACCACACATAATAAGCAATTTACGAACTGAAGCAAGATTAGCTTTAAATACCACTCTTTCCAGATGAATCAATCTCAATGTGGCAGCTCCATGGATAGTTTTATTATTTTTTAAAAAAAAGATCTTAAAATGATAAAAATTTCACATCCTTAATTCAGAAATAAAAAAAAGAATTTCCTGAGTAAGCAAGTTCAATGCAACATAAAAGGGGATGGAACAATACACTGGGACAAACCCCCATGTGTTCTTTTAGCCTGTATTTTACCAGCTGCTGCAATCAGAGTAAAATATGAGTGCATGAAAGAAAAATATATCACAGAGGCTGCAACTCCTTCCACCACACAGCCACGGCCCCTGACCCTCGACAGGGTGTTGGGCCGACTCCATGGCTGTCCAGGTGCTGGTGTGGCTCTGCTCCTGCCCTCCATGTCACACTGCCACGTGCCACACTGGAGACGGGCACCACCTCTTCCTGGAGAAGCCATGTCAAAACTGGGGCATCTCACCAGGAAGGATGATGGGACTCTCCGCTGCTTGGGATCTTTCAAGGGAGGTTAAAAAAAATTATAAAAAGACTCCTTCAGTCTGCTGGAGAAGCTGCATTACTAGTGCACGTGTGTAGAAGAAGTTTGGGCTCATGGGCCAGAGAGCGGTGCCTGGTTTGTGCAGCCAAAGTGCCGAACGCAGCACCTGCGTCGCTGAGCGGGCCAGGGGCAGGAGTGGATGGATGTTTGTGTTGCCCTCAGCACATGTGTGACAGCTGCAACAAGACAACTTCTCACCAATTCCTGTAGCCCAGGGCTTCAAACAACTGCCTGCTTTGCTCAGGGAGGAATTTTGTTTGCAGCGCGCGCATGGTTTTGCTTCCTTCCCAGCTTTCCTTGAAGCAGCAGAGAGCAGCCACAGTTATAACCATGGGGCTGGAGAGACCAATGGTTGGGGCTGGTACCAGGAATATTCCCATGAAACCTGCAGAAAGCTGAGGGATCAGACACACTAATGGATCTCCAAGGAGAGAAACCAGATGAGGCCCATGGGAGAGGAAGGGCCTTTTCCCCACCAAGAACAGCCTAGTTTAGTGCACAGGGATGGCACGAGCCCCTTGCAAACACCCCCCTTGCATCATGGGGGCCTCAGCATCAGCAGCTCCCCTGAGCCTCCTGTTCTCCTGGGATGGGTTCCTGTACAATGAGAGGCCTGGGTGTACCACAGGACTATCTGCTGACTGTCTGAGAGGTGAGGACATTGGGACAGATGACATAATCTCCCTTCTGATCTCACGCTACTGAAATCTCAGGACTCTGCTGACACAGCAAAACTGGCAGCAAACTCTGCTATTTCAGCTGTGGGTTTCCACCAGGGTCTGTAATCAATATGAACAAACCAGGCAGCAGGAAACAACTGCTGCCATTTTGGCTGCTTTAACCAGATCCGATCCTGTGTGTGCCTGCCAGAGGACAGTTAAAAGCCCAGCTCGGGTCCCGGCAGCCCTGGGATGAGGTCACACTGCCGGGCTGGCAGGGCAGCTGGCAGAGCACGGCAAGCCTGCGGTGCTCCAGACATTTGTCACAATTATTGGGGATTTACGAGGACAGGGATCGTGTCAGTTGTCTGTAATTTCACTCTGAATGATACCCCTCTCCGCAGGCGGCAGCCTCTGAATTAAACCACCCTGTAGGGAGAAAGGGAGATGGGCCTTTGAATGCCTCTTTGACAGACACCTCACCTAAATGAGCTCTTCTGTGCAGCTCCCAGACGGTGGCTGGGGGCCTTGCAGTAAGTTAGTGTCCAACCCCACAGGAAACCTCACAGCCCTGTGATGGGATGGCTGCTGCTGACCAAAGACTAAGCCCAGACTGCTGCAAGTGAGTGCCCCTTCTTGGCCACGCTGGGGACGTGCACAAGTACTAAAACCAAATGAAGAGTGCAGGGATCTGCCCTAGCTGTCTGTCTTTGCACAGGATTGGCAGCTGCAACTACTGCTTGTATGAGAATGGTTGCCTGTACACATCCCCAAGCCAGCAAAAGCAACACCCCCAAGAGCACAGTACAAAGCACTTTGAAGAGGAGGGATATCATGTGGTAACAGACACATTTAATTGTGACACTACCTGCAGCTGTCCCATAATACACACAATCCAAAAACCACACTGCCCAGGTTCCATTTGCCTAATACCAGTTCTGTACCACAGCAACACGGCAAGTGCTTTGCTCCCTTTGCTAATTACAGAGACTTAGCTCTTGGAATGATACACGATTGCAGGCAATGATTTTTGCTAATGTAACAGCTCATCTTTTCCATACCTGAAACTCTGCAAGAAGGAAGTACTCCAGGGGGAATACATAATGTAGTAGGAGGCATGGCACGCACCTCTTTCTATGAAACTGCAATCCTAAGGCTTCACAGATCACACAGTTCCACTTATTGTACCATAGAGGCATTTTCTGCATTAGTAGAAACCTGGTACAATTCATTTCATAATCATCAAAAACCTATCAGTTTTAACAGTTGTACTAGATTTTCTAACATTTTTGTTATATGGCATCATGGTAATTCTTTCTGCAGGGCTACATACTGAGGAACAAAATGGTACCACTACTGCTGCTCTTTGGATCATTAAACTTCTGTCTTTTAAAGCAATCAATTCTTGCTGATTCATGTTTAACTTTTCAGAGATGATTATATGAATTCTTATTACCCATTATTTCATGTGTGTTTTCAACAATCCTGAGTTTTAAGAGGACATCAGCATTACCATAATCTCCCATGGGATACTCACTTGAGGATATTAATTTTGAACGTTCCGTAGCACCTACAGCAATCCCAAATTCTACAAATCGTATTTCATTGGTATGTATCTACCTAGGGAGACTGGCCAGTCACTGCATATTTATGACTAATTAACTATTTTCAAGTGGAAGAACTGCCTAGGAGCGGGTACTGACTAAGGAAGAATTTTGCAGGGATTCTGAAGTCAAATAAATCTGTATCTTGGAGACAGCAGAGAGAAGGTTGTAAACTCTCACAGCTTTCCAAGAAAAGTATCCCAAAGCATTCTAGCTGAATTCACCATTTAGCAATCTGTATTTGAGTACTTCTTAAGAGACTGGCCAGCTGTGTTTAAAAATATTCCTGACAACCCTATTTATGAAGCTGAAGGTGCTCCAAGAGCATCCCTGGCAGACAGAGCTTATAAACTGCAGTGGGGACATGGAGAAAGCTTGCACAGTTCATAGTGCAGGAATGTGAAAGCTGCTGTGCCAAGGCAGCTTATTAAACCCTGCAGGTCCAAAGAGAGTGGGCAGGACTGCCAGTCCTGAGCAATGCACAGCTCTGTATGAACTGGATTTTAGTACGTGCTACTGCCTAGTGCAGCTTCCTTCCATCACTGCTGGGTGTCTACAACAAAGCTGCTGCCTTCTCCCCATGCAGCATATCCTCAAATGCCCAGGGAAAACTAATGCCCACTATGCATGCTCATAAAGAAGCTGGGGCTGTGGTTACAGTAGATATTTTACGTGGCTCTCTCACGCTAAAAAAAAAAAAAAAAAAAAAGGTCAGTCAAATGTGCGCTGCCTCTACAGACAGATTTTCTTTTCCAAATTTTGCCTGAGCTGCATATGGCTCTGTAAAAAGCCATTCTTCTCTAAGCATCCTAGCTTTGACAACCACAGTCCAGATTTTAACACCGCACACAATTCAGCCACCAAAGAAATTTGTGCTAATGAGGAAATGTGCCAGTGCACTGTATCATTTCACATGGGAGCAGGAGGGAGAGGAGAAAAGATGTAGAAGGTCTAGGCAAGGCAGTAATTTTAAGAACGCATAAGGACGTTCAGGGTGGGCCAGGAGCTTCCACAAGCTTAAAGTCCACAAGAGTCTTAAAGATGCTCTTCAGCTCAGGTGGAAATGGCCACAGCTGCCAGTTTGCTTCCCACACTCTCCTCAGTGGGATTAGACTGGATGGGAGCACAACTGACTGGATTGGTTTGGTTAAGTCTTTAATCATCGTTCTAGAGAGAAAGAGTCTAGACACTAAGCTGAAGTAACTCAGCAGCTACACCATCCCAATGACTGTGCACAGATAAGCTGATGGTGATGCCAGCAGTGAGGGAGGACTCAATACAAATGCAACCGTCTCAATCCCCCCCAAAACTATGCTCATCACCTCTGAATACCAGAAAGCATTAAGTCATTATGGAAATGTAGACAGAGGCAGAAAGTAATAGGGTCCTCACCACTAGTTGTTTTTTGTTTTTTATTTTGTTTTGGTTTCAACCTTAGGGAAAGAGGGCAAAGACTGAGGGTCAGGCAATTTTACAAGGACAGTATAAGGAAGAAAGGAATTTCATTTGTTTCATCTAAACCCCTCTGGGCAGAGCTGGCATTAGGCTGAAGTGAAGTACGCCACATGCCTCCATGGGAAAAAAGCAGATGGTGATGATAAAAGGATGAGTATTTCTGCTTCTCATCTCTGAGTGCTCCATTTATTCTTAACTAGCTGTTTCCTGCTCAGTGCAGCAAATATTGCTCCTCCCTGACCATAGACAACTGACCCTAAACACTGTGGCAAATTCAGATCATTGGACCACTGGGATCTTGGTCTTGGTTCCACCAAGCATGAAAATGACTCTAACATCTTTCTGTGTTTTCTAGCTGTAGTTACAAGTAATAGGAGACATACAATAATTTAATGAAAATAACCTGATAATGAGTAATGACTGCAGGAGAAAGGGTGAGCTTTGTGTTCTTGCCTAAAAACAGAACAGTGACATGGTAGTTATGAGCCATTACCAGAGGCAAAAGGGACATACCAAAATCCATACCTGACAGCTGTGGTTACTGACAATGGCAAACAAGGCAGCCAGTGTCAAATAACCTGAGAACAACCCTGCTGGCACAGGCCTAGCTTAGCCCACAACAGTGCTCCTACAGGCCACCTAACTCAGGTGGGCAGAGGTGCTTCTGCTAATGGAGCGGGACCAGGAGGAGCCAGTGGACAAAGTTAGGCTGCCTTCACCATCTGTTACCTGTCAGCTTTTCCACAGTTTGTCCTAGGGTAGTGTGTAACCAGCCAAACTGGAGGACAGACGCCTTAGTTAAACTTTTACTTTATGCCAGATGTGCTGGCAGCTCTGTGCTACATCTTCTTTTCCTCCTAACTGACAGTTGAGGAAACTTGACAGCATTTTCTACCAGCTGTGGCATTGCAGCCACACCATTTCCTGCTCCCACGGCTGCCAGTTTCTCTCCAGTAACCTCCAGAAAGATTCCTTTTCTGGGAAAGTGATGACAAGTGAGCCCTGCATGCATGTATCCTATCTGTCCCCACTCTAATTTCCTGAAAGAGCTGTTTTTAGTTGTTTCCACATCAACAGGACGAGAATTGGGGTTTGCTGTTAGTGGTCAATCACTAGCACAATATGGTCTCAGAACTCAACCCTCCCCTTTACTCTGACTTTACTGGAAAATCCCAAACCCGCACTGCACACACTGTCTTACAGCAACCTCCCAGGACCAGGGCTGAGCCAGTTCCATGACTCGCTCTCGCCTGAAAGAGAAACATCCACTCTGGATGTCCTCCTAAGACAAACAGCATGCTGATCCAGCAGTGCAGTTTTAGCACAGCCACCATCTTTGAGACCCCAGAGAAGGGACCTGCACTTTCCTGTAGAGGAATTTAAGTTGCCACCTGATGCAGAGGCGAAATTGCAAGATGGAAGGACATAGTTAACCTTGCGACTGCAGCCGTGTGCCTGCAAAGATGGAGAGCAAGGTTTGCGGCTGATCTGTACGATTGCTTTCTGGATTCTTCTCCATGCCACCCCAGGGAGGATGTTACTTACTACCAAGCAAAAATTTCATTTGATTTCATTCCCACTTCAAAACAACCTGTGTGAAAATCAGTTCTCTGCTGCTTTCAAGGGAAAGATCTAAGGAGAATCACAAATCTGAGCTAATCCAAAAATTACCTACTATATTTCCAGGTAAAAATTATAAGGCCAGTAAGAGTATTTGGTCACCTTGCCTGACCTGCCGTGACAAATTCCATGCAGCAGCCCTTCACACTCGCCTTGTGCTCTATTTCCTTTCAACTGGGCTGAAAGGTCTTGCTGAAAGGTGTCCAGAGTTAGATAACATCGAGAGAGAGAGAGAGAGAGAGAGAGAGAGAAGCCGATGCTTCCAGTGGCAAATCAGCCCCACTGTTGGAGATCTGAGCCTTATTTTTGCTTGAATTTCTCTGGTTTCAGCTTCCAGTTATTGATTCTTGTTCTGGCTCTGTCTGATGGATTAAACAGCCATTCTTTGCAGCTAGCACCTTCTCTCACTTTAGGCACTCATACTCCACAAATATTTCACCTCTTGCTCCTCTTTCTGCTAAGTGCAGCACACAGAGCTTCAAGTCTTTTGTTGCATGGAATATTTTTCCATTTGTAGATTACTTCTCGTGGCCTTTTATGTACCCCATATTGTAGTTAGGGCCTGCATTCCTTGTTGTAGACAGTAGAAAAAACTATGGGCATGTGAAAACATGTGTTACTGCATTTGTCCTTAGGGTAACTTTGGGCACTGGAACAAAAGACAATAACCATCTCTCAAAAAAAATCTGTATTCCTAGGCAGAATGTCTGACCTCTCTCTCTCTCATTTGTACTTCCTTCCTTCCCAGCAACAACTTAGCTCTTCTGTCCCCCTCTTCTACAGCTCCTACTCGTACTCAACATGCACTTCACATATAAATGAGGCTCACTCAAAGGCTGGGATGGAGAGCAGTCCACGCAGGAAAAATCAATTATAAAGCTAGGTCTATTTCTGACAGTTTGGTCTTTCATAGAAAATGTTAAATGAGGGTATTTTTTATGAAATATAACAAACGTAATTCTTACTACAGCAATTTTAGTTTTTATATTATCAGTCCTGGCAAGATTTCAGGAGTTGCTGGCCATGGTCATGGTGCCAACTCCTTGTCCTTGATGTGAGGAATGGCTTGTTCTTGCTTTACATTAAAAGAGCATAATATGACATTTGTATAAGCAGCATGAGAGGAGATCAGTGTTTATCATTAGTGTCCATTAGATCTCTGCTGCTCCTGTGTTGGCTCAGTTGAGAGGACAGTCTGCCTGTTGCCCACTCTGGAAAACAACAAAGCACCCGTGCAAGGAGCCCTCACGGGATGCCACCAAGTGCAGCTGTGAGGCTGCACAGCCTGAGGTGTACTGCACAGTGCTGGGGAGAGGGGACATCCAAGCACAGGCATGGAAACCATCTGCAGCCTCTGAGGATTTTCATCTTGTCCTGAAGCTTTACTCCCCATGGAACATAATGCACCCCAAAAACATACCCACGTGACAGTAACACAGCATTTTTAGGAGAAGGAGGGATCACACTAAAATAGCAGGCCTTGTACTTGTGTTTATAGGTTTTAGGGGGAGATGGGAAGAGTATCCCAGATATGCAGGGTCCAGGGATGGCAGGCAAGCTCTGTGCCCAGGGCAGCACAGCTGCAAGCAAGATTTTCACCAGTGAACAAAGCAAAGGCTGATGGTACTGGCACAGCCAAAGAATTAAGAAAGTAAGAGGAACAAACTACTAGAGAGGAGAAGTTCTGTGAGATCTTTGAGTGTAGGGCCCAACAGAGCAAACTGGATGAGAAAGGTTGAAAGAGAACCAGAGCAGGATCTGAAGAGGCACTGATGACCTCCTGACAGCAGGGGAACAAGTCTCTGCTCCAGTGATATCTTGATTATAATGGCAACTTTGACCAAGACAGACTCTCAGTCTCACTTTCACACACATTTAGTGTCTGAAGAAAATGCTGATTGCAGAAAGACTTAAACTGTTCATCCCCTCTCCAACTTCTTCTGTTGAAATTAGCCCCAGGTTCAACAGACAGTGATGGAGACAACATGCAAAGAGGAGCAAACTGAGTAAAAATCTAGTGATCAGGATTATGGTGACAACTTCAGCCAGTAACTAGTAAATGGAACATTAATTATTGCTATTCCCCTCTTCCTTTCACCATGGGTCAGCCAGCTGTTTATAAATTGATAACCACAGAAATGAGTGTGAGCCGAGCCTGGGTAGTTGGTATTCACGCAGTATCAAAGGAACACATTTGCATTCTTTGCCAGAAGAATCAATTTACCTTGATTGATGATTGAACTTCAATAAGTTCTTTAATATTTTGGTCATTAACAGTGATGGCTGTAACAGTGTCACCAGAGTGCTATTGTATTTCACACCATGGCTCTTATTAGCTGCACTCTGTAATATGCCTGAACTTCTAATTGAGCCCTTTTAAATATTGATAATCAACATATCTCAAAGATGATCCTTCACAATAAAGCTCAGCCCGCCCAGGATGCTTTAAGAACACAGGGATTCCCGTCACTGGAGAGGCTGGGCAGCACAGGTAGATGGCACCGGGTGCAGCTCAAAGCAGCAAAGGCCTCCTTTTCTACTCACTCTTGGTTTTGTCATCAGTTCACTTCTCCCCTATAACACTGAAACATTGCTTCTGACTACAAACCCTGCTCCTCCTTCAAAACAACCTGCAGTAATTTCACTTTCCCTCTTAGTAACATTTCAAAATGAGATCAGCAGTAATACTTCTCTTTATGCATTGGGCTAAATGTAGTCACATCTAAAACAACCTTCCTGATGATAGATATATGGCAAAAGTCAAAGAGCTAGAGGCACTTAAAATGCTATAAAAGGAAATAAAAGAAAAAAAAATAAAAGACATTGTTGGTATTTTGCAGTTGAGAAATAATTGAAGAAAATAAAGAAATAGTAGTTAATACAAGCAGCAAAAAGAAGCTTCAGGGCACCTGGCAGCTCCAGTTCAGTTACAACAGCAGCCTTAGCACTGCAATCCTGTCCTTGCTCTTAAGCTGCTGAGCTGTGACACAGGGACTGTTTGCTGTCAGGAGAAAGAGTCAGGCTGTTCCTGCTACAGATACGAATGCCAGTGATGCAAAATCTGCCCCTGCACAACATCTCCTGCTTGTAGTGGAGCAGCACACCCCAAGCCTATCAGAGCTGAACCCCTGGCCTCCAGCGATGGCAGATAGCTCAGGTACATTGCTGCTGAACCGAGGGAACTCACAGGCAAGGTAAATTAGCCCATGCTTATCTCCCTGCTATCAAAGCAAGATCCTTTCTGAGAGCCAGCACTTTTATGCTGAGCTGCACCGTGTGGGGTAGGTGTATCCTCAGCTTTCCGAGGATACAGCAGCTTCCAGTCGCACCCGAGCATGGCAAGAATATGAAAGACCAAGAGAGAAGCTGATAACATTTCAGTGCTGCCTTCGGAGGTGAGACGACTAATGAAACTGAGATAGCAGTGCATCTATTAAAACGAGGGGACAGAGGGAACCTGCACGCTGTTCCTGCACCGACTGTCTGCTGGGCGGCTGCTAAGAATTAAAATTGTGCTGTCAACAGTCTAAGTCTCGCATGATTACACACCTTTAAAGCCAATCAGGAAGAAAATAAATTCAGATGTGTGCGGCAGGAGTTGAATAGGGAAGATACTACAACAAGTTTCCGGTACCTTTTAAAAGCTGGTCAAATATTAATCACTACAAAATCTCTTGACAAAACCAGCGGTACAGTTCAGCCTTTCCAGATATGCAGAAATACAGAACACGTGTGTGTGGATCACAGGATCTTCCCATCTGTGCTAGGCAGTGTACTAAAGCACACCTCGCTTCTGCAATGGCACCATAAGACAAATGATGCACCATCCACAGCAGAAATACACCCACTGACTGTGGATCAAGGATTTCCTGGCCTGAGGACCTGCTGCTGAGGGGACTCTCACAGGAAGACTCTCTGTGTTGGAGCTGACCTCCCCAGTCCTGGCAGCCTGCTAGGAGTAGTCAATGCCTACTGCTATATAAGCAAGAAAAAGAAAATTCTCTTATTTTACCTAAATTTTCTTCTCCCCCTCTGGAACGGTTCTAATTCCTCCCTTACTCAAATCTCTAAGAGGTGGTTAGGCTTTTTAAAAATTTGTTATTTGTTTTTGGTATTCTCTGATGAAAAAGTACAGAGGCAAAGAAATTCTTACCTTTGCATCTTTTGTTTTTGCATCTCTGCATATTAACAGAATATTCAATGAACTCATTTAACACTTCTCAGTGATCTACAAATAATCCTTTGTGGTTCTGAAATGTGGCTATAGGCAGGAAAATGACTGCATCATTTTTTTAACATAACTGTTCTGTTCCCTGTGTGTAATCAGTCATGTCTGCTCATTATATTAACAAAAATGAAGCTAAACATCTTCTCATTCTATTGTTTTGCAAAATAAATGTAGCTCTAGGAGAGAAAGCTGCCATCTATTCTTGCTCATACATCATTAATAGAACTATATGCAAAATTTTGAAATGCTCTATTGCTGAACTAATATTCCAGTTTTGCTCCCTGTTCTCCATCGAGCCTGCAGTGGTGGTAGCAGAGAGATCACCACCAGCAAACTTCTCACTCTGGAGTCAAAACCTTTCTTCTTCCCTATCTGGAGTGAAAGCTGGAAATAACAATCATCCCTCACCCTTCCAAGTAAGATGAGCTCTGAGAAATATGACAGCAAAAGAGCAAGCTTTTCCAAAGAGATGGCATGTATGTTTAAGAAAAATGCTTTAAATAGAGCCAATGGATTTAGGGAGATGCACTCCAAATCCAGACACATCTCCCAGCACACTGACATGACAGTTTCTCTGAAGCAGCTTCCTACAAAGGTGTTCACACACTGAGGCAGCTGCCAGGGCTGACAGCAAGGCGGTTCTTGATTCAGCTTATTTTGGCTGAGCCTGTGGGTGACTTTCTCCCAGGTGCTGCTGCATTAGCTGTATGAGGAATGCACCGGGAACTGAAGCTGACAGAGACTTATAGCTCTGAAACAGAGATAGTTGCAGCTGCACATATATGCTTCCTTTCTTATTAAGAAACAAAAAAAAGTGCTGCTATTTACCCTGTTAGGATCCCTAAAGCAATTCCCTGGTCAGCCTGAACAGGCAGCATATGCCTCTTGTGTGTCCTGCCTGGCCCTCTGAGCTGCACCACACACCTGAGCACCACAGGCAGTGTGCCCTGTCACTGGGCTAGGAGTTAACTTGGAAAGGCCACTGTTGGGTCCCATCTCTTGCATTCCTGTGAAACCCTTTGGATTAACTCCACCTCTCGTGTCTGGTTCTCCCACAGCTGGTCCCTGGAGCAAATAAACCTTTCAGTGCTGGTAGGAGGCTCAGCCCGGCAGGCAAAGCCACTAGAGAGGACGAGCTCTGCAGGGCTGTGGTCTAAATGCACAGAGAGGGCAGTCCAACCCCAAGGGACCATCCCAGTGAGGCAGATCAGCCTCAGCAAGCCAGACCAAACCAAACTTGAGGAGCAAAGATGCAGAGCAAAGTGAGTTTTCAGGTGTGCTAACAACAGCAGCAACTTGTTGCCAAACAGAACTGTGATTTATCCAGCAAATCTGCTTTCACAAAGGCAAACTCAACTATCTGTACAGACTGTGGATGAGGACAAGGGGGGAGGGAGGGGAAAAGACCTTTTGGGTCCAGCATGCATATGAGCAGACACATGGACATGTCTGTGTGAGTGAGAAAACAGTTATACTCACAGTGAAGATTTTATCCCTGATTTCTTCAGCTGAAAAGCAACACCGTTTATTTTCTTTTTTTGGTTACATCAAACTTGGCATTTTAAAAGCTTTTTATTTTTGTTGTTTGTTTGGTTTTTTTTTCCTTCTTTCTTTCAACTCAGTGCTATTTTGAATTTGTTTTAAGATGAATGTTGCTTTCATTCCCATCACTGTTTCCTAGCCCGCATTTCTGAGTCTTTGCTGCAATTTCACTACGTTTAGCACTTACTAGGCAATTATCACTGAGTCAGGTAGAATGACAGCATTTTTACAGTTCAAGCACACAATTCCGTATTTCAGCGAGCTGATTTTTAAACTATTTAAATGTTAATAGCATCCACCTAATTGTACAGATCAGAATGTCACTGGCTAATCCTTGTGCTTTCCAGCTGACTTCTGTCAGCTGCTCTTTTCCTTTACTTATCCATTCCAGGACATATTTTTGATACAATTATTAAGGTGAGGTCAGAAATACTTTTATTTGTATTCCTAGGTGCTTGCATCTTTCTGCTCTTAAATCTCACCAGCCCATCATTTGTTACACAAGAGGAATCTCAAAGCACTGCTAAGGCATCGCAGGGTGGAATTAGTTTTTACTGCAATCCTCCATTTTCAAAACAACCAGTACATGATTGCTACAGTTCTCAGGGGAAACCAGCCTAAATGTGTGTTCATATTCCCCCTGCATTTCAACTCAGAACATTTTATAGCATCCAAAATACTGGGATGTGAGACAATGGAGGAAAGTCCATTTGGGATCACAGGAAATAAACCACCTTCCTCTGCCTCCTCCCAGGTTTTTCTTTATATTTGTTAAAATTAAAATTAGACTTCAAAAAATAGTATGAAAAAATCTTCTGTCAGTTTCAAGGCAAAGGAAGCTCTTCTACACCACTTTTGCTGCACAAGAAACTATTTTAGCAGAAGCCTATGAGCAGATCCTTATAAGAAAAAGTATACTGCTGTAATGGGAAATGATGAGGGAAAATGGTTTCAAAGAAAATCTATTACCATTCCCCTGTGATGGCCAAATAAAAGAGTAAATGCTATTGCCACTGACTCACAAGAAAAATGAAATTAAAAAGAGAGTTCTGTTAATGTGCAGATTTTGACATGCAGCTCCCCCAAAAGGAAGTGGTACAGAAATAGTAACTGTCATACAGTCTTTTATTAATAGCTAAATTTGTTATACATCTGTTCTCTGCAGACAGACTCTCCCACCAACTCAGCCAGCCTGGTCTGTGGGAACAGGGAGGGCACCGTGGCTTCACTACAAAACAAGCAGTTAAAAAAACCCCCAAACCATGACAGAAACAACACGGGATCAAAACAAGACAGAGCAGCACAAAAAGTGGAAAATCCAGAATGACTTAATGTTGCCATGAAAGTTCTGGGAAATGAGGAGATAGCAGAACTAAATAACAGAAAAGTAGGTCTGGTAAATAAGGGAGAATGGAGCATCATTTTGGATTCAAGTGCTTGAGCTGCTTGGCACTTTAAAAAAAAAAGTATAGAAAAGAAAACTCAGCTTTTAGTTTTAGAGCCAACGTGTTATGGGAATTAGCTAACAAATTTACTACAGTAATTGCAATTATTTTAACATCTGTAGAGAGCTAAGTCATCTGAGAATCCAGAAAGCAGAAGTACTGCAAGAAGAGGTAGAAAGAGTGATCTGGAAATCACTGCCTTGTAATGCCAGAACTGTAACAACAAATGTGAGGGACAAATCTATGCTGAAGAGCTAGCAGGAACCCAGGACTCACTTGGGATATAAAAACAGCAGGTGAGAAGGAGTAAACCCAAGGTTTTCCTTCTGGTTGGATTACAGAGTCAACAGAAGAAAAGTGTGCTATAGCTCATGATTAAAGCCATCCCCAAAACTGAAGCTGAATGGGATTAAATCCTGGTGGAGATGTCTGAAAACTTACTAAATGTCCATAACTAAAGGGTAAAGATAAATGATAACATGCTACCCCCGAGACTGGTGTTAGGGACGGATCTTATTTAACATGTTAATTCATCTGGGAATAGGGAAATCATTGCTAGTCACATGGGGAAAACCCAAGTGGCAGGTTATAATTAACCACTAACCCACCTAGAGACTGATGGGAGGAGGAGGAGGAGGCATCAGATCTTCTATCCTGGTAACCTACACATCACTTATATTGTCCTTAAGATCTTAAGATGCTTCAGAATATACCGTATTTTCACCCTGCTTGCTCTGATCACAGCTCTGACTTCTACTGTCAAAATATACTGCAGTGAGAAACGAGGCAGTGCACATCCTTCACTTTGTGTCTTTAGCTGGCACGTAGCATTGATACAAGGTCTTAAAGAGTTCACAGAACTGGTCAAACGTCAGGATTCAGCAACATTTGTATCTTGGATTTGTGAAGATGTGGAGCTTCTTCTTTGATGAAAAGCACCTGTGAAGTGCGGGGTTATTGTGCTCCCTTTTGCCATTTCTTGGATAAATGTCATCATTTTTAATGCTACCAATCTTCTTCTATAGCCTGCAGGGAAGATTTTCTAAGGCAAAAAAATGACTTGTAGGTGCTTAATTCCCATTAAAATCTACTGGGGAAATAAGTACCAAACTGCTATTGGAGCCTTTGGGAAAGTCTTCCTCTAAACCATTGTTATCTACCCTTTCAACACCTGAAATAAGTCACTCATATAAGATACATTATTAAAACAGGAGATGTTTGAATCTGCAGAGAAATCACTTTGTGGCCTGACAAGTAGCTTTTTGGCATCCCGTGTAAGTATGCAGAATGAAGTGAGACAAGATGCACTCTAATTCTGCTTTTAAAAAGATCTCTATTTTAGGCAATGCAACACGAGAAGGTGGATGTGTCATCTACCTGACTCAGCAGAAGAGTCTCATTTAAAAACTCCACAGCAAGTCTTGACTGGTATTAATGAATACTTGTATTTGGTTTAGAGGTGAAATATCGTGTACATAAAAAAAAAAAAGAAAAAAGGTATAGAGACCATGAAAGAACAAAAGAGCTTCAGCCAAGGGATCTGCTATTGCCAATATTCTTGTCTCTACTCTTGTGTTGATGTTTCCAAGGGACCCCTTTTTGCTCTGGATGCGTGGGCTCTGGTACTGGTGATGAAGTATTGATGTTGTTGGCAGAAGTTGGCAGCCCTCCCTCCCCATCTGTGGGGAATATGCTCTTTGTCAGGGCATTTCACAAGTGACTGGTGCTGGAGACCAGATATAAAAATATGGTAGAAAATACACAAAGAGGGCATGTGATACAGTCTGACCTGTGCACTGTCTCTGCACCTCAGGAAACTCTCACCACTACCTTCATGCTTCTCCCATGGCACTATTCTTCAACTGAGCTCAGTGGTTTTACAAAGGGAGTGTACTACAGAACGCTTTGACAGACAGACCTGGAGCCCTGTGAAAGAAATTAATTTTGTAAAGTCCCCTGAAAGATTTCCTGTGGAGCCATGAATACCCTTGGTCTCTGGGGACTCAACTTCAACCTCAGAACAGACAAACAGAGTTTTGAGTCTCTAGCTATCTGCTGAGTCTGCTGGGAAGGGGGAACACTGTAATGGCAACTAATACACTGCAAAAGGCTGCACACGCTGGAGCAATACTGAGGTAAAAAGTTCACTTCAGACAGCTAAGACAGGGAGATCCACTGCTAACTTTTAATCAGTAGCAAGTTAAGACAAATTGGAAGCCATGACCTACAAAGGAAGGCTCTGCAAATCCCTCTGCCAGCCTCCCGAGGACGGCAGCTCCCCCGGTACACAGCCTTGATAAACGGATCCTTTTACAAGGTCTAACTCATTTAATCATCCCCTCTGCTTGCATTAACCACTTCTGCAAGGGTATCTTTCCTGTGCGAATTGTTTCAGTTAGGTCAAAAACCTGGTCTTGTTTTCAAATCCACAGTCACGATGAAAGCCTCCAGTCTAAGACTTCTATTCTTCTGAGACCTTTAGAGTTATAAGCCCTGTGAATAATTCTTTTGCTTTTTCTCCCAGTCTGCTATAGGGCTTTCTCCCTAAAGCACAAAAACCTTTTACTTGCCGAATTTTCTCCAAGTGTCTCCTCTGTACTCAGCGAAATGGCCCGACATGATGGGCTGGGTCGAGGCGCACAATGACCAGTCTCCCTTTGAGCGGAGGGAGAGAAAGAGAACCTTCTGTTCTCAGGAGAAAGGCTGAACCCTGAGTAATCTATTCACTCTCTACCTGGCAAAGAGAAGCAGCAAGAGAATAAGTCACTGCACTTCTAACTGAAAAACCATCACAGAAGAAAACTCACACTTGAGCCTTCAACAATGAACTTTAATTTGAAAATAGCACCAAGTTTTGAGCTGGAGTGAACAGTTTCCCTTGATGAGGCTGACAATTAGAGAGGAAGGAGCCATTTTCGAGCCTTCAAGCTGCAGCCAGCCCAAGCCACTCCTTGATGGTGGCAAAGACTCAGCTGAGGCTTCCTGCCCCCCCTGAGATGCCCAGCTCTGGGGCAGAGCTGTGAACCACTGGAGCCCCGTGAGCAGGACAGCTTTTGGATGGCCCCAAAGGCACGGCCAGGATGATTGTACAGCTCCCTGAGAGACGGGGCCCTGACTGACCTGCAGGAGCATGGCCAGCACCGCCGTGGTGCTGCTTTGTGCCTACATGTGCTGCCTCCCCTCTGGCTGCAAATACCCTTGATTTTGGCAGCACGTCTTCTAACCTGAATGGCCTTTCCTAAATGGAATTTTCAAATGTTTATGTTTCCTTGTTTTCCCCACAGTAATTTTCGGAGCTTTGAACATTTCAGGGACTCAGCTACATAAATAGATACCCTAATCTTGTAACAACATACTAGATTACATAATTGCGATTAAGATGGGTAATTACACAGTGCCCATGTGAGGCAGACAGCTTCGATACTCCACATCACAACTGTGTCAAAATATTTTATTTACAGAATACCAGAAGTAGTAACTCCACAGGCTACACCGTATTTTACTGTACAACGTTAAATTATTTTTTTTATATGGCTATACAAAAATAATAATTAGGAAAGTCCTTCAAGTGCTTTCATTCTGCTTCTGTTTTGTTAAGAAAAACCACACTGTTGGGGTTCTCCCTACTACAGAACATTTAAGCAGCAAGCCAGTTTTCACAGCCCTGGTAAGAGAGCTCTAGTTCATTGTAGAAACATTACATGTTAGAGAATATTATAATGCCTTCCTGAAGTAAAGCTCACAGAAGAAGTAAAAAAAAATACCAGTGGTAGATATTTTTGTCAAGGTATTTAGCTCTCATTTTGATCTGCCGATGACCTTTTATTTGAGTGAATCATAACTACATCCTAATGTCAGAGCTTATTCACCACCTATGAAAACAACCCGGAATTGCAAGCAAATTTTATTTTTGTTTTCTCTCATGACCTCAAATTAGTGCTCCATCACA
This sequence comes from Lepidothrix coronata, assembly GCF_001604755.1. Classification (NCBI taxonomy): domain Eukaryota; kingdom Metazoa; phylum Chordata; class Aves; order Passeriformes; family Pipridae; genus Lepidothrix; species Lepidothrix coronata. The sequence continues at coordinate 2,608,244 of NW_016690292.1, forward strand.
GAAAATGTCAGAAATCACAAAGACCCTCTGTAAGGCAGTGAGGGGTGCAGAAAAAGCCCTCTAGAATTTGGTGGGGGTAGGAGATTGGCACAAATTACACCAGGCGTTTTTTTTGAACAGCCAGCATTCCAAAGAAGGAGATAGGGTTAAATAACACTCTGAACAGGAGTTACCTTGCCTGCATGAGCACTGCTTCACAAAGACTTTACTCAGGAAGCCTAAATAAGGGTTTAGGCACCGCAGCCCAATAAACGTCATGATATACTATTCCACAGAAAAAATGAAGTGAGTGCATGCTGACCCCAACTGACCTGACATGGGCTTAATGGTATATTTACTTCACATACAGAATAGCCTGGATTCATATTTTTCATACAGCTAACCTGGAACCTTGTTATATAATCACGAATGCATGAATACTGAAATGACAATCCTCTAATCACTGTCACACTCGGTGCATCACATGAATTTTTGAATCGACCATGACAAACACACATTAGAGGTTCTCACAGTGAACTGCTACTGATGTTAAAATACATTTTTCAGAGGTTTCATGAAGTTTAATTGCATGGGATGAAACATGACACCTAAGCATTTGATTTATTACTAAGCATGACTCTATATTAGTAAGACTGCAGAGCATACAGTGTTGTGGAATTATTTTTACTCTGTCATGACAGATGGAGTCAGCGTTTGGTAAAGACTGCGTGCAAGTGTGCAGACATGCTGCAGGTGGGATCCTCTCTGCTGCCTCCTCCAAGCCAAGCTGTTATACTTGAAAACAGCACATTTCAGATGACGAAGAAATCATCATCATCTACGTTTCCGAAATGGCAACACAGATTTTAATCTTCTCTGTATTAAAAAAAAGTCTGCCTTGCCTAGAAAGAATCATAGAAGAGATATGTAAGCCTTAAAGATTTGAGGGGATCTACAGAACAACACTCCCTGAGAATGGCTTATAATCCTACCCCATGACAGGTGTGCACTGCTCATGCTGCAGTGGTGCCCACAACTACCTCGTGCAGGTAGCAGTGGATGTAGCGAGGTGACAGACTGTGATTTCAGCTTTCTGACCTACACCCATGCTTTGGGTTTGGTGTCCCCTCACCCATACAGCAGGGTACCTCATTCTGTGCTCTGCTCTTTACCACTCAAGAAGCACCCTGTGGTACTTCCACTTCCGGAAGATGCACTCATTAGTAAAGGTGAGTTTCCCCGCCCAAGCTGGACAGCAGCACATGGGATCCCAAAAACAAAGCAAGCAGCTGGCAGTGAGAGCCCTCATGCTGCTGGCTGCAGTCAGACAGGAGTGAGAGACTTCTCCTGTGCCTCTGAAATTCAAGTTTTCCATTTAGAAACCAGCTGAAAAACTACCATGTCAGGACTTGAAGTAATGATAAAGCTGCCCTTGCCCCCAGCATCTACTGAGCCCTACAAGTATGAGCCAACAATCCCATGATCTCCTCTAAGAAATGGCACGTGGGATCACTAAAGGAGCCTCTCTGACACTGGCACAGCAGGCAGCACAAGCCATAGCTAGTGTGTTATCCAATGCCCTCCTCCTGACGGGGCTTCCCATTTTATTTCATCCCAGGCTGTGCACAGCAGCGTGGGATCCCACAGTGCATCCAACCCCTATGACCAGCGGAATGTCCAGACTGGTGTCACACCTCCCCCAGCGACAGAGTGCAAGGCAGGTTGGGTTTTGTCCCATACCAAGGCAGGACTGTGCACTGATTTCCCCTTTGTGCTGATAAAGCTGGCATGCTGAGAGCAGGGCCAAAATGCCAGAGCAGCCCCCTGTCTGCTGCAGGCACAGCTCCACGGAGGGCTCCTCTTACAAAAGGACACACAAGCAGAGACCACTCCCCCTTCTGCTGAGCAGAGATGGTATTTGGCAGATGCATTTCTGAATGTCAACAAGCTTCTCTCTCTTTCCTATTATTTCATCCTTGTGAAAAATCCTCCATGACCTGCTCTGCCATGCCCCTGCATGCACTGGTCACACGGTCCCTCCAGTTGGGGAAAACATCGAGTCACTATTTCATATAAGCTTTCAGGTAATTAGGATCTCTTCAGCATGGACTGTATCGGATAATTTTGAAGCTGTTACTCCATGATTTACGAGAACTGTGGTTAATACTTGAGAAAAATGCTTTTAAGGCTGAATTCTCACTTACAGTACTGTTGACAGCCAGCAATAACCTCTCTCCCCATTTGTTTTCTGAGCTGACACTAAACCTTCCTACAAAGCTAATTAAATCATCAGGAAAGGCATCTGACAATGTCCAACAGGCTTAGAAATGGTCTTAATCAAGGCCTTTGGCACCAAGTTCACATTCTTCTGAGGAGAAACTTTATATTAAATCTCCTTGACATCAAGTGCTTTGGACTGGCCCCTTTCCAGTAGCTCAAGATATCACTGCCCAAACTTAAGGAGTGCTTTGTTCCAGTTGGAAGCAAGCTTAGAGCTAGATGAAATGGAGGTGGGAGTAAATCTCTTTATTTCAAGCAAAACAAGACAATAGCTACTCTAACCTCTACTTCTAAGAGAGGCCAGGAAAGGACATCAACTCAACAGGATCAGAGTCAAGCGCTCTATTGGAAAAACTAATGTTAGCTAAGATAGTTCAGCCTTGTATTCAGCAGTTTTACCAATTCAGTGTACTCTTGTGTGACTAGAAAAAGCTGTGGTCCCCCATTAACATGTTGCTGGGCTATTCTAACACAAGGGCACTGGCTTTCTGCCTAGAAGCAAAGGTGCAAGCTACACCAAGAGCCAGGAAAAACCACTGAAACAAATGCCCATGGTAATCTTTGGAGCTCAAGTAAGCTCTCAAGCTCTCAGGGCAATTCAGATGCTTACTGTTCTTTGTTTAAGTGTTGAGTTCTTTATGGTTTGGCTTTGTGCATGTTTTATACAGACGCTGACAAATGCTAAAACACCATTGTAACATTTCAAGGCTGATTCACTGATAAAATGCTCATTCAGAGGACTCCAGGGGACTGGATGTCATGTTCCCTTTCAAAACTACAGCTGAAGTGAGTATTCTGTAAAAATTCAAAGCAGATCTCAGATACAAAGAGCAGTGGACGATAAGCAGTGCGTAAGGGGACGGTGAACAGGTCACGGAGTCTCCAATAAATATTACTGAAAGTACTGAGGTTCGATTCATAACATCTCTAAAGACATTTGTCACTATTACCAGCAGATAACGTGCCTTGTTTTAGGGGAAGCTGACAGAGGACTGCTGTTAAAACTGTTCCTAATAGCTGATTACACATTATTACTGAAACTTCAGCTTTAATTTTGACCAGCTTTTGTTGATTTATAAACACCATTGCCTACTTTAAAGCCTGCAATCAAGCCCATTATGCACTAGATAATGAATACACTCCTTAACTTCAGGTAATAGGCAGAAACTCCCTTAGACAACAGTTGAATGAAGGGGAGTTCTAAATATATCTCTGTCTTCCCAAGCGTTCTGGTGTGACATTCCTACCGTATTTCTAAGAATGAGGTTTCCTGCCAATCACTCTGAATACAAACCCAAGTCCCTGTCCTCCCCTGAGATATGGTCTGCTCTGCTAGCAGCTACGCAAAGATGCTCCACAGGTGGACAGATGGAAAACCTCAGTGAACAGCTTCCAAATTCTCTGCCATACATACACAAAATCAGGGATGAATTAGAAAATGCTGCAGAAATGCAGCACGAAAACATCTTCCACCTTAGTTTGCCATAATTTAAAATACAGAACTGAATGAAAACAAATTAGATGGACAGATGAGAAAAGGCAGGTCCTCAAATCTAACTCAGAGTGCTCAGAAAAAGGGAGTCAATAGTAACAATCATATATAAAACTAAAGACCTCCATATTTCTCCCTCCTCTGACGTTTCCCAGCACATCCCCAGCCTATTAGTTCATCTTGCCAGCAGTCATTCCCCTTTTCTGCGATGTACAAGGCCAAGCACATTACCAGTGCTTAACAAGCTATAATAATGACTGATGATTACATATGGACAAGGCAAAGTTGAGATTAAGAGCCACATTAGAACAGCATCAGAATTTCAGAGAACTTCATTTGATAAGACCTTAGGAATAAGAAGGGTAGAGCAGTTACAAACACCACCAAGGAAACCCTTGTTGAAAAGTTCTGCATCCATCAAGGAGAAACAGGGATACACACAAAGAGAATTAATAAAAAATGGATAAGAACAAGCACGGTATATCCCCCGAATCTCTCCTGCTATCAGGTTAGTTTCAAATCTGTATAGGCATAATGTGTACCAACAGCCTCAAACTACTGTTCCAAGGAAAACATTGTTTAGCCTTAAAATAATGTTCCTAATTTTAGGTCACTACTTCTCAGAGGTTCCACTCCTTTCTATTTAGACTTCTGCATTAAGAAACAGAGAAATGACACAGTTCCCAGTGCTGTGCAACGCACCTACAACTCGTTCAGCAGAACTCCCTCAGAAGGAACAGAGAATCCATCTGAACTTGACTCCTTGGGTGTTTATAGGATAGCTTTCTGGCTGTTAGGGATGATATTGAGGCAACCCTTTTGGTCAAGGACTTTTTTTAAAGCGGCAAAGCAGCCCTTCTTACTATACTTCACATAATTGAAGGTCTTTTACTTTAACAATTACTCGATACCTACTGAATTCCTAAAGATGTAAATCTGCTTCCAAGATGTCTCCTGTCTCTTTGAGCTTCATGGGCAAGAACTGTAGTTTTTAGTGTTTGTAGAACATACAGGTCTTGCAAAAGATTAAGAGTTACACTCTGTTAAGTCCTGTGTGGATGAAAGGACACAGTCTCTTCTAGATGTGAGGCCCCACAACTGAACAATTTTCTCTTTTCTGTCCTCCCTTTCACTCCTCCAGAGTTTAACATAAGAAGAGTTGTTTAAATCACAGCAGCATTGTGAGAAAGTCAAAGAGTTAAAGGTTTCATCGTATCATTTATGGACTGCCAGATGCTACAAGCTTGTAATATCCAACTTTGATTAGCTGTAAAATGAATCTACAGACAGATTACTGCTGTTTGCTCAGATCGCTTTTCCTTTTTTGGGTTCAGGATTTGTATCTGTCACTCAGCTAAGTAGCAGCCAAGACTGCTACTGGCAGAGTATTCTCCTCATCCCTGGCAGTTTAGTTTCTGATAACTGTGGTGTAAACATATTACAACAGTGGAAGATCCCTATTGACTGACAGCCTCCATTAGGGACATTATACTGTACCGTATTTATCCATCTTCTGCAACGGCATTCCCAGGCACCCCCTTCAGAAGAGACCAAAAACATAGCAGGGAAGGTGCAGAGGGTCTGCAGAAATCTCAAGCTTCTCCCTGCATCACATGGCCAGACTCCCTTCAAAGCCTTTCCTTACAACATTTTGCCTTGCTCTCACTCAGCTTCACCATGGTGAAGACTGAGCAGCCCATCTCCTCCAGTTCTCCTTTTTCTCCTCTCACTTTCCTTGGCAGTTGCCAGTATTAGTGTTGTCCCTGTTGTTCTGCCCTTTTCCTTGGCCTTCCAGGCTGCTATGCATTTCCTGCCTGGTATTACATTAAAATACCCCCATTTTTCTCTCACTTTCGCCCTCACTTTCGCATTTACTACAGTTTGTTTCCAGATGAGTACAGCAGCTCCCCTTTTGCTCTTTGACCTTCTAAATCCACCCAAGAAACCAGCAACTAATAATCTTCCTTACTGGCTGCTCAGCTTATACTGCATGAGCTCTGCTCCAACTCCTTCCCACAGGAACCACTCAACCATCTTCTGCTTTTCCCACCCTCACACATTTAGGATCTCCAAACTTCCCTGCAAAGCTCTGCCTAAGGCTGTCACCTCTATATTTCCGCATGCTGGCCTCGCTGAACCTCCTTGAATTGGAAACAGTGCCAGATTCAGGGCTTTTCTCTCCCAGTTTATTCAATATACCAGCCAAGGAATACAAAGAGGAGCTGTGTACTCAGATACAAAAGAGATTTTAAGGTCTCGAGGGAACATGAGATCATCAGTCTGATGCCTTGTTTCATCACTGACTGTAAAGCAGCACAGTCTTCCTATTCATACAGAAAATATATGCTTTCAAAGATCTCCAAGAATATCACCCAGGCATCAATAAAGTCGCATGAAGATGGAGAATTTGTCACTTCCAGTGCTGGATTGTTCCACCTTGCCCCCTTGTCTGCTAGAAACCTATGCCTTGCTTCCATTTCAATTCGCTACGATTTAAAGTTTCCAGCTATTAAGTCTCTCTAATACGTTTTTTCACTTGATTAAGAAACCCTTAAAAAACCTTTCTTCTCCCCATGAAATGATTTAGAAACCATAATCAAATTCCCCACCATCTTCATATTAATAAGGAAAGCAAATTGATCTCCTCCAGTCTACCATTATATCACATTTTTCTCAGCCTTAGATTACATTTGCACCTCTCTCACCTCCAATTTAATATTCCTCTATTTTGCTCTTCCAAATACCAAAGTGAGGGATTTTCCTTAACTTTAACTTCTCTCTAGGTCCAAGGACACACCGCAGTCCATTTTGCCAGCTGAAAGGCTGAGCAAGTCACAAGGAAACCCCAACTGCATGCACTGCATCAAAAAGGGCTGCTTCTGTATGATGGAAAGCTGGATTACTCTGCCCAAAGACTGTGCAACCCTGTGCATGGCTCTGGAAAAGCCCTTAGTTATAAAGCTGTATAAAAACTCTACCCTCTGCACCAATCATCTGCTTACATTTGTCATCCACAAATATTAGAAGATTTATTTGCCATCTCTCTCTCTGATTGAGGCATTGCCAGTCCCTGCCAAGTCCCACTAGAAACATCCCTGTTTGATGACTGTCCAACAAGAACTGCTTCTGAGTTATGCTAACTGATCAAATGTGACACACAACCTTTCAGCACCACAAATTCCAATCAGATGCATTAAGTCAAATGACTTACAAAAGTTAGTATGTCACTACTGCACAGTTATCTTCATAAATTAAACTTGCAGTGTCAAAAAATGGAAGCACTTTCCACAAATCCACACTAACTGGAATCAGCTTAGTAATACCCTAGGTCGTTACAGACAAAATCTGTCACAAAATAAAAAGAAAAAAATAAATAACTTATTTAACACAAATATGACACGTCTATCTAGGGCTTCCCTGGTATTTTAACTTTTATTAAACAGGACCCTCCAATTTTTAGGCCTTATGATTTAAAAATGCACAGCCTTTGTATGTGACTTCCATCATCCTTCATTTCAAGAAACCGGCACCTATCAACATTTGCACACAGCACAAACCCAGGTCCTCTTGTACCCTTATGAACAGCAACTGAAACACTGACTGAATATGTTGCAGGCTTTTTCTCCATCACTGCTTTGTACTACACTGGACCTTTCCGACCAGGGCATTAGGGGTATTCAAGCCTGGCTAGTCCAGCCTCGCCATTATGTGAGTGATACGGAAAAGGTGAAACTGTGGGTGAAAAAAAGACAACAAAGGCAGCTGTAAGGAGACAGGAGTAGGCAATTACAGATAGACAAAAGCATCAAGATGCAAGCATGAAAGCCTTGAAGGGAAGGGTAAGAAGTTCAAGCTTGCTAAGGCAAAGACAGCAATGTATGAAATTCAGGGACAGGCACACAGTGACAACTGGCTCAGCATGCTGGAAAGAGATGTTATCAATATTCTGTGCGTGAACTCACACACACACACAAACTTTTCCCAATACAGACAGGCTTGGCAATTTGTCTCTTCTTCACTTCTGCCCTTTCCAGAAGTTTGTCATGCTGCCATGCCAACAAAGTGTGCCAAAAGCAGCGCTTGGCAGTGCCTTCACTAAGCTCTCCTGGCCCGGGGGCTATCCAGACTTCCTCAGCTCCCCAAACAAAGTGAACTATCATAGCAGTACCACTTTTTCCTCTGCAGAAGCGCATGACTTGAATGGTTTGATCATACCATCAGCAAGCTACTCTGCCACTGTTCCACACTTACCTGTCTGACATCTGCATTCCGACACACAAGCAGATGGGAAAAGCCCAAACAAACACCAAATCAAGGTCTGAAGTGCCGAGAGTTGTAGAACTTAACAAGTTTACTTCTGTGCTAACCTTTGATTTCTTTCTTCACATTCTTATTGCTTGCCATGAGTTACCCCAGAGCCAACACAACTCAAGCCCAGCAGTGCCATCACAGGTTTGTTTCATCCCAAGCAGGATACACTTCCCAACTCCTGCTGTCACTTCTCCTGCAACACTCTTGAGAGATAATTTTCCTTTAAGTATCCAAGATCCAATTATTAACTGTTTTAAACCAGGTTATCCCTTGAACTGCACACAGGGCTCCATAGTGCATAGCACACAAGGGGAAAGCTGTCCTTCCTGGAAGCACAGTGGGGATGCAATTACTTAGCTTTCCCCAACAATCTAGTGCTTTTTGCTAACCTCTGAGTGTGAGGGAGGATCTCTGTCATTTTTGTTTTCAGGAAGGGATTAGTGCTCTAGTTCAGTTTTCAGTGTTTTGGGGTCTGCCAGCTTTGAGAGTATGGGCTAATGACATGTAAATCTCTGAGGATATTTGAAAGAAAATTATCATTTTTTAGCTTTTAAATAGGAACTGCTATCCCTTGAGAGCTGCTATTCCTCATCGGGTTAAGCATGTGGAGACAAGCTGCCTTCATAATGTATTTTTGACATGAGATGATAATGCTCCTTTCTAAATCACTAAAATAAAATGTTCTCAAGGTACGTGGGTTCCCAAGTTGTCCAGGAAGCAGGTGCACACAGACCACATGATGAATTCATAGAAGATGATGACAGGACAATACTGGAGTCAGCAGAAGCACTGTGGTAGCACAGCTCCTCATGCTCAAATCCTACTGAAGGGTAAGTGCTTTGAGGCACAAGCAGATGCCAGGAGATAGGATGGGATAGACAGGAGAAATTCATCTTCCTTGCATGTGTTTGGTGCTAGTTACTGAGCTGAGTGCAGGTGTGGGTGAGCTCTCAAACATGAGCAGGCACAGCCCTGGAGTAGATGGACTGATGGTGTGATCTGACATGGCAGCTGAGAGCAGAGAGTAATGAGAGCAGCACGATCCTGCAGCAAGCAGCCAAGGGAGAGGAGCAGATGCTACCACTCTTCTTGGGAAAGGCTGAGGAGCAGAAGCCTTTGCGAACAACCATTCTCCCCTCACCCTGTGTGCTGTTCCTTCAAAGGGTGAGTTTTGACGAAATAGCATATTAAGATCAAGCTAAAACTGTTCCTCTATAAAACTCTATGATCCATAACACACAGATGACACAGCTACCGACCAGAGGCATAGGCCCCAAGCCTTCAGTTACCTCCTCCCTGAGTGTGGTTAATCATTGCTGCAGAACATTTTATTAACTGCAAAGTTATTATAATCAGCAAAAAGGACCACTTTGCTTTGCCCTGCTTCAGACAAATGTGCAGACTCACAATGTGCACAGACTCACACCCTCACTCATCAATTTGTCTTGCATGGGACCAGACCAGCTGCAGGCAGGGATCACAACCTGGCCAGGCCTGGCAGCACATCCAAACACTAGTGAAAAGTCCTTGCAAGCACTTCCTACTGTGTGCAACATGCAAACAGGATCGTGCAGTGCAATGCTCATGGACTTTCCAATGCCAGCCTCACAGATAAACTTCTGTGAGCATCCCTGAGAATTCCACACAAGCCAATGTGGCAAAAAGTGCTGAGGGAATAGCACCACCTCTCCCTGCAGAGATATCTTAACTAATACAGAGCAACACAAGTATCTGACTGTAGTCTGGCAACCTAAAAGTATCAGTGAAGCCAATCCTTCACCTGGAACACTTCCTTCACAAGCCAAGGAATTGCTCACTGAATGATCCATAACACAGTTACAGTGCTTTGTGTGCCTGGATTCAACAGCAACGTCTAGTAGCTGGAATGAAACAGAGGAAAAACGAGGTTTTCTGCCTTTAAGCCTGAGTTTGGAGAGTGTCTCTTCATGGACCTCAGGGACAAGAACGTTCCCAGTGCATTAGTGGTAGAACACAGTGACACCCACCTCACAGCAATGCAGGTACAGCACATGCACTATTCTCTCAACATGCTAAGAATCTTCAAGAGGAAAAAAGCACACAAGCTACCTGTGCAGCCAGTCTTCAATCCCATTCTCCTAGTTCACTGGCCAGGTGGGGCACATCATAAAACCTTTGAGAGTGGTTGCTAGTACAGCAGAGGTCCCAGCAGAAGCTTAGGGCTTACCTCCTCCCATGGGTAAACCAGTGGCTTATAGCCTCCAGAAGAAGACAGTAAACACAAGGCTAAAAATTCCTTTACCTTCTCCTTCATTTATTTCCTAAATTCTAAATGTGTGGTACTCTGAAGAACTACCCAGGGCTGAGTACCCCTCCTCTGGGAGAGGCAGCAAGTATGTTGTAGGATGGCAGAGCTATTCCCATAGCCTGAGCTACTGGGTGCCATAATACCAATGCCAAATTCACAAAAAGCTATTTTCTGTCAATACTACTGTGTTGGGTTAGCTCACAATTTTCTGCACCAGAAAAGCTGCTGTTTCTTAGTGGGGATGCAACATGAAAGAGCAGACTGGAACAAAACATGCAACCCACAATTGCTCAGTTCATATAATTAAAAATTAAACAGCAGACAGGAGAGCAGGCGCATCTCCATGTGTCTGTGTGTGTATTCAGTTTTCAACAGAAACATCTGGTCCCTGAATAAGATATTTCATTCAGCAAAATCTGTTGGGTAAAAGTAGTTTCTAAACTATTTGGGTGCCTTGAAAAGCTCTGAAGACCTACCAAGGCTGAGTTTCGGTGACTGATGCATGCATGGCGCCCACCAGCATGACACCTCAGCCTCCCCACATCTCTCACCACAGTCTGGATTAATTATATTCTCTGCAGAAATACTGTCTGGGGAGAGTTGTTCTGGCAGTTATGTGTCTGTAAAGCCTTCTTGTTTGTATTTAAAGGATAAAACCCTCTAAGGAAGGCACATAAAGTATGGAAGAGCAACAGCACAGGAGAACCACTGCTATTTACATTTTTTCCCTTTTTTAAACAAAGCCAGGCTTCAGCTGATTGTTTTGTTTACAGTAGAAGTAACAGAAGAGAGTTTTACTCCTTACAGTCCATTAAACCTGTTTTTCTCCCACTCCTGTTCTCCTCCCCCTCTTCAAGCCTTTAACAAGCCACAGGAATACAAATCAGACAAAAAACCCCAAAATCTCTCTGCTGATGAACTGCTGAGAAAAGGTTTCAACATGGCTGGTATTAACAGTGCAAATTTCCGACCTATTTATATCATGGGTAATTGGTGACTAGAAATATTTGCATTGCTAATTTCCCTCCATTAAGAACAAACCCAGCGTCCCAATAATATGGTTTAATAGCAGCACTTAAGTTACTCTCCCTTCCTTTTTTTTTTCCACAAGGAGTTTTTCCCCTCTCCCCACTTGAGTTCCTAAACAAAGAGTTCATTCTTTCTTTGCTCCCATTACTACCAACTTTGCTGTTTTAACAACAAACTTGACTTTCACCATCCTAAGTGGAAAACAGAAGACAGAGAGGGTGGCTAGGAAGAATGGTAATTAAAAATCTGTTACTCTGTGTGTTACTATTTCCTTACTATGAATTAAATGAGAATAGTAATAAATAAATCAGCATACTTTTCCAACACACACAAAGCTGAATTCTTCTGTTAGGCACTTCAATTTTAAATTTGATGCCCTAGAAATACACAAGAGATTCGAACAGAATGGTAAACCATGTTTTCTTTTCCTTTAATAAGGGCCAGCACCACCCTTTAACTGCAACTCCCCAAAGGCTACAGATAGCCACTCCTGGGTGATGGTCTTGCACCCAGAGGGCTCTGGGAGCTGATTAGGAGCCTGATACTGCAGAGTTTGGAGTCTTACAAAAAGGCAATCAGCCCAAGTGCCCCCAGGGAGAGAGAGGGAGAGGACAGAGCAGAGTGCCTCTGACTTCAACCAGCAGCTCTGTTTCACATAAAGGGACACTGTCAGGTCCCTTTAGAATCACTTTAAAATAGATGAGGCAGATTTGAGGGCTAAAAAGAAACTTTTCTTACGGTCCAGTGGATCTGCATGCAAAGCTCATTGAAAACATTTGAGATGCATACCAAATTAACTGTACCGAGCAACCAGAATTAATTGTGTCCTTGACAGCGTGGCAGCCGATAACATTTGTTATCCTGTGAAGTCACTCAACCCACAAACAAATCCCTTCACTGCCATTTATGCCCACTGTGCTCCCATAAAGCATCCAGGAACAGGTACCTACACCTATTAATAACCCTGTCACCGCTGCCACATTACGGAGGAATGTGAGCTATCGTGGCACTGTGACATTTAGCTGATCTCTGGTCCTGCAAATTCAGCTGACCATCGCCACATTTCAGGAATGAGTTTTCCACTGGTGAGAAGAGTTATACACTGGATCAGACGTCAGCCCAGCAAGCACTGGTAGTGCTGATTTACTGGGGCTGGCAACTGTATTGTAACTGCACTGTGACAGCCAACTCTCACACCAGCCTGGTGGAAATAAAGGCTGCTAACCCCCCTGCTGCAGCACAGAACAGTGGAGATAACACTTCAGAGCAGAGGCAATTCAATCCTTCACAAAAAAACAGAGGCCCTTTCAAAGAAGGCATCTGGAGGCTGCAAGGTGCACCTGAATTAACAGCTAAGCACAAAAGAGGAACAGACTCTTCCAACTCAGCCAGCCGGCAGCATAATCCAGAGCTCAGAGAGATAGGTGGCGAACATTTAACAGTAATGCCAAAATCCAGGACACTGGCAATCCTTTGAGAAAATCAAGACGAATCCAAATAGGTAACTCCAGCTGAGCTGAAGATTGTAGGATGACTGTCAGTCGAAAAACAAAACCTAGCTAAAGTCACAAAGCCTGCAAGAAGAAACCAGTATGAGAGGAAGAACACAGATTTTGTGTGTGGGTGTGTCATTGCCAGTACCACAATATTCCCTGCCATATTTATGGAAATACTGTAATCTCCCAAGGATCAGTGCTCTCTACAGATCTTCTTAGCCCAGAAATCAAATTCCTTCTCTGCTACAGTCAATAGCAGGCCCCATGAAGCATCTGCATTCTCAAGGGATGAATACATTTTTCTGGTTTAGTACTGATAAAACCTTAACAGTGTATGAACATAACATTAGGATATATTATAATTTGAAATCAGTGTCCCCTGAACTCAGAAATTACCTTGCTAAAAAGCGATTCCTAGGACCTTTTAGTCCTGCACTGATGTCACGCTTTCCTAAAGAGAAAAACCCACCTCATAACTGGAAACACACTGTTTCTATAAGCATGACACCAGAAAACACCATCTTTGTCTGCAAAATGCATCACCCAACCAGCAGAGCAGGGCTGGTGGCAGTACAGCTGCACTGCTCCTGGTGCCATAGCTGCTAGGCAGAGGGACCCACTGAGGACAGGCACCTTCATGGGGAACAGGAAAGCTATCAGGAGCAGGACACCGTGATAGCACAACTCTACTGTTTGCAATAATCGAATTGGCTCCACTCTCCCTCTCTGTGCTGTCCCAGAAGAGCTGCTGTTTATTCTAGTGAGGCCCCACGAGTAGCGCTGGGGGAAGCAGAGACCATGAACAACAGCCTCTTAAAATGATTATAGATGGATTTGTTAGTAATACAGAACATATAGCTGAGCCCTTCTAAGTGATATAGTACCAAACACAAAGAAGATTTTTTCCTGATAAAGTCAGACATCTTGAGTACATAATAAATATGATATTCCCCCTCTCTCTAATGTAGGTTATGTGAAGCTGCTACGACTGCAATTTTTAGGCTATCACTGTCCTTAAATTATTAAGCAATATAGCATTAGAAAGCCAGACTGAAGGCTGTGCATCGTAGCTTTGTTTTATTTTTTTTGATGTGTGCTTGAATACAAAATGTGACTTTGGAGAAGGTATTGCGGCGCTAGCATGTATCAAAAGGATGCTTGGAGACTGACACCGTGTCAAGTGTCACTGTTGCTTACATTTGTATCTTCCTTCCTTTTCGGTGCTTGTGTGGTGAAGAAAAGCACTTACTAATCCACACTGTAAGAAAACAGAAATTCTCTGCCTCGGCAATATATTGTATTAAGTGTTTACACACTGTAGCTGGTTCAAAGCCAGCTTGGTAAACATGTCAAGATATTTTAAAGTCACCTAAAAATAGGTTTGTACTTCGGTTCTAGTTTATTTAAAGCCTGAACTAGAGATCTCTGCGATATCAGTATCTTTCTTATGGGAATAAGGAAAACAATACCTAAAAAGGCTTCAGCACACACTATGCCACCTCCCCATTTGATTCAGTAGCCCCAGAATGTACAATTCACGTGCACCTCTGTCAAGAGACTTATGCAAATCCAGAAGTTGCTAGTGCATGTGTGCAGGAGGGAAGTCCACTCCTTGGTTTATTGGCTTATCTCCCCATCTTCTGAATGCAAAGGGCTCTGGAAGAAGTTTCATTTAAACATATCCCATTCATAATCCCGACGACTCCTGGGCACCCCATCCCTCCTCCTAGGCTGCAACTGAGTAATGCTCTCTTTCAGCAAGGAATATCTGTCCACGGCAGAGCTTTCCAAATGATGACAGTAAATTCAGGGCAACTTCACCTTCCAGGAGATGTGGCTGTCTTTCCTGTACACATAAACCTATGGGGCAGAGACTGTAAAACCCAGGTGCTTAATCCATACTGAGTCGCTTCATTTTAGTCCAATGAAAACGTAGTATCAGCTACTTTTAATGAACCAAATGACTCCTATTGCTATCACCTGTGTATTATTCAGCCTCCAAGACAAAGAGATATAGAGCAAACTAGTTAAATCTGTTCATAAAGAGACAGCATTAATCTGGAAATTACATCTTTCTTCAAAGGAGAAAGAGAAAGTAAAGCTGCAGCAAAAGAAAGCGTGGGGGTGCTACAGATTTCTTCAAACACTTGTGTAGTAATCAGGTGTTTGTCTCAAAAGCCTGTTGTGGACACAATGTTTTATACGAATTGTGAGACAGGAGATGCCACAGGACAACCTGTCACTACTCCAGAAAGATGGTACCTTCATTTTCCTTTGATTGTTTTTACCATGGTTTTGAATTCCAAGTAATCTTTGTTACACAGTGTATTTTAAAGTCTGATTTAACCATTAAAGGCAGAACTGTGGTTGCTCTGTGTGGGGGTGGCCATGCTGTCACCACAGCTGGCTTTTTCATGGAAGGAGCTATGGGCCACTTTTCTCTGGGGTCATTCTGAGACACCTATAACTGAGGGAGACTGCACACACTCAGCCTTTCAGACTTTTAGCTGGTAGGGTCCCTACTTTCAATCATGCTTTTAGGGGCTAGCTGAGAAATTTTACCATTTCTCATGCTGGCTGCTGCTTATAGGCAGCAGTAAACACGCATTCATCTGATGCATGGTCAGAAACGAGATAGAAATCCTCTGGGAAGGAAAGGGGAAAAAATTTAGAGACTTGGTAATATTTATTTTGGGAACAGCTGTCTGCAGAGATGTCACTGCTGAAGTATACAGTACCCTTAGCCAAAGACTGGCAATAATTGAACTACTTGTTTCCAAGGGGCTTCTCCATCAAAACATGAAGAGCCCCATGAGTCCTCTTCCCACTACAGGCACATAGCACAAAGACAAAACACGCAGCGGCGCCTGTGTTTGTGTGCACGCGTTCACGTGTGTTTACTACCTGTGCAAGCTGCTCCTGACAAAGGGAAACCTGGATAGAAAGCAAAACATCAAAACGCACAAGGGGAGAAAAAAGAAGAGGGATCTTTCCCACCCACGGCTCTCGAAACTCTGCTTCCCTGCAGGCCACAGAGGGAAGGAAGTGCGTATGCAGAGAGCTGAGTGGTGCGCAAAGCCCTCAAGGCACTGGTTTATCTGAGCTGCTCCTAAACGTTACTAAATAAGCCTATTAGTTTCTGAAACCTGGCAAGCGAGGGAACAGGGCCCAGAAGTATGAACTGAGACAGCCCGTACTGTTTCCAGTGCATTTACATGCAGTACTGACTTCTCTGTCGACTGCCCAAAGGTCACCTGACAAACAGTGGTGAGTTTTTTGCACCGTGTCAATTTTTGATCCAATAGCACTTGCATACCAGATGGTTCAAAAATATGTATTCGCTGCCACTGTTTCTGCTCTGTTCAGCAGTGCCTGCCAATGTCTCGAGTTTATGATGTCTGCAGCAAATGTTTTAGTGTTGACATCTTTTGGGATGTGAGTGAAGATAAATTGCATTAAACACTAAAACATTACTTACAGATGGAAAATAGACTGACTTCCCAGACATTGGCAAGCAGGGCATCTCCAGTTACGCTGTGGCAGAGGCTGCAGCAGAGAGAACTTAGCTTAATAAGGAAAAATCCATTGGCATTAACCTAGAAAAAAAGCCACCTTTACTTTCATTCCCACTTTGGGAAGTGCTGCTCTAGCAACGCAGGGTGCTAGAGAGAGCCTGCTCTCTTTGTGCACACAAGGAATGCTGCACAGGAGCAGCGCTGTAATTGTGTCAGAATATGCAGCTGTAACATACCCTGCATCCTACTGATACTGGAAAGCCACCCCCTGCTCATGCCCACATTTGTGAGAAAACATATTTGAGAAAAATACTGATAACCATTTTCTCCTGTCCCTGTTTTAAGCCCAGCTATTTAGTGTGGAGCACAGAATGGGAACTCCGTGTCTTGTTCCTTCCACTGCATTCCCCATTCCCCTTCCCTGTTCCCTTTGGTACAGAGGTTCATGATACAAATGTAATTGCTCTAATTTTTTCCACATCCTTTTGGGAGAGAGAGTATTTCTTCTTTTAAAAGGGTATTAGTAACCCTCTGGCAATTCCATTTATCTCTTCAGCACAGTGAATCTGGAAGTATCAGCCAGGCTTGCTCTTCCTTTCACCCGTTGCCCCAGCGGAGCCCAGGGAGCACCTCTGGAGAAGATGGGAGCTTCATATGTGTGTGCTACACACACACACACACACACACACACACACAGTCACAGCACTGAGACGAGGCCAACACACAACAACAGATGTTTCATAAATACTGAAGGGCAGTTACTCCGTAATAATGCGGAGTTAACAACATACATATTTTATTTTTGGAGCTGACGGCAAAAGATGTGCTCATTTATTTGCCAAAGGTAAAAGATTTCTGATATTCATGGGGCAGCTTAGCAAGGAAGGGGTTAAAAGCCAGGGTTTCAAATGTAAAACAAACAAGGCTAAGCCTCCCTGTTTCTCCAAGGTCTCCCTCCTTCCTTGCCCTCTGCAGAGGCTATAAATAGATTGCAGAAGAATGAAGTATGGGTGGGACCAAACTAGCCAGTCCCCTTCTATTCTCCCTAGGGAAGGAGGAAAAAAATAAAAATACCACTTGACTCAATTATTTCAGATTATGAAGAAATTAACACCCCATGAAAAACCTAGAAGTGCTACTCCTAATTACAATATGCAGCCTTCTGATTTATCATCCTACAGAATATTTGTCTTTGAATTCTCCTTTCCTTCCTTTGCATCATATTCATGTGTATTCCCAAAGTAGTACACTGAATTTTGCAGTCACATTTCTTGCAGCCCCCAGACTGCCTGTAAGGAAGAGAGGTGTGCATAGACAAGGGACTGTAGGTGGACAGCATCATCTTTCTCATGCTCTGCTTTGTTAATTTTGAAAAAGCCCCCTCTCTACTATCCTACCCCTAAACAAATCTGAAGTATAAGAAAAATGCATTTTGCCCATCACCTCAAAGCTGAAGTGTCATTACTCCAGCAGTCCTGAGGAGCAACACACTGAACGGGGAAAGATTCAAATGGAAATACTTAATCTACAGCCCTGTATGCATCAAGGTAATCAGTCCTGACTTACCTCCCCAAGCTACTTCTTACAGCATCACCAACTAGCAGAAGCATTTAAGAAATTAAGTACTATTTGTTTATATTTGAACTCAAAAGGGAACCAACTCTTGCCTGCCAGCTGAAATCTCCTCTTTGAGTGAAAGCTGCTCTGGTGAAGACAGTGCAGGCACCAACAGCAACTGTTCTGACTAAACTGCTGGGGTGGACTGGCTCCATCTCTCTGAAATCAGGGTATGATCACTTACAGCTTCCTCAGAGTGGGAGGCATGAGAAAAAGATACCAAGAAACAGTGTTCAGTAGTTAAAGCCCAGGCTTCAGGTAGTGCATCTGGGGACATACCCACAAGGAACATTAGGGAAAAACTTCTAATTAGCATCAATTACAACCATGGCAAGGGTCAGAGTTTCTGAAAGATTCTGATCTACTAAATTCAAAAAGTGATTTGAAACAGAGGATGAGTGGGGGTTATTCTTTTTTTTATACTCTTACACAAGGATCCTGCAGGTTTTTTTCAGTGAGCAGTGTCAGGTGGCTCAAGCCTTCCAGCTTTGCCAGAAGGTCTGTCCTTGTGGTTTGCAGGCATGCCTTCTTTGGGAGGGAAAACCAAAATGCTCCAGGCAGTCAGCACCTGCATAAGCACTGTTCACCTGCAGCCCTGGAAATGTAAGGAGCTGCCTTACACCTAGTGCCTATAAAGACTGCCTAAATGCTAACTTTTCCTAATTTTTTTTTTTTTTAAATCCATTCTTACACTCTCAGGCTTCCTTTCTTTAGTGTTTGTCTCCTTAAGCCTGTCACCTCTCTAGATGTCTTTAGAGTCTGCATGGAAGAGCAGGCATGAGCACTTAATTACAAAAAGGCAGAAGATTCATTACACATGCAGAGAGGAATTTGCATCACCCCCTTCCTGGCAGATGTCTGTGCTCTGGGAGGCTGCATGCACCACCCAGCTTGCAGCAGTTCTTGTCACAGACTGACTGAAGCTGGCCCTGGCCTGAGCAGGGGGATGGGCTCAGTGACCTCCAAAGGTCCCTTCTAACCTGTTTCCCCCAGTCCCACAGTCCCGGTCTTACGACAACAAGCCAGTAATAAGGAAAGCAGACCTGACACCTCCCTCCCAGGAAAGGACCTGCATGGCAGCAAAACTCCTCTTATGGGATCCAGATAAACTAAGCTGCCATGCACAGGCTGTCCTGTCAGAGCAGAGGCCTCTTAGAACATCCCACAGAGGCACCAACAATCTGGTTAACCTTCTACTGCAAAGCTTTATCTTGACTCTCCCAGCGGAGTTTGCATCACGTTTTCACTGTCTGGTCCCTTTGGACCAAAGAAGTTAAACAATATGAAGCATGAGTACTGTGCACATAATGCTTTTATAATCCTACAGTATTAACTTCTTAGCTGCAGAGGGGACTCTATAAAATGAAGGCCACAGTAGCATTTCTCCATAAATGTTTAAATTTTCTAAGCACTCCAATTAATAAGAGCTCATTTTTGTTCAAGCCACACACTCCACCTATGGCATTTTTCCAAGTTCAAAGCAGTGGGCATAAACTTGAGGGTGAGTGTGTCCAGATGCACCCCCCCCCATGTGAACGCGCACGCTGGTGCACAAGTGTGGCCACTGCAACCACATTTTGCGTTTCAGTCTCTTGTCCACATGTTAGAAGCAGACAGGAAAAGTGATGGGCACCCCCATGCAAACAGTCCAACAGGCATTACTGCCACAGGCCTGTTCAGGATGAGTTGTACAGAGACATATGCACAACTCACTTTGTTCAGAGGCACTGTGAGGGAGCGAGCAAATATCCTAGATAAGCAGGACAACATGAAAAAGAAAAGAGGATATTATTATTTTTAAGGTAATATAAATCCCAGTTCCTTCCTCCAGTTCTTTTTTATCATGGCTGTCATGTTTTTCCCACAAGCTACTGACATGAAGAATGCACCAGACTCTTAGAATAAAAGCCCTGAAGGGATGTGGAGAGCAGAAAGCACACCTGGGCTCATCTACCCAATGACACAAAAAATCAGGGAGGCCTAGAAAAGGTGGGATTCCTGTGATACCCTCGGTTGCTCCTTCTTCCCAGAACATCTCCTACTCACCTCGGGGCTCTAAACTTCCAAACTGGCTCTTCAAGGCAGGAGGGAGAAAGCTACAGAAGCCAAAATCCCGGGGTAACAGAAGTCAGTACTGGTCTGCCCTGCAAATGACACTGTGTGCTAGTATTCAGTGCTCAGTGGGAGACAGCAGGTGCCTTTAATTCAAATAGCTTCTCTGTCTGGTTGTGGTAGGCTTTTCCTTTGCTTTTGTTTCCAGTCCAGGAACAATTTCCTGTAGGTCTCGCATTCACTGCTCCCAGCCCTGTTTTAAGGAAAAGCAGGTGCTGGTCTTGCCAAAAGCACCTGCAGGATGGGAGTGTTGGGACTGGGCATCACAACTCATAGTACTGCCAGGCTTGGACAGTACTGAGAGGACTGTAAGAGGGACAATATCTAGAGCAAGCAGCATCATCTGCACCTCACCCACAGAGCACAATGGGCCCTGAAACAAAGGCCAACTGAGTGACTGAAACAAGGAGAGAGAGCTGTGCCAAGTGCCTGCTTTGTCTGATGATCAGAGCTCAGCAACAGAAGTGCTGGTGTATCTATAAGCAAATGGAAAGTCACTTTCTTGAGCCCAGAGCAGAGAAAAGCAGGCACACACAAGGCTGGGAAGAGTCTCAGCTTTGGTCCTTTTACCCTCCTGCAGCTTCTCCTTGTGAAAGACACCGTAAGCAATTCTGATTTCTGGAAATCCTTTCTCACTTATGTATTTAGGTCGTTTGGAGAATCTTCAGGATGCAAAACCATGGCATCACAAAGGAAGTGGAGCACAAAGAGGAGGTTGGTGTGAGATGCTTGAGGTAGAACAGAAAGATTACGAGACAAGTAGTAAAGAGACCAGTTTCAAAGCATTGCTTCCATATGATGTGAAAGTCATCCCAGGAGATGCCAGCACAGGAATAACACAACACTCACTCTTATAACATTTAGATTTCAAAAGGATAGGCTTTAAAAAACAAAAAAGTTACCGATATGTTAGACAGCTCTACACAGATTTTTCTGGCACATACATCAGAGAGATTGGCAGCTTGGGATCTTGTCCAGAAAGCACCTCACTGTGCTGGAAATCCAGGCACAGCCTGCCCAGTCTCCAAGATCTCTGGTGAGTGCTGTCTGTTTGCACAGGCAACTACTCCCTGGATAGAGCAGGGCTACTTTGCTATGCAGCCACCAACCCTGGCTTAAAGCAGCACAGGAAACTTTGCTTCAGGTCCATGCAGTGCCTGCTCCAGAAGTGTGAGCTCTTGTTGTGTGTCAGTATCCGAGATGTCAAAATTTTTTTAACTCTGTCTTAGAAAGCTCTGTGAGGCCGATTTAAGCACAGAGCTAATACAGTAGCCAATTATTTTTCTTTGCAAACTATGGCCTCCACCTTGCTGCTAGCCAGTAATAACCAGCCCTAACTTGTCTGTTCTTATTGTCTCTCTGGCAAACCAGAGAACATTTAGCAGGAATCTTCATTTCCATTTACAGGTAGGAAGCCCAGGTACAAAGAGATTAAGGAACACAAAAGCAGGCAAAAGGATGCAGGAAGTAAAATGCACTGGGGAAAAAAACCTCTTCTGTCCTTTGCCATTTTAATGGCTGGAGTTAATACCAGAGCCTTAAACACCTGCAGTTCCTTCTGCTAACGAGTATTTCCTACCTCCTGGTCTTTGACCAAAAATATAAACACAAACAGAAGAGGTTGTAGACTTCTGTATAATGATGTTTTAAACTCACTCTTCAAATAACCCCCCCGAAACAGTAGCAAGTGTATTTCTCTCACTTAGAGCCCTTAATACCCTCACTGCTAACACAACAAAAAAAGCTAAAACTACTCATTTCATTACCTATTGCTCTCCAGATTAATCTCCATTCTGTGCTGCACAATGACAGGGTCACCATGGGGTTTCCATGCCACTGGGGCTGTGTAAGGAAGTATGTGGCCTCTACAAATAAAAGCAGGGGAATTCTTTATTCTTATTCTTCCTAACCTGGGGTTTAATTCTCTTTCTTTTGTAAAATGAAAACCAGTCTTTTCTCAGAACATAAATGATCAGTGCCAGCTTTCCCAAAGGAAAAATATTACAACTGTGTACAGCTTCTGCCAAAGTTAAAAATCTTTCCTAGAAGGATCTTGGCTTAAAAGTAAGCTACAAGTGCTCTAAAATAGTCACACACAGTCTAAAAACGAGCAGGTGCCTCATGAAATGAAGATTAAGATTTAGAATCCAAATCTAGTGCCTTTCAGGTAAAGGATTCCCAAGGTAGAAGTTCCTAAAGTGGTTTTTGTTAAGGTTTCATAAAAGTGCCGAGAGATTGTCAAAGACCAGGGAATGCAATTGCACCTCTTTATTACACCTCAAACAGCACCCACTACTCCCATCTACTCCATGAACCTACTGCTCCTTCAGGCAAATGCCTACAAAGAAGCCAATACTGCTTCACTCATGGGATATTTGTTCAGAACAAATCAGGGAAATCAGGCTGGCTCCGAGTACAGCACAGCTAAGCAGCTTGGGGCTGTCAGAGCTGGGCAGCACTTGGTCACACATTCTTGGTGCCAAAGGGATTGTACTGCCCAGCCATGTGCCAGAGGTGGTCTTCTCCTGGGTCTTTTCCCACCTGGGTGGGGGGACATGCAAGTCCACAATGAGAACACCTCCATGATGCACATCTCCATCTACTCCATGGCATGCTGGTCAAGACAGAATTTGAGCACAAACAAGGCAGTGGAGTTCAGCACGGCACCTCTTGCCTCTCTCCCACATCTGTGTGTGCACCACTCCCACCTGAATGAGGATCCCTCGTGGCCATCCCATCTCCAGGGATCTGAGGATGAAAGTATGTCTCATCTCCCCTGGGGTGCTGGGTACCCCAGAACCCTTATACTTCAGGGAAAGACAGACCTCCATGCCCCATACCATGGGCTGAGTCCCTCTTCCTTCCTCCCACAGAAATAGAGGGGAACAAACCCAACTTCCATTCCCACTATGGAAAGGGTGAAACACATCTGCACACAAGCCCAGGCTGGGCCCACTAAAGGCACACAGCACTGGGAATTCTGGGCAACTCTTCCTACCCCCACCAGCCAAAAACTGAGCACTGAAAATAATGCTAATGGCTTAACAGACCAAGAAGAGGAGTGAGCTGCCCAAAAGGCACTGAAAATAGAATAGAGGGAACAGACATGCCTTTTTTTTTTTTCCCTCTCCTCATTGAAATTTATTGCAGCTAGAACTGAATAAAACAACTGAGATCCGGAAATACAGATAGCATCTGAGATTTCTCACTGTTCCTGTCAACAACTTTCAGACATTTGAAAGCACAGCTATAATCTCCCTTTCATTGCAGCAGAGAATATGAGAGTGAAACATGCAACAACCATCATTTTTACCAAGAGATAAATCTGTTCCCTCCCAAATCCTCCCTAACCCACAGAGTAAAACCTAGAGAATTCACTGAGCCCCATCAGTCTTGTGCCAAGGAACCAGTGATAATTCCTGGGACTATCCCTTTGCTTAAAACACCAGGCTGATTAATGATAAAGCTGTGTTAATACATAGTTAACGTCGATTGGCTGGTGGGAACTCAGTCCTTTCCAGAATACCTAGTTCAGAGCAACTCAAGCTTACAAAAGAAAAAAGTTAATAAACACAGGCAGACCAATTTTACTTCTGCCCTCATTAAGTGTTTTAAGCATATTTCTGAAATACCCACACGCTCTCAGTGTTAACCTTCGGTACATACACTACCTGATCTGTAACTCACCAGACCTCATCCACCTCCTGCCTTGCTGCAGAGAAACCCCTCAGCTGCACCCTCCCGAGGGTCTCTCTTAGCCCAGACCATCCAACTCCTTGGTAACACACAGGCAGCTCGAGCTGTGTGTGTCTCAGCACACAATCACACCTAACCAGCATGACAAACCCTGCGTTGCTCTGCTCAGCTTCACCCTGCTCAGCTCCAGCACTGGGATCAGCCCCCCATCTCCACAACAGCCAGGGACAGCACTGGCAGAGATGCAATCACATCATATAGTTTTATGTTTTGTTTCCAGAAGGAACTTCACTTGCCATTACCGGCTTTTTCTCATCACCAGTTTCTTTTCTGCGCCACTGGGGACGAGTTTAAAGGTGTCATTTCATCATCCAACACCATGAGGTGCCACGCTTTTTCCTGTGAACCAGCAAACTGCTTATGGGTAAGTCTTCAAGGAAACAAGGACAGTAATCAGAAGGTGAGGGGTGAGCAGCACCACCACGGCAAAGAGGCAGCTTCTAGAGAGAGACTACACACCTGCATGCACGTTCTCACATTCCTCCTCTAGAGGAGGGAAGGATTGCAACAACCTCACTCATCACAGAGAAACTGCCTCCAAGGGGAAATAAAAACATGCCAACAGAGACCTGTTCAAGTACACACCTACTGTGAAAAGACTGTCCTGACCTGGCCCCTGGTAAAAATATTCCATCTGCTCAGGCTCTCACCTATTACAGAAAGAAGTCATGGATGTTTTCACTTCAGTATCTCTACACTTATCACCACTGGGAGAGAAAAGGGACAGAGGACTCAACAACATTTCAAGTGTGAGGTAGCTACGTTTTGATTTTCCGGGGCAGCAGCAAGGTGGCTGAAACAGGCACATCTCCATAGGCAATCAGTGACCCAGTGATCATCACGCCTTCTGAATATGTTGTGGCATTTACAGCTCTGTAGAGATTAAAATCAGAGGATGTCAGGTTCTATAGACTGTAACGACAGTACGATATAAAACACTTCCATAGGCTTCCTTTCAGAAATAGAAGAACTCTCTTTCTTAGGTCCCTCTTATTTATTTTCACTGTCAAACCAAGCACATGCTGAGAGGTAAGAATTGCCCCAACTTCTCGCTATATAACCCAGGGGAGTTTTCTCTCATCACCCACACACTCTTCCACATGATCCTTGCTATTCACGCACTGAAAACAACTAACAGGAAGCTTCATCTGAGAATTCTTGGCTTTTTCATTCCTGTAGAAAAAGCTAGTATGAAGCAAACTAGTTCATCACCTTTTCCCTACAGCATATAAATATTCAACACCCACTGACAGCCCTGGATAACGTGAAAACCAGTCACATTTTCAGTGCAAGCATCTGTTCTTCCATAAAAGTAAATCTTACTTGAAAAAATTCGGTGCTCGTGAAGGAGACCAGAAATGGAAGGCCTGGATCCTTTTCTCATTGTGTCTGCTGGAACACCTCATGCTTTCCCCTTCTGTTTTCCCTAACTATGGAAGTGATATCAAGATTTTTCAAGCATTTACATTTCTGTATCAAAGTCAGAGGCAAGTCTCCAGCGTGTGGTGGAGGTGTCTGGTTTGCAGCCCTTCACTCCAGCCCTCCATTGTAAAAGCAGTTTCTGTGAGGAATGGGTCTGAAATACCTATGCAAGGGGGTGTCTCTTCTGTAGGTCTACAAAGTACTGAACAAAACCACAAAACAAAGTCACAGCCCAAATACTGGCATTCCTAAAAAAAAAAAAACCAGCAGCAGGGAACAGAGTTCATTACATCGTTTCACTGCATCATGATGGCCCCTAGAACAGCTAAGGAACCACCACCAGCATCCCAAAGCTGCCTAAATCCATAAATACTGGAGCATACCTTTTTGGAAAATAAATAATCAATCCCAGAATGCCATGCATCTATTATTACAAATATTTTATTTCCTTCTTCATTAATATATGCAAAGCAATCAGATTAGAGCCACAGGAGGTAATGAAAAACCAACTAAGAGATAAGAGCCTTTTTGTGTGTTGTGCTGTGCATGTTTAGTTCCTATTTTAAAAGGAGACCTTGAGTCTACTTTTGCAGTGCTTGGAGTGAATGTCAACTACAGACTTTTCAAGGCAGGAAGAACTGCAATCCTGCAGCAGAAATATCATGATTCCTTAAATAAGGCAGACTCCTGACATAATGAGTCTCAATGCCAGCCTAAAGGTGAGGCCAGAAGAATCCTACAGCAATAGGATAGCATAAAGACTGGAAACAAAGGTCAAAGTATTTGGCAACAGTTTTGATATAACCAAGCAGCTCAAAAGATGCAAGGAAAGCTAAGTTTGCAGGGGTGGAGGAGGATCTTATTTGATGAAGGGCTTCTCATTCATTTTTTCCATCTGTGTTATCTAGTTTAATAAAAATGTTATCTCTTCCTACAGACCTTGTGTCTGAACAGGCTCTCTGTGAAAGGGAGCAACGTCCTTAACACAGCACATAATGCTGTAACCTGGTCTGTTAAGGAAGAAAACCACAGGAGACAGCTCTGGGCTGCACCAAAACACTGGCAAGGAGTGGGCACACCACACTGCCTCCTCCATGTTTGGTACTTCTAGAAAGATATTACTAACACTGAATGGTTTAAATATGGAGAAACAAACCATTTTACAGAGAGAGTGGTTCCAGGGCCTCAATCTGTTCACCTTATCAAAGAGAAGACTGAAAGGTAACCAGATCAAAGTGAGTAAATGCCAGCACAGAAAGAGAAATTTGATTAGAGTCTAGAGAACTTTAGTAGATAAAAGGCTGAAAGGCCAAACTTTTAACAGGTTCATTAACAACTGAAACAATATCCCATGAACTGCAGAGGACTGCACATTGCTGATGACTGTCAAGTTAAGATGGGATGCTTCTCTAAAACATCTTTTCAAGTTCAAACAGGAATTAAACCAGAGGAGAGATCACAGCTTTTATAATCTCCAAATGCAGCAGAGCAGCAGTACTGGATTTCAGGAAAGCAAAGCTAAGTCAGTTTAGGAAGGAACACAGGAATACCTCACTAATATCAACAAGGAATATTTGCATGAGGATTCCATTCACATTGAAGAACATACAATCAAGGGGCTTAATAAAAGTGACAAGCATAGAAAATAAGAATGAAGAAACCTACTACCTAATAAAATTAAGGTAAAGTAGGATGTTTATTTAGGAAGAAAGCTGAAGCAAGAGGTGGCCAATGGAGCTTTCATACAGACCAAGTGAAACAGCAAGAAATAAAAAGGTTATAGTGGAGGTAAAAAACTATTATGACTGGCAAGTGTCACTGGCTCCTGCTGCAGGCCCTGACAGGAGAGACTGAATCCAGGTGGAGAGCTGATACAGTATGTCATCACTGCTTTGGAGACTGCAATAGTGTGATGCATATTCTTTATTATAAATAGTCTTTATTTAGTACTGCAAGAGCTTCCCAGTTTGATTTATGAATCAACGAATCCGAAAAATGTTAAGTATCCGTATTCGGCCATAGGAAAAATTTAGGCTGATCCTGAAAGAAAAATCCGGGCACTGAGCCCTGTTTGCTTTAAAACCAGAAAAGCTGCTTACCAAGCAACCCCTAGGGAACAGTCTGAACTCCAGAGACAAACATCCTAGGAGACCCATTACTGTAGGTATTCCCCACTCTCCTCTCATGAGATTTGCAGACCAGATATTTGGCAACGATATTTCCTTCTGTATCCTCTACCTGTGCTGAAAAAAAGCTGGCTTTTTCAATTATCTGAGAGTTGATTTGTTGCTTTAAAAGAAGCACCTGCCCCATAACTCTGTCTTTTCCACTGTGCTGCAAACATGTGCAAGATGTTTATGACAGCAAACAGCAGGAGTGTTGAGGAGTCTCACCAGCTCTAATTAAAACAGGCTCATCCCACAATTTTACCCATGTAGAACTGAGCTTGCTTATTTGTATAAGTGCACAGGCTTAGCTTGCAAATACCAAAATACAGGTGTCAATATACGACAACTGTAAGCTGCTGAGAAGGGAGTTTTCTGCTAATCCTTTCGAGCAGATGTGTTGCAGCAGATCAAAGAACACGAGCTCCTATGGGCTGGACTAGCACATATCCTCGGGACATGGCAGGGAAACGCTCATCACTTCACTTAGCAGGGATGAGCATGGTCTCTATCTCCACCAGTCCAACTAACTGACTTGTAGGGCACTAGAGTAAGGCCCAGAACAACACAGTCAGTGCCCCACAAGATCTGCTCTTTTTCAAGGGAGCAGAAGCTACTAGGAGTGTTATGAAAGATGCTCCCGTGGGATGCAGTGCAAAGGAGGGAGAGAAAATTCAGTCAGGCAAGGGAAACCTCTCCCTTGCTACTTGGTGCTGCGAAGGGAGCAACAGCGTCTCTTCACATAAGCCCCAAAGGTACACGGATGAGACAGTTCTGCAGGGATGTGGCAAGGATTATAAACACAATTTCACTTTGTTGCTACAGGTGAACAAACATCGCTCTGGTAGGAGTCCAGCGGCACTGCAGTCTACAACTAAGCCCACAGCACACAGGCTGCTCCAGCCAAGGGCTGTGTTGTCAGCACAAATAATTACCAAAGAGAGACCACCAAGCAAACAAGCCCTTCAAACGAACCACTCACTTCCCGTGTTTCTCAGAAAAAGTGTTCCAACAATGAGATCTCCAAGACATACCAAAGGCATCTTGAGGACAGGTGCTCCTTCTGAAACCCAACCGCAAAGAGAGCTCAGGATAATGAATCCCTGTCCCATACAAAATAAGAAGCACCAAAGGTGAGTCCCGATACCAGTCTGTGCACTCTGCAGTGCCTCAAAGATTTCAGCCTTCTTTTTAATATTACAGACGGGAAAGGTGTTTATCTTCCTTTACATTAACATGCTAGCTTAAATTGCATTTTAAATAATCTCTCTCAGGAGTCTCCCCTGAAGGTTCACAGGGTGGCAGTGGATGAATTCCAAAGATATGGCCAGTTGTCTCAAGTTGTCTTCAATATTCTGTAAGAGCCAACTCGGAAGTTTTGGAGCAGAGAGGCTGTCCTGACTGCCTGACTCTCTGCAAAGGACAGACTCTGCACCTACAGCAATGCACTCTCATTCCACGCTAAAACAAGGCCCAGATGAATGCGTCGGCTGTGAAGAAACATAGAAAGGACAATGGGTATTCCAGTTCAGCTTTTTCAGGCTCAGGTGTAAGTTCAATGACTTCTGTGCTGAAATACTCAGTTTTCCAGGGATTTCTCCATCTACTGCAAACATATTCCATGGGTTCTTTTCCTCTTCCACAGCCAATGACCTCTGCTATTTAAGGCCCTCTAAATCCTTCTTAAGCCAATAGCCTCTACCAGTAGGGTTGCCAATCTTTTAACATTTTCCCAACAATATTTAGACTCAATCGCCTTTTTTATTACCCTTTGAGAGTTACTGCAGTGGGAGTTTAAGGAATGTAAGCAAACGAGATGGAGTATGAGGCAGCCAAAATGACACCGGAATGACAGTCAGGAAGGTCTGACAGTGAGGGGGAGATGCAGGACAACAACCATGCTGCTGCTCACTGTGCTCAGACCACAGGAGGGGCTTGGTAGCTGAGGACAGACAGGCTGCCTTGGCTGTGCTAACCAGCCGTGGGAATGCAGCATTTGCACAAGGTAACAAAACTTCTGAGAGATGATAAAAATCTCCAGAAACCTATGACACTCATCCTTGGGGGAAAGGTAAAGAGTTAGCACAAGCCTTGTTTTGCTCTGAGCAAGCATTTCTGCACAGACATGCTACTCCGGAGTGACAGCCCGTGATGTCAGACCTCTTACCAACAGTTTTTATGGAGTTAAACATGAAGCATTCCTCCTCCTCAGGGTGCCCAAAGCACATAAATCATGCAGGGAAATTAAAATCAGAACTTGGGGAAAGGAGAGGTGTGAGACAATGTATCATTTCATATGGTCAGCTACGCATCAGCACTGTGCTATCAGTAAAGCACAAAGGGGAAAAAAGGGACAGGGCACTCAGGAATAAGGACCAGCTGATGAATGCAGGAATTTCCATGGCAGCGAGGTGCAAGCAAGGAGACAGCACACAAGCTGAATGAACAGTGTGAAAAACAAAAGCCAAAGGACTTACAGAAAACTCCCAATGGCTGTAAAATGTCTGCTATTATACAGAAGAGACAGAGATTGTTGGGAGAGGTCATTTGGCAGGTACAGAGACGAGTGAGGATGGGCCAGTGCCACAGTACTGTTCCGTACATGAAACCAATCTTTGTGGTAAAAAAGACTAAATCTCCTGCTTTGCAGAAAGATGGCATGGGCAGGCAATGAATGTTGCAAATGGCTCCCCTAGACTTGGGACAGCATATCCTGAAGGACCTCACTTCCTGCAAGAAATGGCAGGAAGATTTGCAAGATGCTATTAGGCTTCTGTCAAATTAACGAGTCTTAAGGGTACAAAGTTCTGCTCATGAATACAATAAACTGCTGTTATACTGATATAAGCTCTTTCCAGTTCAAATATTGATAGAGGAGTTGTGATCTACACTGGCATTACAATTTATGTCCAGTCTGGAGACATCTCTTGTTTTATAGACATAAGGCTAACAGGTTGGTTAGAGGTCAAAAATGAAGAAACAATTTTCATCATTCTTGATTATCTTTGAGAGATCCTGAAGCAGATGGAAGCTGCTCAGCCATTCAGCCAGTGTTACATATTTCACTCTGACAAGGCTCTGGCACCACGAGCAGAGGGAAACCTGAGCAGGAGTATTTCCTCCCATTTAACCTTCTTTATTATTAAATTTTTCAGTCATCAGCAGAGCATTTATTTGGTGAGGGTTTTTTTTCTTAAAAACAAAATACAAAGTATAAGGCACCTCCTTTTTACATACTCAGATCAGAGTCTTGAGACATGTCCTGGTTTTAATTATTAAGGCTGCTGGATGCTGTGGATCACTGACTGTAAGACAAAACTAATTCCTCTTCAGCCAAGCACTGCTAGTACATAGCCCATATATCCCCAGGTATTTGCTAGTGGAATGAAAGCTGGTTACAGCTATCTGGCTCAAAATTAACTGACAGCATCAGCACAGATGCAATTCATGACAAGCTCCATCTCTCAAGTCAATAATAATTTTACTGGATTGCCTGGTTTGCAAGGTAGCCCACCCTGAGCTACTGCCTCATGTCACAACAGACATTTAAATAATAAATGGTACCTCTGTTTTATTCAGTGAGGCACAGTTGAGGATTTGCTAAATTTAACCATCCAATTAGCCTAGCACCATTCAGGATTTGGGAGTTCTCAAGAGTTCGCTGCTTCCGAGGAGGAAAGCTCAGTTACACCAATTAACGTTCTCTCTTCTAAACTGCACAAGCAGCTATTTCCCAGGTCTTTCTGTGGTTTGAGAGGCAATGAACAATTGGGAGTCCAGCACCAACTTTTAAGCTTCCCAGACGAAGAAGATAATCTTCCAGGTAATGCCAACCCCCTGGCTTGCTCTGGGCTCTCACAAAAATAGACATACTCTACTGCTTTACCAGCTGTGAGAAACTGTTGCTGGCAGAAAATAAAACAAAATAAGTTTCAAAGACAAGTTAATTTTTTTGTAAAATTAACTATGATGTCTTTGCCCAAACCTTTTCATTAGCTGCAGCACACAGAACAGTCACCATTTCTTTTTAGCTTTAGGCTAACACAAAACACACCTATCTCCTGGCACGACTGCACACATTTCTTCTGCAAGCTCAGTGCAAGAGACAGTATGCCCAGAGACGGGCAATGGAAATTCTTCAGGTCACTTCAACCCAACATAAATACATGTCTACAGTATCTGAGCAGCAATCACAGTGAATCCTGTTACATCCAGCTGGCTTTTCCTCTCTATTACACAAAAAGCTGTCTTTATAGAAGGAGCTAGCTTGTAGCATCTCTCCTTCGGTTTATGCAGATCACACTGCAGAGCACAAGAGTGCTCTGAATATTAAGCTGCTGCATCTAACTAATATAGATTAAAAAAAATACATAAGCTGAAGAGGAAAAACAGGGGAGAGCTGGCAGATGCTACCTGGCTATCTTACTCCAAACCTCTGGTGTATCCTCACATGTCTTTACAAGTAGGTCATGAACAAGGCACCTGCCCCAAAGCAGTGGGGTCTGAGCAGTCACTTCCCAGCCAACACAGCTGCTACAAACTCAGAGCTTTTACCTGCTCCCAAGAACAAAAATACAAAAGATATCAGACCCCTAAGGCAGCACAGGGAAGGAAAACTTTCCTACACCCTACTCTAAAATTCTGGGAATTTGCCGAGGCTTTTAAAGCACTCATCCCCATTTTCCACAAGGACGGATTCCTTCCCGGGCCTCTTCAGTTTAATCTCCTTAAGCCCTGGAAGTTAAATCTTCATCTAGAGCGAAAATATTTTACCACTGTAATCTAGTTACGAATATTTACACAATTTGCCCCAAATTCTCTCATTACAGCTGCCATTCTCAATTATTCACAGGTAGTGGTACATGCAGTTTCCGTGGAAACCTGCAGCTCACGACCAACTGATGCGCAGCCAATTGCGGGCAATGGGCACTCGAGCAGAACCGGTCGGCTGCATAATTGTGCTGAGATTTGACCATTTCAAACCTACAGGTAGCAAAGGACTAGTTTACATTTCACTGTCTAAATTTCAAACATCTTAACTATTCCAGGAAGCAACCAAGACCTTGTCTCTCCCAAAGCATAATAAACTTGATGAGGAGGCTGTAACTTTTATGACATCGCATTTTCAGCATTTCACTATCATTTTCTGTATTTACCATTGAAAGTAAATGTCAGATTACTCTACCATAAAACTGGTCATAAGTGATTCAATCCATTACACTTCAGGACCTTCCTTGTTTTTAACTAGTGAATCTCTTCCAGTCATTTCCCTAAGAATGTGCTCCTTTCCTCCCCTTTCCCTTTCCTTTCCTTCCAGTAGTAACTATTTTATTTTATTTAAAAAGTGAATATTGACAGATAAAATTCCTCGATCCTTTAAGTCTTTTTCAGCACTTAGCATTCTGAATGTTGTGGAGACTCAAAAACAGCTATCTTAAAAAGGTTTCAGAAGCTCCTTGGAAATGCTTTTTGGGTTATACTAATGCACAACAGAGTAAAAGTATATCCTTGTCAGGCAGAGCTGTGAAGCTACCCAATATTAAATTGCTGAAGCTTGGCCATACAGTGAGGACTACCCAGCTGTTATCCTGAGCTCTCTAAGACAACAAGATTCCACTATTTTTCTGTTTGAAAGACTCATGCTTCTCCCTGATACACGACATTCCACCGAGATGCTGACTCTCACCAGGCACCCGCAATGCTTCATCACCCACACTTCATGTTTTCACACAAGCTCCTTCACATTTTTTCCCATGCAGTGCCCCAGGCTAAGACAGAGGTCCTTCCGCAGCATATTCACCAAGATACAGGACTCTAAATCCTTCTTTCCCACTTGGATCTCTTCAGAATTCAAGCAACAATGATGCTGTAACCAGTGATACTCCAGGTGATCGTATTGTCTCTGTGTTATCTCAGGCCATACACATAGGTTTGCCTGCACCCACCTATTGTCCTGCCTCCTACCTGGACTTAGAGATCCACAGCTCACTGTGGTACACTGTGCCTGCATGGCTGTGCTGTTTCAGAAGCACTTCTATGAGATTCCACAATCAGAGCCTTAATCACTCTAATGACACAGTCAATGATGGCACGTGAGGTTGCTGTGCTGCCCCTGTGAACTGAGCCTTCCTCCCCTGCTGCCATCCAGGAAACAAACTCAATTTTCACCACAAATAAGACTGTGCAAGAGTCACTTTTTTATTCAGGACTTTTCCATTTATCATAGTCTGAGAACTGGAGCAGCAGATTGTTTCTGGTGCTAAACAACTACTGAGTTAACCCCAAATGAGGAAGAGTCACCTCGGACACAGCTACACAAGTAGCACCATCCAATCACCTCTACATGCTAGAGCAAGGAGCACTGCTATGACTGGTGGAAATACCTGCACTAAGAAATTAAGCTCTGGCTAAAGGGAAGAGAACAAAAACATTCATTGCACCTGTGTGTTCACTATTTAGCATCTTCCAAATGTAATTTCAAATCTATTTGTTTTGGAAAATACTCAGAGCTCATAGAGGAAATCCTGCACATTTTTTAAATAAAGGTAGACTGGTAAAGCACTTGCAAAATATCTTTATGAAAATCAATAGCTCTATTGAGAGAGCAGCAAGTGAAATGTCTACCCTGCACTGCTGCACAGAGCAGCTGACATGGTAACGCACAAACATGTCCTGAAAAATGGCACTCAGTATGCTTCAGTTTCCCTGAAAAGTATCAGCAGATCATACACAGACTTCTTTTATAAAAATATTATAGTACAGGAATAAACAAAGGCTGCTATTAATTCTGCTGTGGAAGTGGAAGGTTATCATCCAAGACAGCTGATTGCTAGACTGAAGATAAGCACCGTCAACCTAAAGAGCTGTACTTTGATTCTAAACAAACTTTGGACTTCTGCATACCTACTCTCTTAAATGGTTCTTAGTGGAAGGGCAGTAACACTTCAATTAGAAAACAATGTTCATTTCCCTTTCCTACCTGGGACTGAAAAAATAGCCTGGGAAACACACTGGTGATTGGGAGAAACAGCAGCAAAACTTCCTGTGCTTTAGCCAAAACTATACTGAAACTTGTACTTAACTGCAAAGCTTCAATTCTGAAGATCCCAGCATTCAATGAATATCTGTCAAGAGTGTCTTGAAGACAGAATGGCCTTCTATGAGAAATGCCAAAATAACTTAAAAATGCCGAAAGGGTCACAGTAACAGTAGCATTACAGAGTCATTGTTAACTGTGTAACCCTGAAATCTGGGCAATTTCTGCTGGTGAATCTTGTGCCTCTATCTGCTCCTCCATAGTAACTGTCAATTAGCAATTAATGCCACAGGGAGAACAAGTTCAAACACTGTTATTTGGCAGTGAGGTCCAGTTCCATGAAATCCAGCACATCATATCTCAAACTGAAAAGTGCATAAAGTAATGAATTACCAGGTTATATTCAGATTCTGCAGACTCATTTTTCAGCCACAGAAAACCAGTACTTGCCAGGCTTAGAATAGCAGCACTGATCTTAAGGCCAGCAGTGCTGCAATTTTTTTAAAAAATGTATACCATAAAAGAACAGGTTAAATGATAAAAGAAGGCATTTCAATTCTATGCTTCAATGAATATTAGTGACACAGTTGTTAGGGAGGTGGAGAAGATGAGCTGTCAAGTTTTGTGACTTAACTTATGTTTCAGATAGTTTTGTTAAAGGCACAGATTTTTTTTTTTTTGTAAGAACATTTTTTATGTATTTGCCATTGGTCAGATGCAGGGACCGTACAGCAGCACAGGACTAGATGGGACAAAGGACACACCTGAGGTCTCTTGCCTTTCTGGATATAAAGGAGGAAGAGAAAATCAAAAAGACCAGTTCTGTCTGGCTCAGCTTCATTCTATTTACTCCAGCATTGTTTATGACTTGTACAACTCACAAATAACATCTCAGTTGTGTTAGGATTAAATTTTTTAAATAAAAATCGGAAGCTGGCTTCAATCAAGTCTTGATGGGCGACTGCTGTTTACTGTCCTTCATTTGCATCAAGTAGCTCCAAATATTGAACTGGGGAGCCTGAATCAAGGGCAAATCCACTGATCCAAGGCTGAATTTTAGCAAGGTAGGGAATGGAAAATTGCCTTGGTGCTTGACAGCTTTTGAGATTTCCCTTTGCTGGGCAAAAGCCCTCAGTCAGGTCTGGAGATGAGGAACATGCATGCTTCTGCTGCTAAAATCAGTGTAAGGAAGACTTGGGTGCAGCCTTCCACAGTTCTGCACAGCCCTGTTTCTACTGGATGAGGTTGTATGACTTTGCTGTTGCAAACTACATGTGTTAAATCACAACTAAATAGATCAGCACTTTTTAGTATGAAGACACAAGGATGGATGCAATAAAGAGCTACTGAATCCAGAATCCTTTCTAATAATAGCAACTCACTGTCCCTTCTCCTACAAAGGCTGCAAAGTATAAATGATATTAGCAGTTAACAGGTGTTTTTTTCTCAGTGAGGCTGGGGAACATCTTGCTATATGTGTTACTATATGCACACTGGAAGTTAAAGCACAACTAGAATCTTCTTTCATTAGTCTGACTAAACCCACTACCTCTAGCTCAAAAATGCCATCAAGTAGAGGCTAGAGAAGTATGCACTTGGAGGAACTGTCATTATAACCGTGGTCCTTACGCACTTCTTGGGCATTCAGCAACTGGCTCCTGGGAAAAAAGAAGTGGGATAGACTGACCTTCAGTTTAAATCACTGAAGCTGTTCCTTATGGCAGCAAAATACAGTGTGAATTACAATGCATGTATTTCTATAAAAGCACAAAAACAGCACAGAGAATTTCAATAAGAGCTAAAAAGCAAGCCAGGAGCTAGAAAATAGGACATAAAACAGGGGCTTACTGAGCTCAAATGTTCGGCCTGTTGAAGAGAATTTACAGAAGCTTACATGGAAAAAGGGATCTCAGAGACACACGGCAGAAAAGAGGGTTTACAGTCAGAAAGAGCCAAATGGCTTACA
Organism: Lepidothrix coronata; assembly: GCF_001604755.1. Lineage (NCBI taxonomy): Eukaryota > Metazoa > Chordata > Aves > Passeriformes > Pipridae > Lepidothrix > Lepidothrix coronata. Next base: position 2,644,707 of record NW_016690292.1, read on the forward strand.
CTGAAGTTGAGATTATACAGGTTCAACACTGGAATGATATATTAATTATTGGAATAAACTGACCAATCACTGCTGGACCCATGGCTGGCTTGCACTTTTTTTGGCATGATATAGTACGTAATTTCATAAAGATATCCTTTAATCTACCTTTCAGAAGTATCTTTATGGCTCAACCAAAGAGGAAGCAAGCAAGAGATGCTAGACATGGACTCTCTAACCACAGAGCCTACAGTCACACTGGAAGTGGATACACAGTATGTTGGCTGGTATGTGCTTGAACAGATGCAGTCTGTTCTCCCTGGGTACTCCCTGAAAAGGCTTGAAGCAAGAGGAGTCTCTTATGGGTTTGTCTCCTCTAGAAAGTGGTATTAGAGACAGAATGTAACCACAAGAAAACCCATTACCTACATAATATGGGCATAACATTACTATGATTTAATAGTGGGTATAGCTTGCCTCATCAATGAAGCCACACTCCATCAGACAGACAACTCCTCAGATTTCTGCTTTGATCAAATGAAAGACTCTAATAAGAACCAGTCTGAGTAGTGGCTTGCATCAGGGAAAGAGGCTAGAAGTAGGTTTAACAATTAAGATGTTTTACGGTGTTGTCACACATTCTTGAATTGCTGGTGCCAATCAGCCTTTAAGTCAACACACAAAAATTTTTGAGTTCTTCTAGGACCTGCTAGGATGAGGAACTACATAAACTGAGTTGTAAGCATTAAGCTGGGAACCAAGTCAATGCCACCCCAGTCAAACTTCAAAAATTAAAATTCAGAATCAAGAGCAAGTCAGGAAAACAGCAAATCCTTGCCACGTTCCTCGTGACTCCGTGCAGGAAATAACCCCATCTGCTGTAAGCAAACACCAGGAGAAAGCAGGTGACACTGAAAAAGGTGGCAGCCTGCAGAAAGAGCCACACATCACAACTCGCATTCTGCAAGGCCAAGGTTGCTCAGAAAAATCAAATCCAGCTCTCTGAAATATGGATAAAAGTCACAAAAAAAGTACAAGGAGAACCAAAAGACTTTCCCTCTGCCAACCACAACAAATGGCTCAGTAATACAAAATGTCAGCTGGCACTTGAAGCACAGTGGATGGCCAGAGAGAAAGTGCATTTTTAAATCATTAACACACTGGGAACACACAGATGTGCAGCTCAGCTACATCTGTGCATTGTAATTTCTACAGTAGTCACAACTTAATGAATCATCAATTGTGACAAGATCAATGAACCGAACTGAGCAACAAACTAAAGCTGGTAAATTCATGCCTGAGGCAAGAGCTACAGGTTTATTTTTATTTTTAGTACTTCTATAATTTTTAGTGTCTAATTAGTAAAAGCATGAATCGTTCAGAACCCTTTTATTTTTTCCCTCCCTTTTAAAAGTCCTACTGCAAAAGATTAAGATTTCATTCATGTCCGCTAAATTCTAGTCTGGATACTACTCATCTGATCAGCAATTTCTTCCTCAGGACTGTGAGCACATGGCAGGCAGAAGTTACAATGTTAGGACGTGCTCTTCATGCCAATCAGGTGGACTCTGACTGAGCCCACCACCTCCAGGCAAAACAACTGCTGGTTTTTTCCACCAGGCCAGATTATTCCTGCAGGCAAAGCGTCAGCTAAGGTTCTCTGCAATGCTACTTTTTGAAGGGTCAAACTCGCATCCAAATCAAGCAACCAAATCATTTATTTGCAAAGAACACACGCTGAGAGCTTCCCCCTGGCCTCAACCCATTCAACAACTTCAGTGCTGGGTTTGCTGATGACATGCACAACACCCAGCTATAGGTTTCACATCAGTGATATTCTTACAGAAAAATTCTGCCCAAATTAACCTCCTAGCAGGAGACAGGAGACAACACCCCCTCTTCTTACAAAGCAAAGCCCATGCAAGCGAAGGCTCTCCCTGCTGACCTCTTCACTCTTCCAGGTGGACCATTTTGATCTCTACCATATGTAGGCTTTCAGTGTTTTAATACTTGCCAGGGGTTCAGCTGGGTTCTTGTCTCCCTTCCAGACAGGCTCCAAGGGACAACAAGCTCTCTGCTTAGCCTGGCTTGTTTGTCACATGTTCGGAATTGCCTCCATCTGGACAGCACTTCCATGAATTCTAGCACTGCTGGCATGCACTGCTCTTCCCTGCTGGGACCCAAAGTGAAGGAGATGCAGGCTCTCTAGAAGGCTGATTCTGCTCCTCGTCCTGACCTTTTTTGTCTGCCCTTCTTTAGACCAGATGTCTGTCACCTTGGACTGTGCATTCCCCAATTTATTACCTTCCCCTGCAGCAGCTTTTGTTAAAACCACCCCGTGTGCAGCTTATGCATTTTTCATCAATATGTTTATCATTTCTGTTCTCTCTCCAAGGACTTTCTCCTCACTGGGACCAACTGTGGCACTGTCTAAATCAAAGAGATATAGAAAAATAAATTCCAGTTTTGCCTTGCTTGCAAACAAAACACCATTTTGTAGCTGTAGCACCAAAAAAACAAGGCTTGGTGTTTTTAAGGTCCCCAACAGGTTAATGTTTCCAGCACCTTGCCAGTTGTCTCAAAGTAGCTAAAAGGTCTTAATGCCAGTTCTGTTGCATGTAGCACTTTGTGCAGCTAGTTTTACTTAAAGCACTCTGCATCCTGTGCTGACAAGTACTCTTATGGCAAGGAAATGTCCCTCAGTTCCACCTTGGAACAGCAACACAACAGCGAACACTCACACACAATAGCTGGATAAAGTTATAGCTCTGGTTGCTATTTAGACTTCTCCACTCAACTCAAACACCAAGAAGTTGGAAAGGTTTCATCCAGGCTGGACCCTTGTGATAAAAGGATTGAAGGAACAGAGCCCAGGATTAGCACGACAGATGAATACATTGCAGTGTTTTCCCATGGCACTATCCAACCTGCCTCATCAAGGCACTAGATAATCTTGAAAAGACAGATCTTATTATGCCTCACACCCGCTGGTTTTCCTTAGGATAAAGGATTTGAAAGAGCTATTCCGGAGCTCTGGGCAGAAAGAATCTGAGCAGGTGGGAGTGCCAGAAAGAGTCACTACTTTATTATCCAAAGAATAAAGTAAATAAACCACAAGAATAAACAGCTGTTAGAAAACTCTATGGGAAAGGTGGTGTTTTACTACTACAAGACTGGCCTTCTAAGACAGCATGTGGAATGCATGTATTTTAGGTCATCTTTATACCAAACATATTTTAGTCACTAACAGCTCAAGTTACAAATTAACAATGAACATTCACAATAATTACTTCCTTGCATCGAAAATTAGGGCTAATTATTCCTTTTGCTCATTATCTGGGCACTGCATTTTAATAAGCATCACAACTGTAGAGCCTTCCTGACTCCAGAATGTATCAAAACACAAGACCCACAAGGGATCCAAAAGGACAACTTGATGTGGGACTTGTGAATAAGCAAGACACACAGAAACCAGCTGTCAGAGTAATCAGTATTACAGGTACAAAACCTGCTCTGTTTTGTACATCTCAGACCAAAAGGTCTGCAGCAGTTGTGTGATTTTCCTTTTTGTGCAGGAGAGGAAGTTAAAATACTTGTGAAGTGTTCTCTTCCACAGGTACAGTCATGAAACACATTACACCCTACATGGACATGCTCTCTTCTGAACAGCTGTTGTCACTACAGATTTATTAGCATACCTTGACATTCCAGTTTCATGTTTTTCTGACTTTCATTTTAAAATATTGATTTCTCCAAGAATTATTTAATTGGGGCTTAGTGAGAGGAAGAAGATAAGGCATAGATAAGGCATGAGATGACCATACAGAAACTTCCTTGCATGCAGAGAGTTACGCTTTCTACTGTAAGCACTGCATTCCCCACAGTCATCACATTCTATTCTCTCCATGCTCTACTTTTCATGTAAGAACTTACTCTCTGGTTCTATCAAGGGTATATATTCTCTCATTTCTGCACAAGGTGGTACAGAAGATGACTGTGGTGCTTTGTCTTAAGTGCCTGTGTAAGCCATGGGATGCCAGTAAAAGACAACAGGTCACTAAGCTGTGGGCAGTCTCTGGATTGAGCAGATATGAAAGGTAGTTTTGCCAAAATAGTGGAGGACTCAGAAAGGCTTTCCAGGACACCTTGCTCTTGCCCTTCACTTTACCCTTGGAAGCAAAGCAGGTAATCCATATGGCATTATCAAGCAGCGTTTCCCATTAATTTCCAATAGTTAAACAATGAGCTACTAACTCTTTCAGAAGGCTATTCCACAATCTAACAGACTTCAAAGACTCTACAAATACATACCAGCAACTAACTTTATTAGTCAGCAGGAGATAGCAGCAGGACTGACATACAAGCTACAGAGAGCACATCTGTCAATAACAGGTTGCTACAGACGCTCTCAGAACAAGGCATCTTGAAAGAGATCCAGCAGTAAGGAAGGTCTTTTGAAACATCTGATGATAAAGATCTATTATTTTAGTTTCTGATGGTCATCAGCAGACCAGTTAAATCTGACAAGAAATGCAGGGGGGTTATTCTGACAAGGTTTACAGTTACAGTTACGCAAACTATCTGAAGGAACTAAGTTCTTGTTTGCCTGTCCCAAATGAATTAAATAAATTCCCATTAAAGTGACTTTTACAATAAGAAAACAAGTAATTTACAATTATGGATTTTCATGTCTGTTTTTCTCCTTCTCTGAAAGACTTCTAGAACCATGCATGGACAATTCATAAAAAAAAAAAATATTTTCTTCTGGCTGCCAGTAATTTTATTATCTGAGACTCACCAGGTCCAGCCTAAGACTAGTTATTACCAAATAAACATTTTTAGAGCCAAATCAGGGCTCACTGACACCTAATCAACTCCACTCTCTTGTTTGCTATTTCTTTATTAGTAGTGCAGTAATGGTCCCTATCAATGAGTTCCTTGAACATCAGTTTTGAAATTACGAGATGCATTAACAGCCTTTGCACACAAGGTGGGTCTTAAATTGACAGTGCTGTGGAGATGCTGTAAATAAACACGAGAGTCGAAAAAATCAAGTAAGAAGAGCCAAATAACCTTAAGTGACAGGAATAATATGAACAAACATATAAAATAATTAGAATTTTTGCTGTAAGCCTGGCACATACTGCTTGGAAACAAGAGGAGAGGAGACAAACGTGGGTGTGCATTAGAGAAATGCGGAGAAGCTATTCTAGACAGTGATCAACTGAATGAAAAAAGCAACTGTGATCCTAGCATACATCTGACAATTTATCTCCAAAATCCAGAGATTCATCAGTGCTTTTGAAAAGGCCCTTATAAGGCTCCTTGTGTGCACATCTCTAGTTAGGCATTTTCAAAAAAAGTCCCTGAAATCAAACGGGAACAGGTACAGAATAGGACCATTGAGACAAGGAGAGTCAAAAAGAAAGACTGGCAGATCACCTATGAAACTCATTGTTCTGCAAGGCGAGGCTTACTTGGCCACTTTCTGGTAAACTAGGACCTAAACACTCATTTTCCTAACAAACATCTGCTTTGAGATTTACAATCTTTTACACTATACCTATGCTATTTTTGCCTTTTCTTCCTTGATAACACCTAACACAAAAAGTTTATGGGACACACATCTCCTCTTGCAGCCTTCACTTTGTTGCTCCCATCTCCTGCTGTTTTTAGACTAATGCTCTTTTTAGCCTAAGCCTGAGCCAAGGTTTCCACCCTGCTTTACTGCCTACCCACACCATCAAAATCCCAGTCCTGTCTAAGCTGTCTAGACATGGCTGTGGCCACGGGGATCGGGGCACATGGGAATTGCCAGCCTTTCTGCAGTGACGTGAAAGGCAGCACTGGTGGTTGCTGCCTCCCAGCTGGGACCGATGATCTGTTCCAACGGAGTCAAAACAGATTAGTTTTAAACCACAGACAATTTAATCTAACCCGTCTGATTTCAAACTGGAATACAGATGCAGAAGCAGTCATCTGGCCATTCTTAGTCTCAGCTGGGATATGGCAACCCACGGGGACACCTCCCCAGCCAGACAGGAACCTGCCTGCATGAGCACATCCCTGCCAGAGAGTTAAACTAATCTGCTTGTGCCTCATTTACCTATTGGAACAGGTTGAACGTTTTGACAGCGGAGCAGCAGTAGAACAGCCTGACACACTTTCCAAGACAATCTCCCAGGAAGCTGTAAGGTAACACAGAGTGAGAAGCAGCCTGTCTCTACACCCTGAGCCCAAGAAAAGAGAGAAGATAATGCCCAGGACTCAATTATTAATTTTTGTAACAGACAGAAGATAACAGTAGGTCGCCACAAGGCCCTGAACGAACTTCCTCGTTTCTGAATATCTTCAGGAGGGATTTCAGAAATGGAGCAAACAGAATGGAGACAACTGCTATTGGCAAAAAAATTCTTAGCTGAACGTGATTTCCAGTACCAAAGTCAGCACTTATAAACTGTTAAATAAACTTGGAATAAATCAATTGTGTGAGGCAAGGAGCTCTGAGAAGTCTTTTAACAGGCTATAACTGCACACTTAATACTACAACTGCACACTTAGAACTTCAGGCTACTTGGCAATACGAAACCTGCGTTTGAGCTTTTCCAGAGTTCTGTAGAATATACTTCCTTCTTGTTTGTTTTGACACTTAAAGTTCACTTGTTTCTATCTGGGCAGTCCTTCCTGAATCACGGGTGCTGCTTTTGGGCACTGCAATATCATTGATACTTTGCTGATAAGAATGTGACAACATCCCACCCCATTACAGATGTAATCTCACAGGACCTCATTTGGGAGGTAATATGCAGAAACAGTCATTTACTGTAAAAGAAGAACGTGCTCAAGATTAAGAGGTCAGTAGCTTTTCAGACACAAGGTTTTATGGGAGTGCACAGCTCTAAAGGGTTCAGCTTGGCATTAACTGTGTGATATTTCATATAAAACTTTTCAAAGGTTTTATTTTTTGCTTCATAAACTTGTGGAATGAACCTGGATGTTAACCTTAGTGCCTGGCAGTCTTCTGAGGGAACTTGATATCACAGATACATTACATGGTTATGTGCCATTAGTTAATCATTTAAACAGAGATAAGAAATGGAAATTATGGCATTTGGGCCTGATACATTCTAAAGATCTGCTGACTCTCCTGTTTGAAGGAGACACCAACAACAGTTTAAAACTTTTCTTCACCTGAGAAAATTACTTCTCTGTCTTACGCTCACAGCCAAGAAAATATTGTTACATATTATAAAAAATAAGAGCAAGACTAATGTTCTTATTGAATCCAATCTTTGAAAGCAAATAAATATCATGAAGAGAAACAGGAATTTCACACCTGGATTAAGATGATAGGTGCTCTATGTTAAGACATTTCCCTAAGCAGTGAAGCACGTGGAGACTCACTGTGCTGGAGGTCTTGGCAGTGCAATGGTTACAGAGGTCCATTAACTGCCTGCCTCCTCCAGAAAGGATTTTGATTGCTTGAGTAGAGAGCTAAGAACAGGAGTAGGACCTCTGCAGTAGGACCACAGCAGTCTTTCTTCCCAGGAAGAGACCAAAGGAAATTGGAACACTTAATTAACATGAAACATGCAGAAGAAAGACCTGTCTTCTCTTGACCAGAGACATGAAGAGAACAGTACCAATCTCAGGAGCAGCAGGGTACAGGGAACCTTAATTTATTTACACAATCAGAAGGAGCACATGCAAATAGATTCAATTTCCATTCTATAATTGTTTCAGTTTTATAACACATCGCTAGAAATTCTTCTTGGCAAAAAGATGCAAAAGCAATGAAAACAAACATGAGCCAAAGTACAGTGATCCAACTGATCCTTTTGTAACTAACCAAACATTAACAAGGATTAAACATAGCTAACTTCTGTTTACTATTCCAATGACAAAAATCACTTTTAGATGAATGTTTACAAAAAGGGCATATTGGTTCAGGCCTTCTGAGATCTAGCTCTCTGCAGAAATCATTTGTAACAGTCAAATGTTTACCATTTACAGCATTTCAAACAGGGTAACTCCAGGAACTGGAATTCAACTGGCAGATGGTGAAAGAAATTAAGCTCATGACATGGTTCAGTAAGCAGCAAATTACGATAAGGTAGAAATGCTTCCCACCCCGGGACAGCTGCTGCACTCAGGAACTTTCTAGGTGTGCTGGTTTTGGCTGGGATGGACTTCATTTTCTTCATAGTAGCTTGTAGGGGCTATGTTTTGGATTTGTGCTGAGCACAGTGTCAATAACATGGGATGTTTCAGGGTGAGCAGGGCTTGCACAGCGTCAAGGCCTTTTCTGCTTCTCACATCACCCCACAGCGAGTGGGCTGGGGGTGCACAAGGAGTTGGGAGGGGACACAGCCAGGACGGGTGACCAAAGCGATATCCCGACATACAACACCAAGCTCAGCACGTAAACCTGGCGGAGGAGAAGGAAGGAGGGACCACACACATTCGGAGTGATGGCATTCATCTTCCAAAGCAACTGTTACGTGTGATGGGGTCCTGTTTTCCTGGAAGTGCTTGCCCGTGGGAAGTGGTGAAGGAATTCCCTGTTTAGTTTGGCTGGCATGTGTGGCATTTGTTTCATCTGTCTCTCAATACACAAATTTTCTCACTTTTACCCTTCCAATTCTCTCCTCCACCCCACCAAAGGGGGAGGGCACAAGCAGCTGCTGGTGGAGTCAAACCAGGACAGTCCTTTTTGGTGCCCAATGTGGGGCTCAAAGGGTTCAAGGTAATGACAGATTTGACTGGAATGTGCTAAATCAAATTTATATCTGCTATTGCTATTTAGCTATTAATTGGCAGGCTCCTGTGCTTGCCATGGAGCTTGCTTGCCTTACTGTATATTAGAGTCTGGTGCTTAGAGGTTGCTTTTTGTTTTCACTGCTTGCTGCACTGGTTATCCTCTCACTCTGCTGTGCCTGGGAACATTTGGTAACAGCCCTGGTGATGTACCTGGGCTGGCAGATGGCCAGGGCATCACTGCTGTTCCTGTGCTGCTGCACTGGACAGGCTGTGGCCTGGGGATGAGTCCAGGCAGGGACAGGACACCCCCATGGACAAGCCCGTGCCAGAGCCCGTACCATGGAAGCATCTGTGGCCATGGTTCTGTCTGTGCCACAGCAGGTACACCTCTGAAGGGGCTGTGGCCCAGGGTTACCGTCATGATACCACTCCAAACTTCCCCAACTTCTGTCAGCACAAAGCCAGCCAGCAGAATTTAACTTCCCAGGTTACCTTGAGAAACCCACTGTGCAAGCAACCCTTTCCTGGCTCCTCTGTCCTCTTTACCAGAAGCTGCTCTCCTGTGGAGCCTGGCAGCACTCTCCAGGCAGATAACTACACACCACATGATTAGGAGTCTGGGATAGAGGCATAGGGGATTTGCATAGATCTAGAATGGAAATTGGAGATGGTATTTTCATTTTCATTTAACCTACTTAAAAACAAAGGGAAATGAAACTGAATATATTCAGTATCACTTGGATATGACTGTATGCTCTGGATTACAGGAGAGTGAAAAAAGACTTCTTGTAAAGCATTAAAGGACCAGTTGCAATTAAACAATTACCCAGTTCTTGAAATCAAAACTGAATGTCCAAGTTGGAAAGCCCTGGGAGAAGGGACTCGTACTTTGTATTTGAGCCTCCTTTCTTTCCCCCCCCAAAAAATTAAAAAAAAATAAAAAAAATCTATATACTTCTGCCTGCCCTTTGAAGACTCTTTTTTTCCACTGCTTTTCTTTATCTTCCTGTTGGGTGGAGACTGCTGGAAACCAGAGACAGAAGGCACTCTTTGGTGTACAGGCAACTAGAGACAAACAGTGTTACCATCATCTTTCCCAACGCAGCTGCAGTGCTGAACATGGAAGGAGTCTTGTGGAAGAACACCACACAGACACTCCTGCAATCAGCCTGCTGCTACGTTCTTGCATCCTTCCTACTCACATTTCATATAACCTCCCTACTTAAAAAGCTCTGTAATTCTCAACATTACCACTGAATAATATATTTATTAATTTGTTAGTGCCACTAACTGTCCCCAAGGCTTTCCTTGAGAATGTGTGTCAGCTTATTGATTCTAGCCCTCCCCACCCTGCACTGCTTTCCTCCTCTGCCAGGCAGGAACATACTTCTGTGCTGCTTCAGGTCGTAATTGGAAAAAAAGATAGAAATGTTCAATATGACTCATACATAATTCAGCTTATCAGCTACCCAGGAGAAATGAGAAGAGAAGGTATACGCACGTCTATTTCTTCTACTATCAACAGGAGAAATAATTTCCAGTTCTATTAAGTATACGTAGTTTGGTCACAACAGAATCTGCAGTTAGAAGGGAAAAATAAGAGACAAAGAAGCAAAGAATGAAAGGGTAGGAGGGGACTGAACTGTTAAAAGAGATTCACTTATGTGAGAATTCCTGATTCCTCCAGGAGACTGGACTCATGCTTCTCTCTTAATATTCAGCATGGAATAAGTTGGCAATTAGAAAGGATTATGTGCCTCTGATCTGTGAAACATCGCTGAAATCTAAATAAAATAAAGCTCCAGATTAGTTAGCCACAAAGACATCTAATAACAGCCTGCTAAACCCTGACTGTGACTTCTGGATTTAATGTTAAGGCCTATGTTCTCAAGAGCAAATTGTGAAGAAGTATTAAAACTTATAAAGGATTTTTAATGTAAAAATCGATACATGCTGTGTATTTAGCAGCATGTAACCACGAGGACGTCTATGATAGAGCTTTGTCATGCACCAGGGACCACTGCATTAGTCAAATTCTTGAAAGGAAGTGCAGAACGTCTGTATCATTCAAACTGCCACCTGAGACCAATTACAGAAATTATTTTAACCCCAGAAGCGGAGGAAAAATCCAATCCTAGCTGACAGTCTTGAGAGTACCAAGGGTTCCACATGACATGCATCACGTTCAAACACCTCTACAAAATTCATGTTAGAAAGTGATGGCATAACAGAGAGTTTGGGCACTTACCACTGTTTTTTGGAAGCCACTGAGACTAAACATAACCACAACCAGGGCACCAAGTTGCAATGTCCATTTTGCCAACATGCAAGCAAAGGAATATTAATAATAATAAAAAATCCCCATATTCACAAAATGCAGAAACAGCATCATCTATGGCAGACAACACAGAATAAGATAACATGACTGCCCACAGAAAGTCTCAGAAAAGAGAAATATAATGCACTTTTTCTTAATGAAGATACATCATAACAGAACTCATCTTCTTTGTCAGTTAAGCCAACATAAAAGGCACATGTAGTGCTTCATCCTCTCCATCAATCTCACAACTCTATATGTATGAGCACATACAAACTGTTAGACAGCAAATGTTTCTTAATTTTGCCCATTACAGGAGTGCCCAGCAAGGGGTCGATACTCTTCAGTTAAGAGTGGAAAACACAGCCCCTCTGCTTGCAGACTGTTTTTGACCTTATGGGATCACGTTCAACCAGCATTACTCCCAATTAAAGGAATTTGCCAATCAGAAAAGCAGGCTCTGTGTGCCTGACTGCTGGTGACTTTTGCTCTTGTGGCTCTTAAATTGTGTGCCCATGTGCCTTTTCCTGTGTCTGGTGTTTCCTAACATTCCCTATTTATGTGGTGGTCTGCGAGTTTCACCTCATCAGGAAATCAGCAGGAGCACTACGGAGCTAAGAAATACTGTTGTGCTCCTTTATGCAATGCATGTCCCTGTGGGCCTTTGAACATTTAACACAGAGCAAATAAATTATTAGTGTGTGTGTGCATGTGCATACATATCCAAGATACATAAAGGCAACTGCAACCAAACGAAACAGGAATGTACTTGGAACAGTTGGGTATTCAAGTATCTAGTATCACAAAAATCCAGTTGCAAGACGCATTTAAATGCAGATCTGCACGTAAACTGCTGAAAGAGCTCCACAGAGCTTTCTGCACTCACATACACGACTGCAAAGGCAAGAGGTAACAAAAAGGACCTGATTTTTGTCTCCCAATAATTTTCAAGTCTATAGCACCTGTTATCCTATTCTTAATAATACTATTACTGAAGAGCAAGCTGATCTTTAAGATGCCCCACCTCCAGAAACAAGATACAGAATCACATCAAGTATTGAATGATTTCTGTGATTCCCATCACCACGGTGCCTCAGCACATTACAGCTGTTTAATGTATTCTTTGTCACAGAGCAGAGAGGAAAATATGATTACCCCTGTGCTATAAATGGGGGTGGGAGAACAAGGAACAATAGGCAACTTGTCATGTATGGCTGGCACACTCACCACTGGTATAACCAGTCTCCTCTGGTTCAAAAATCCTAAAACAATGAACAGTCTAGGTTTTTCATTCCTTAGAAGTTTTTACATCAATGAACGAACATTAAGGAATTTGCCTAAGCCTTTTCCTGCTTGTCTTAGTAAATACAAGGGGGAAAAATCCCTTCAGCCAAATGCCCCGGATTTGTAACACCTCAGTACATTTACAAAATCCTATATATAAACAAATGATAGCACACACTGATGTGCTGAAAAAAACCCCACATTTCCTTAGGAGCAGACAATGATTCTGACATTTAAATACACACAAAAAAAAATCAACTGATCACTAGCTCTTTTATATCTAATAAACTGTTCTACCACAAAACATTTCATTTAGCAGAAACAACAGAGCAAGCAAAATAAAACTTGCTCATATAGCAGACAAGGATGAAAATCTATTCTGTAAAAGGAGAATTACAAGTTGTGAGTACACTGGAAAAAAAAAAACCCTCTCAGCTCAATTTCACATCAAATTCAAAACCTGAAGAGTATCTGAAAATCTATTCAAGAAATGTGCCGATTTAGTCCAGAAGGTGCAGAAACATAGATTAAGTTTCTGATTGTCAAATACAATACTTAGATACCCTAAAAATGGGCATTCTATCAAAGCAAACTGATGAGGGAAGTATACAAATGTCTCTATAGATAGCCCTCCAAGTCAGAAATGACACACCTCAATCAGAGAACAAAAACACTTTAAAGAAAGTTCACAATCTGCAATCCTTTCATGACTATCTCAAAAATGAGGTTCTTATCACTAGGAGAAATTATAGCAAACGATGCAGGAAGAACACAGCTTTCCCAAACCAAAGCTAGAATATCACCATGCCATTTAAAAACACCACATCAACATGTAGCTGCCAAAACCATGTCTCCTGCCACCTAAGGCACACAAGGATTTCCCCCTTACCTTCTAACACTGTTAATTTGGCACTGGTGTTTATCTCCCCGACGCTGTTGGTGGCTGTGCACTCGTAGATGGCTTCATCTCGATGAACACGCAGGGGCTGTATCCGCAAAACCGATCCCGATCCGTCATCGAACTCGATAACCTTTGGAAATTAAAAGAAAGCACTTCTTTACTGGTATCTTATGCAACAAACATTGGAAGTCAAAAACAACACAGAGGCTGAAAAACAAAAACCAAACCAAAACAAGCCCTGTAAGTATTAAAATTACCGTGCGATTAGTCAAGTGTTTTGAGTCCAGAAACACAAAAATTTCAGCGTCAAGAACATATCTGCCCTCTGAGGAGGCCAGAACAAATGAAGATCCAATGAGGTTCTTTATGGATCAATTAAGGTTGACAAATTATCAGCCTGTGGATCTGATGATTTAAAACATCTGAGCCATATTTGCACTAATGGTTTTACTAATCACACTGATCACAATTTAGTGCCAACTTTCACCTTGATGGAAGAGCAGAGTGATATACTCCTGTGGGATTGCCAGGAAAACTGTAACCAAACTTGAATAAAACCTTGAGTACCTACAGCGCATGCTAACTCCAGCAGACAGTGAGGGGTTTTAATGTCCTTCAGCATCAGGTACTTTGCAACTCCAGCATAATCAACAGTGATGTAATTACACTTTCTTCCCCAGCATAATAAATTAAGTCCTTAATAAATCATTGCCTTTCCATCCATCCTGCTAAGCTGTTACATGAATTACTCTGACTTATACATGGAATAAAGAGATATTTTTTAGTTTGCAGCTGGATCAGTATGTTATTCCTTAACAGCAAGGCTGTGAAGGCACGGCCTCAGGCCATTGTTACTGCCAAACTCACCCTTCTCCTATTGCTAAGCACGGCAGAAGTTGGTGACAGCACGAGGGAAAGGTACAACCTCTCCTCCTGTCCCTTGGGAATGGAGGGGAAGATGGAGGAAACCAAGCAACACTTCGTTCCAGACACGCAGGTCAGCCCAGGACCTGCATTACCCCCGTGCAAAACTTTTACCCTCTTTTCAAAAGCCTGTTCAGGAGTTCTTCCCACAGCATAAAGATCAAATGAATGAGAACAGGAAGGAGAAAAACAATGTGCACCACAAGACTCTGCAGTGACAGGAGAAATAGGAAGAAATCAAAAGGTAACCAAGACCACCAAAAAAATCTGTTATTCCTCACACCAGAAGGAATAGTCCTTCTGTTTCAAGTAAAAGAAACAGCTTGCAGAAACCCCTAATATGGGGTCAAGTAAAGAAAGACAGAGAAATATGATTAGCACCATAATACATCTTAAGGAATTTTTTTTTTAAATACTCAGTTTAAAATTAAATATGAAACTGTGACAAAATCCTAAACCTTTACAAAGGATAGGGCTACTGCAAAATTTTGAAACAAGACAAATTCAGCTACAGAGATTAATTCACTTCAGTGATAAGGACTAAAAAGCTAAGGACTAAAAAGCTAAGAGATGAAACAGCATAAAAGCTCTTTTGCCCTTACTATCCTTTGAACAAACACTGTGGGATAGGAATGGAGCTACAACTACTAAGGACCAGACAGACATTAAGGCCAAAATGCTGTTCATTTGCTAACGATGTGTGTCACAACTTAGCATGTGTACTTGGATTTCAGGGGGGTTTTTCATTTAAACTAAATTCTAATTTTTCCCCAATTAAGACTAGCTCAATAATGAGGTAAAATTCATAATTATTTAGCAAAACAAAGAAAGATATTATTCACCATCTCCTGACATAATAAAAATGCCTCGATTATGTATCAAAACTGATGTGAACAAAGGTATGAAATTGCTCATATAAATGCATATAGTATGGCACAGCCCTCTATAGTATGGTCAGCCACAATAAGCACCAAATTCACTATAAAGGTTATAGCTACTTACAAATTAGAATGTTTAAATATTTACTATACAACAAAACTTAACCGTTACCAGGGAGAAATAACAATGTAAAACAAGATTAAAATTGATTACTTTAATCAAGGTTTTCTGCTCACATACGAAATCATGATTAAAACTGGTGACTTGAATCAATCCATTCTGGGCAGCAAAGTCATCTTGTGCTCCAGTCAGAAAAGCAAAACCATCAAAGACAGGGGATTAGAGGAAAGGCCACAGAATTGCAGAAGGGTCACATTTCCAAGGGCAGTTTTAGAGAAAAGAGCCCAACACCAAGAAAGGGAAGTGGAGAAAAAGGTGGAGAAAGTCAGTGAAGATGTATTTGCTATTTAAAATAGGAACCAAATTGGACCCTTTTTCAAAGACATTTCTGATACTTGCTCTTCTCCCTTCCTTTCTCTCATGCTTTAGTTCACAGGGAAGTCAATTCACCCTTCAGGATGACTTCAGTGTGCCCCTTTCAAGCACATTTGTGGGAGGGATGGCCACTGCTTAGAAAGCCATCCAGCAGCGCTTTGGTATCCCACTTTTGAATTCCACTGGGAACAGCAGGTCAGAGAGGTGCCTTATACATTTTCACAACGAAAACTGAAAATTACTTCTAGATCCAGCTCTTATCTGCCATCCAATTCTGTGTGAGCCCCAGTCTCCCCTCTAAAGAAGGATGTCCTACGTGTGTGCTTCCAGCATCATGCTCAAAGGACACCACCTGCTCTACAGATTGCATTGCTGCAGGGAAGGAAACGTACCTTACTCTAAAGCTCTAGGGTTCTGTATTGTAGTGACAGAGAGATACCTAAGCTGAAGTGATTATTATGTAATTAAGACCCGCAAGGATTAGACTGATTACCGAAATTTTGGTTTTGGGATTTTTTTTATTTTTTTTTTTTAATTGTAATTACCTCAAACCGCTGAGAACTGACTTTCTTCCCCTTCTTCATCCATGTGATACGAGGTTTGGGCTCTCCTGTTGCCTGACACACAAAAGAGGCCACTCCTCCAGAAATCCCAATCTGATCTTCAGGAGCTTTCATAAACGTTGGCTTGCCTGGAAAAATAACCAAATCACCCCCATGAGGACATAACATCAGATAAGCAAGGAATGTGTCATGTTAATCTAAACTGTAAGATAATTGGTGCTCCTACTGCAAATCCAGGTTGAATGGCCTTGGCCACACAAATTCAGTGCAGGCTGCAACGTGACAAGCAGAGTTTCTGCTTGAGTACCTTTTTTTCCTGAAATGAATAAAGTCCATCTGGCTTGCCTATAAATGAGGGCAATTGAAGTCTCCCCCCAGCCCCCTGGGCATTCCTTCAGGTATATGACAATTTGGAACCATTTTTACGGTTTATTTTTTTAATAAATGGATTTTGCAGGTTTATATCATGGTCATAGCACTGGAAATTACAGAACAGCTGACACACCAAACCTATGAAATGTACCATACCTTGACATTAGTTTTACTGAAAGCTGTTATGACGTTCATAAAAATTAACAGATACAGTTTTTAAGTATACAAATGACAACCTTTAGTTTAATTTTAAATGTGGACTGACATAAAAATCCTACAGCCTAAGTATCTGGAAACCTGCAGAGCTGGCCTGTGCTTGCTAAGAAACTAATCACTAGAAGTGAAAGTCAGCAAAGAAACCAAAGTGACATTCAAACCTGAAAGACTAAGCAAAAATGAAAAAAAAAAAAGTATTATGTAACATTTTAATAATTGATAAAAAAATGCATGAAAATACAGTTGTGTCTTCTGGATTTACATGACAGATTCAGATGGCTAAAACTATGCATCTGGGTTGAATGGTTGTATTTTATTTCTGCACTCACTATATGAGAAAATTTTGCACTAAGTGATCCAAGGACCTTTCTGAAATACTGCTTTGTCCGAGTGAGAAGCATTTGATGATCCCGTATCCCTGTGAAGAGCTAAAACATTTAACTCCAGAGAGGGAGTTAATGGAGTCCACCCATGATGTCATTCCATGCACAGGTCACACTATGGCCACATTCAAATACAATTCTGATCAACCACTTCAAAGATCAACCTGACCTATAAACAGGTCAGAGACAGCTACTGGCATGTGGGAAGGAGCATGAATGAGAGAAGAAACCTGTTCAACTCCCAAGACAATGCACCAGTGAGCTCAGCAGAGCTGTTGGTGGCTCCACACCAACACATTCTGGACACATCCACGAGCGTGTCCTTGAGGGGGAGTGGGATGATATCTGTCAGCCCAGGGGCTTTAAACCCTGGACAAATCGAGGGTCGAGTTTCCCTGATCTAGTAAGGATACAAATCCAACAATCCCAAAGAAAGACAGCCTTTAAATACATTTTCCTAGTGTATGAGAGATTTCAATGCAATGGGTGCAGTTGCTAGTTACAGCTGAGCCAGTCAGACAAAAGCAGCTACTGAAGAGGGCAGGGGCCATGTTCTGCTCCTTACTCCCCTCCCTGCCTCCAGACACTGGCACCCAAACCCCTACAAGGAGCTCCAGGGTCACCAAAGCCTCTGTGGGCCCCTAAGATGGCAGAAAGATGCCTTTTTCTTCTTTTCCAAGCAGGGCAGGGAGTGCAGTGGCTGAGGGAAGGATTAGGCGGAGCTTTGGGAGCACTGGAAGATGATACCTCTCCCTTAGCAGCTGTGGAGCAATATCCCAGATCTGGCCTCACCACAGAAATTCCTCACAAAAGTGTACTGAATTTTGCCATCCTTGGTGAAGGGAGCTCCAGGGCTGCACTCAAAATCCAGAAAATGCCTTTTAAGACATGATGGCTGCTGTCTGAAGGCTTTGGCACATTGTCCTGACATGGACAGCAAGCAATTATTAATTGTGCTTGCTTAACTGATGCTGATTTCACATATTTACTCATCTATAATCATATCTATTTCTACTTAGTTTGTATTTACATATATCTGTGTTTATTCACCTCTCATCTGTTCCAGTGAAATGTTAATTTACCATTCAGGCTGCTAGTGATGACAGTGTGATTGACTGTTTAGCTATGCAGTGTGCTGAGCTGATGTCTTGTATTGCAGCTGATTTGGTTTTTTGATTTTCTGTTATTTACTTTGATCTTAGTGTAGTTTTGTGTAATTTTTTCAAATGGCAAATACAGCAGAATCCAAAAACTTTTGTCCTTGAAGAATACAATGCAATTAGACCTCTGCCTGTATATTTACTCCTCAGCTCGTACACTGAGGACTTACTTTACTTTTGTACATTAAAAAAAAAAAATCAATACTATTAAAAACCAGAACAAAAGGAAACTGGATGTTCACCTGCAGTAAAACCTAAAAAACCTGCTGCCTTGAATTTACATTGTTGCAATGAATCTTTTTCCCCTGCACATTTAATTGAGCAACACCGATTTCTGGAAACCATCTAAATCCTTCGAGACTGGTCACAGAAGTATACATATATATATAAAACAAATTCTCAGTCTGGGAAAGGGTATTTCTACAAAGCCATTTTAAACATTTGTATGCCCTGAAGTTTTGAAATGGAAGGAAGGTACTAATTAAGCAAACCTATAATCCTGAGTCCTGGCCCCAGGACAACAGAGTCAGGCATGGGCATACATATCTTTATACTGATTGGTAACTGTTACAGCAAATCCCAAAACTTATCTCAGTGAGAGCTAACAAAAGTGTGACAGACCATCCACTAAACTCGTGGTGTCTGTAAAAAATGCATGTTAAGTGGACTAGACAACCTCCACATCTCCCCTCCAACCAACTCTGTAACTACTGCTTGGAAGACGCTGCCTTGGGATATAACATTAGTTACCTCTAAGGGGCAACACCAAGGATAGGGTCAGGTCATGGTACAAGCTGTCCTTTTTGGCTTGTTTTGCATGTTTGCACTCTTAGGGTAGCCCTAGAAAAACAACCAGGAAAAATTAGGATGTACTGAAAATATAGAAGTAACCTATGTGTTGTCTTTTCCCTCTCCTTAAATTCAAAGTAACCAGAGTTTCCACAGAGGGTTATGGATGTACCAACTGTTTGTTGCTACAAATAAATACAAGGAACTGAAGTGTCTTTTGCAGTGAAATCCTGTCCTGTCATCATTTCCCTGATGATCTATGGACCAAAGCTGAGGATTTTCTGTTGAAAGTTTAAAATAAAAAATAAAAAAAAAATAAAAAAAAAAGAGAGAGAAAAAAAGAGTGATTATATTTCGGAGACAAATCTGTGAAATATCAGCCTGAGAAAGAACCTCCCGAGCAAGCCTTGGATGACAGCAGGGAGAGGTGCTGGATGGCTGGGTGCCCATCACACCCACCTTCACTGACTCCACTGCGTGGAGTAACAACTCCAGACTGGCATAGTTCCCACAAGTCCAAACTACTCCAGCCTTTCTCTCCCTAGCCTCTCTGCTCAGTGACAGATCCCTGGAGCACATTCAGTCCTCACGCTCTAAACTAATTCTTGCTCCTCACTTCACAACCAAGTTCCTACTACACCAGGAGGGAAAGCCACTCTCTCATCGTTTCTATTCACTCATAAGCTTCAGGCAGGAGACTGAGAAAACTTTCAACTTCTTGGTTGGAATTTTCCCTGTTCAGTCTTTGCTCAAAACTAAATAATTCCAGAGAGCTTATGGGAACAGCACAGTTCTGAGGAGGAAGACGGTAAAAAATAAGAGTATTTTCTTTTTATTGTAAGACACTGGCTTCGTCTTGTTTGGCTGGGGGCGTAAAAATAACAACTTGCTCAGACATGGTCTCCATTGAGAAATTAAAAAAAAAAACCTTCAGAAGAAAACTTCCTTTCACAGTTGGTAGTGTTGAAAAAGCCACTTGCCGAGCAAGCACAGATTCCCAGATAATCCTATAAAGTGAATCACAAGTAGGGCCTCGTGGCGTGGAAGAGATGCTAGCAGAGATTTAGCCACACAGGAGACTACTTCAGCATGCTGGAAAACAGCAGAAAACTCATGCAGAGTCCTGAGCTGGGCGTGTGACACTTTCAAAAGAAACGTTCCTTTAAATTATATTGTAAAAGGTCTGCGAGAACCTGGGCACAGAAAGCCCAGAGACAGTTAGGGAAGCACTAACCATGATGGCTGATGCCTGCCCTGCCCAGCAAAAGCAAATGTGAGGGGTTTGGGAGGGGAACCCGAAGCCCTCAAAGACAGAACCTCAGGCCTCCTGGAGAGCCCCTGACAGCCTTTCTGCGGGGCAGCTCAGAGCAAGGGCACGGCCAGCCATGAGGATGCCTCTCTCACCTGTATTTTACATACAAAAACCACTGTTGCTCTCTGCTATTCTAGACAGTTTGCTTACAAAACAATTCTTATAAATCAGAAAACCGTCTCGGCGCCCATTTTAAAATTTGCCCCTACCGAACATCCACAGCAGAATAGTAACATTTCAGTTCTCTTTTTCAGGTTTTCCTTTCTTTACCAGAGCAGTTCAAAGTCACTTCATCACGTGTTGTTTTTAGGCTGTGCAGGTTCTCGGTGAACCCAGTGGTCTTTCCCAGGGAGAAAAGTATCTTTTGCCAGTTTTCCTTCAAGGCTGAGCACAGATGTGTAGCCCCCCCCTCTAACTTGGCAAAGTGTCTTTTATGTGAACCATGGCCTCTGAGAAGCAACATATGACCTGTATTATCTGACTTCATCAGCCAGATCTTTGAAAAATGATGCTGGGTCCTGGATATTAAGCACAGATCCTTGCACTTGGCTACAAGTTAAGCACATACAAGTCACATAAAAGAAGTTTCCTTGTAATTTTGTAAGAGCCAAAAATTTCAAGTGGCTGAAACATAATAGATGCCAACATAAATATACTTCATATACCCAAATATTAACTTGTTTTATTTCAAAGACCCATCATTTTCTTAAAATAAATGGGAAAATTAAGTTGAATCTTGATGCTTTTTCAGTCTTTAGCACCCACATCAAATATTTTAATATCATCCAAAAATTTTAATTCAAAAACTGGCAACATACTGCACCTCCTGTTCTTGTGGATGCTATTTTTCCAAAGGGTTGCACACAGGTTTGAGAAAAATGAAGTATTAAACACATCTGCAATTAAGTGTTCTATGAACACTCACCTGCTGTGAGAGATTTTAAAAACAAATATCTTTGTCCTCACGCTACAAGTCCTCACTACTCTAAATAGAAGGGCAGCCAAAAATAAGACTAGTTTTGTAGGAGAGGGGAGCTTGTATTTTTATCCAAAAGCTTTCATGACTTGAGCTAAATTAAGATTGAAAGTAGTCTCCTTTGTGAAGAAAAAATTACAGCTGCGATATAAGATGAACTAGATAAGCACATACAATAGGCATAAATGGGTAACCTTATTTAGGTGCCTGGGCTAAATGAATTAGAAGAAATTACTGGCACAAGAACGAACAGATCGTAGTGAAAACAGTTTTTGAGCCTGGAAATTGTGAAATTCAGGTTTAAATCCCTGCCTTTAACCTTCCCTGTCACATATGCAAAGGCACAACTGTGCCTCACCTTCCACTGTAAAACTCACCTGCTGTTCTCACATGGCTGCTGTCAGGACAAATACACAAAACATGATGATGTGGCTCAGTTATAGCACTGGGAAGAAACCAACAACGACAGAGACTTTCTCATGTTCGCGGCTGACTTTGAAGTGGAAATAAAGTGGTCTAGAAGACAGAGGTGGCCCAGGCTTTTATACACAGCAAGGGTATTTCTCTTTATGATCTTGGATGATTGATATCTGTGTATGGATGGATGTCTGCTGGAAGGATACTCTGGTGAAAGCTGATCTATGATTCTTCTCCTAAGCATCTGCTGCAGGGCAGGAGGCAAGCCAGTGGGCTCTCCAGCTATCCTTATGTTTCGTATCCTTATGCTTTCCTTTCAGTATACCCCCCATTGTTTGAGTGTAGTTCCTGTCCCTTTGTGATTATTATGAATACTGTTTGTCAAAACACAATTTTTCAGACTTGCACTTTTTATTCTTGGATAATTTACACAGAGGAAGTGCCTATTTGAGCCTTTAACAACAGCTTACTAAAGCATCTGTGGGTCTTGGTAAGCGCACAATGCTAATTCATTCCTTATTTCTCCTATTTTGGTTTTACTTCACTAAGATGACAGCACTTTGTAAATGAAATTTTTGTCCTCTATTGCTTGGTGCAAGGTACTTATTAAATAAATGCAAATGTATATAGTGGGGTGTTGCATGCTCAGATATGTACACAATTTTCATTTTATCCAGGGAACGGATCATAAGCATTTCTCACATCCACTTTAAATGACTTAGCTGGATCCCAATCGCAGAAAATGGCATTCTGAATTCAACATATTCCTCAGATCACTCTGAATTACAGGTTACCTAATGCTACCTGCATATGCTCCTCTTTTGTTTTATCATTTTATTATGTTTTAATGCTTAAGCGATTCCCAACAGCTAGGACAAATGATTCTGCTCTTTCAATCCAATTTTAGTGGTTGAGTTTTCCAGCTTCAAGTGTGGGTGTCCATGGTAATAAAATCCACAAACATTACCTCAGAGCAAGCTGCACATCTCCTCACCTTCACATCCTGACTTCCATGAAGTTACTCACAGATAACTTTTGAGTTTGTACAAAATGAAATCGAATAAAGCGAATGATTAATATCCAAAATTCCAAGAAGCAGATCTTTTCACATGTTCAGTGACCTCTGTAATGTTCAACAGAACAATTACACTACAAAAATAACAAAAGCAGTCATCCAGCAGAGGTTGTGCTTTCCCCTAAACACTAGCAGGAAATGTTGTGAACTAAGATTCAAGGCACTCATTTCAGCATGCAAGACCCACTGTGCTTTGTTTATCTGTAGTAAGCATAACTGAGGAGAATGCAAGGGTACATGTTAGGTCAAACGTATAATTTTATCAGTATTTGTAACGGCTTAAGCTCAGAAACTCTCACCATCTTCAATTCCTGCCTCTTCACTGTCTTGGCAACGGGTGCTCCTTACCATTTCTCTTTCCTTACCACAAGCCCAGTCTAAAGGCAATGCCTTTGACAGGGCTGAGGTGTCTCTGCAGACACACAGAGGGAACCATCCTACCCAGAGTGGCATTTTCGAGCCACCTTTTTGCCTTTTGCCAACTCAGATTTATACTTGCTAATTTAAGTCAAATTCGAATATTTTAAAATTTCTTCTTGAAGAAACATATTAAAACCTCACGTGTCGTGTGTACTTCTAGTTCATATCTGGGCAGGTATAAATAAACCAATCCTTCACCAGTAAAAACTGGGCATTCACTGTTAAATGCTGATGTTTGGATAAACCTGCTTATTCCACAGCAATACAGGTTAAAAGCCATTAACTCACTCAAGTGTTAAGGCCATGATTACTGGATATTAATAAGCTACAGCAACAGCCTGTCATCATAGTATTGCACTTGAGTAAATTTCTAATTCTGTCTCCTTATGAATCATGGAAATTGTTGACAAAATTTAAACACCTAAAATTAACTGACATGATACTGAACCAGAATTGTCTCAGGCAGCCGTCACACGAGGATGCCGTGCAAGTCACTCAGCAGTGCTGAACGTTCTGGGTGCTGATTAATTTGTGGAGTTTTATGCAGACAACTTAAACCTAAACGCAACGGGGAGGTGGTTTCTCTTCATATCACATCTGCAGGGGGTCTACAGATTTTGCACGCAGGGTGGCAAATTTTCTCCGTTATTTTTCCAGCCTGTTGTAATTGCAATGTCTTTCTCAAAGTGCCTGGCTGGCTATCAGTGTGAGCTGCTTTACATCTTAGTAAGAAAATCCCTAACTCTGGCTAATCCCTCTGCTGTGACTTAGTCTCGTCCATGGGGTTTTTAAAGGTTTTTTGTGTGTCAGGGAAGGGGGGGGAAATAAATCAACCCCTCTACTATGACACCATTCTTGCATTTGCTTCCAATAACTGAAATAACATGTAACTAGAAAAAGAAAAATATTTCAAGAAGCATAAAGCAGTCCTGCATACAACTGAAGAATACTGATTAAGAACAAAGCAGAAGAATAGCCCAGAAAACATCCTTCTAGAACCTGAGGTCATCTTCATTTCCCATCCTCTGCTTTTACGTTCCCCTAGAGGACTGGCAGCTTGTGTGTGCAGCCTGTTACATATTTTGGGGAAAAGCCAGAGCCTTACATATGGGTTCAGCTTTCAATTCCCAGCATTTATAGTAAGCATTACACAGAGTAGAAAAACAAAGGAGAGCAGAGGAGAGCCGCTCTAACTGCAGAGCTTCCAGCAGCCTCACAGAATGGTTTTTCTGCTTTAATTTAAAATTGAAACCTGAAGTCAAATTTCCACCTGGTAATAGCTTAAAGGCACTTCCAATTAACTTGGTAATACACACTTTCTGAGTTAATAAATTTTTCAGCCTCTGTGTTTAATACAATTAAGCATTTGGGCCTTTGGCCTTAGACCTTATTTAGTTTGAGAAAGGATTGCAGGGAGACGGTCTCCAATTATCACCATTTACACAACATTCACTTAAGGGCTTTCAAATGCATCCATATAGAACATTCACTTAATCATACACAAAATTCAGTACCTGAATTAAGGCCGCCTTCTCTCTTGCACACAATATGCACAAGGGACAAGAGAATAAAAACCCCATCTACTGGGCTCTGATATCAGTCATCACCACCCCGCCTGAAGCAGCACTGAACAGCTGTGCCAGCTCCTAGCAACTTACTTTTCCTTCCAAATCCGCATTTTGCTATTTGCAAATTTCTTCAAAACTTCAAAGTTAATAAAGTGTGTTGCACAGTGTAAAGAACCAGCTAAGATATGCAGGACCAGGAAACAAAGACAGAACTGAAATCTTGTGCTTGAAAAAACATGAAAATTAATTTTGCCAGCATGCCTACCACATTAAACACCAAATGTTTTTACACAAAAGGATTAAAAGGTTTTAATCCCTCTTTGCAAGCAGCTAGTTCTTGATTCAGCAGTTCAAAAGGCTTTGCCAAGTTCAGGTTTTTCCTCTGCTTTTAAGAATTAAAAGCAAGTGTAAACCTTATTTTGTAAACAGAGCGCATAATACAATGATTTTAACAGAACTGGGAGCCAGAGTAAGTGACCTCTTCAGGATATTTGTTACTGGAGCAAAGGCATCCCAGGCTCTAAGGAGGGGACCTGCATTTCATTTTAATGCCACTGTATGTTGCTCTGTCCTCCTCCTAGTAATGAATTAGATTTCTGCTTCATCTACCTGGTCAAGAGGAAGACTTTCTGCTTAAGGATACCGAGTACACACTGGTACTTCTGTAACACCAGGGATTTTTTTTTTTCTATTTGTGTCGACTGTTTTATCGTGCAGCAGCTGTAGTACAGTCTGCAGAAAAGCAAGAAATATAACTTCTACACTGAAACGTTTACCAGAGCAGTGAGCCAGGTACCCAAGCAAAATACTCTCAACTGGGGTGTGTGTGGGGTGTGTCTTTCTTGACATTCCCTAAAAAGCAGGACTATTTCCCCACTAAAAGGCTTCCTCCAAGTCAGACTCTTTGGTAAGCTTGGATGAAGAGGTTCAGCACTTCTGGGAGGCACCACTGAGCCCTTTTCACCCTGTAACGATGTATTTTTGCAGTGGCCAAACGAAGGCACGGAGTCCCACACAGCTCAAAAGCCCTTTGAGCAGGGCTACCCCCTCCACCTGGCAGCTTGACTGTGCTGGCAGGGGGCTGCTGAGCAACCCTGACCCTCCTCATCAGAAGGACAAGAACCACACGCTGACCAAGGTGCAATCAGTGGAGGAGCTGGGGGAACTCCAGCCACTGTCTCCTGCCCATGAGTCACCCCTGAGCTTTCCCAAAATGGCTCTGCACGTATGTGGAAAACATCTCACTCCATACAAACATGATGAACGTCCAAACCCCACAGTAAAGACAATAAGTGACACACGCCAGAGATTTAAGAGTTTTACAGACACCGAAACCCAGCCCTGCCCCGTGCACAGAGCAGGGCAGGCGCTTCATCACAGGAGGGGCTCGGTCCTCTCCTCCACGGCCAGGGCTTTCTGGTTCAGAAAGGGCTAACTTCTAGAAAAGCATCAAAATTAATCACCTTCATGGTTGCTGCATTCTTGATTTAATTTTTCTAGTATCCACTCCTTGCTGTGTTATGAATCTAGATGATAAAATGAAAAGCTCTTTTCACTTTAATAACTTTTCTCTATGTAGACAATCGGGTCAGCCTCTGTTTCTACACTGAAGTCCTTAAATCTCCAGCTACCAGGCAGGGTTCAGATTTTTTTCTGGCCTTTTACTTGCACCAAACTTTCACTTGATTTCACCCGATTATGCACAGAGTTGCAAGAAATGCAGAAAGCCAAGGTCCACATGGAGAAGTTACCATTTGCTGTGCTGTGCAAAGTTGCTGTGGCCACCAGGTTTATCCTGAAGCCCAGCAGATAATGTACCTGGACCACAAGGTGATGAGTTTGAATTTCCAGAGCTGGGCTGGGATGTGTGTACAGGTTGGAGCCTGTGCTGAAGAGGAAAGGCCATGCACAGGATCTGTGGGACTAGGGAGCCACTCCAGTGGGGGCTGCTGGGGAACCCAGCATCACAGTTACACCACAGGCTGCACAACAGCGTGTGGTTTTGAAGGGATTGATCCGTCTAAAGGAGAAAAACCTTCTGTATCATGAATTATCTCTTTTTCAGCACCTCTGACAGTATCTGTGTCTCTGGGAAAAGGGAAAACCAGTTAACATCACCGCTGCAGTAGGTATCTTGGCAAGGCAGCACATATATTCCATCAAGGAGGTTGTACTTTATCCTCACAAAGCCATAATGCTGCCTGCTACCCAGAAAAAAACTTCCCTAGCTAAAAACACCAGAAGTATAATCCACACTGGTTTAGGAGTACATGTCCCTTTTTCACTATGAATTTCTGCTGCAGATCACAGACCTTACTGTGACATCAATTCCTACAGTACCTGGTGGGACATTAGCAGACCAAAATCCAACGAATTGGTGGCAGGGAATTACAGCATATGACTAAACCCAAAGAAACTGTCACTCCTGACATGGGCTTTCAGGCCAGGTACAAATACATGGAAGGCTGCACCTGCCATAAGAGCAGAAAACAAGTATGCTGCTTACAGAGATTTCACATACCACTGTTTGCCTGCACCACTTTCATCATCGCTGCCAGACAAAATTATCCCATACTACAAGTTTAAGGGACGTACACATAGATGTAAAACTTGCAAGGTTCAGCTTGCTTTTAAGCTCTTCGTGGAGACTACAGAGGAAATACTTAGAAAAAAACCCCTGTCTTCTAGAGTGCTGTGTCTAAGTCTCCCTCACCCATTCCCTGCCTTGTTGACTGAGTCCCAGGGTTCCTGGCTTGACACTCAATTTGCTGAACTAAAATCCAGACCAGCAAAGGAAATGACAAGCTACCTCAGAGAAAGTTAACTGCACCTCTCAGGTTTTACATGCATGAGAAAGAGGCACTGTTTCCACCTTGGGGATATGACATCCCAGTATATTTTGTGAAGGACATACACCAGGGTGAAACACAAATCTGCATGTGAATCTGAGGCTTGAAAGAACATCAGCCTTCCTTACCTACTGCAGGTCAGTGCAAACTGTAACACAGCCTAGAGAGAACAGGATGAAACAAAAGAGCCTGTCCAATTATGCCTGCCTCAGGTGAATGTTTTTAGTTACTCAGGCCTATTAACAGTGAGGGTAGCACACCTATATATAGGCAAATGGATCTTGCTTGAGAATTACCCATGCAGAAATAATCACCTGCCTATCACCAATCTTTGACTTTCATGTTGCGTTTTAAGGACTGACTTGAAGGTAGGTGCCTGCCAGCTCTGCTTGTGTTCTCCAAGAATAAATGTTTATCAAAGGGGGGTTTCCCATTTGCTGAGCTGGAATTAGTTACACCAACAGGGTATCAAACGGGTTGTTGCCTGTCACCATTATCAAAGAGGAATGTGAAGTACAAAAACTAAGCAGCAACAAACTGAGCACTGGAGCTTGGCAGAGCAAGAGTGACATGGGACAGCCAAAATGTATGGGCACAGAGGGCTGGAAGGGGCTCTCTGAAGTAGGGTCGGGTCCCACAGCCTCACCAGGGTTGCACTGCACAAACCCTTCTGTAAAGTGATCTTGCAACAGGTTAAAAGAGGTCTGAGTTTCAGCCACACTTCTCGCTGGAAAAACGTTCCAAAGTTATGGTCACAGAAGCACTGTTGGAAAACAGATTGTAGTTTTTAAAAAAGTCATTTGTTGTCACTTATACCCACTTGTTTGTGTGCTAAATATGATCCTTTAGCTGAAAAGGGTTCCATTCCATCTCTGTGCCTTTTCTCTCTTTCCCCCAAAATGTACCTCAGATCCATGTTTATCCTCTTCTTAATAACAGTAAAATGTTTTGTGTCTTACATAACCCCTATAAGACTCCACAGACTAAAGATCTTAAAACAAACAAACAAACAAAAAGAAAAAGTGATATTGTGTGTTGATTCTTGTAGAATTTTTTGAATTTGCTTCATACTATCTGCTAGTAGAATCCATAATCCTTTACCACCATCAGCCTACTGAACACCAAGAAAAAGCAGGCATTTGGGTTTGGGCATCTTGAGATTATCATTCATCCTCTTACCAGCACCTTTTTTTTCCTCATCCCCTCCCTTATTTTTTTTTTTAATTTTTTAAGTTATGCATCTGAGTGTGGCTTTTGTTAATTCTCCTATATAATTTAAACTGAACCAAGAAACTGCTCAGTCTTCGTTTAATTTACAAGATCACATCTACAGTGCCCTCACGATACACCATTTCCAAGTTTCAAGAAAACCTGCAGATCTGTTGATCACATGCAAGGAAGTGTTTGTTAACAAGGCTGCTTAGAAACCCACCCTCGCACTGTAATATGCAAGTGCGTGTCCAGATCTCCACTCTAACCATGGTTATGGAATGAAAAAGAAGTTTATTTATGACTCTCCAGCAGCCTCAAAGGCGTGTTTACTGTGCAAATTTGGAACTATGCTGTCGAGTCATACAAAACATGCAATTCAGCCGTTGTTATAATATAACCTCAGGTAATTAAATGTGAGATAAAGGTAGAAAAGCAGATGAACTGTAATCTGGGAGAACAAGCCCACCAGCACAACAGCAGCTGCCCACATTCTCCGTGCCTAGACTGTAAAACCAAGGCTGACAACACGATTTGCAAAGTGCTGAAATCACCCAACAGCACCAGTCATAATCTGAGATGCACATTTCCTTCAGCCAAGCATTTTACCACTATTACCGATGATAAAGCTGGCATATGAATTAGAGGTCTGAGAAAGGATGATGACAGTATGGAAATTAATCACACATTAATTTAAAACTTCCGACTGTCTTGGCATTGTAAAGCCATCACACTGCCACATCCCAGAGAGAAGTGACACACCTGTCCACCACCCTAAGGAAAGACAGCCTCCTATTCCAGGTGTCTTAAAGGCTATTAAGTGTTTTCATTGAGTTGCACCAAATCACTTTGGAGGCTGGTGTTTTAAATTCAAAGTATTAGAAAGCCCCATTCAAAGTATTATAAATTCAACAGTGACACTGCAGCAGTCAGGGACTTATCTTTCAGACTGCTGTGATCATTATTAACCTTACCAGCCACTTTTGTTTTGCTAATTTGGCGCTTCACCTACAAATAACTGAACTTCACGAAATAAATTACATAGAGCAATATTAGTGCTGTTCTTACTGTATTAGCAGGCATCCATGTATGTAATTCATGCACAGTGGTTTCTGAGTATATCCACACTGCACGTAATGCCATTAGGCAGTGATGGGCTGGCTTGCAACCAAGCTCACACTTCATGGATAATCCCTTCTGGATGGGGGAACCCAGGGCAGAAGGAGAGCAGTTCTCTAACACAGACCTAGGCACTCCAGAAAACCCCCAGAGGTGCCTTTGTGATTCTTATCTCCTTCTTGGATGTAGAGATTCAGGGTCTTTTTTTCCTTCCTGGAATAATGATTCTTTAACAGATCAGTCAGAACGCAGTCTGCTAAAATTAAAACAGCTTAAATTGAATGCGGGACTGTCACACATTGTCAAACGTGCTACAGAAAGGAAGGAGGACAGAAACAACTTCATTGCTGCTTCACTGCTGTCCAAGTGCGAGTTTGCAGTTGCACAAGAAGGAGAAACCTGAATTTAAGGAGTTGATAGGCAGGATTAAGGAGAAATGTATGTTCTTTTTAGGCTCCTTCTCTCTTCCAATTCTTTGCTCATCATTTTATTGAGGAAACAGATCTCAACTGTTTGGGACATCTGCTCTGTAATTCCACTTTCAAAATTCTGAAGTTTTCTTAAAATCCAGGTTTGTTGCCATTTTGGCATGATTTACAGAGACTGACTGTAGCTAAATGAGTCAGAGTACTGCAAACCCTTTTTGTTTTGTTGTGTTTTTTTCTTTAACATTGAGAAGACCATTCCATTTATGAAAGAAACAAGGAAAACTCTGCATTAGGAGTTTTAAAAGGGCCATCCAGACAGAATGTGCTCTGCTTGCCAAAAGTGACACCCTGAACCCTGATTTCCAGTCCTATAGGCCAGGCAGAAAAACAAAGCAAACGTTGAAACAAACTTGATGGTATCTCATTTGACCTAAGCAAGTGATAGCTTGCTAAAATATTTTTGTCCTAGATATTTGAGGAAAGTGTTTTTGGATGTCTTGAATGGTACACCTGCAAAAGGTGGAAATATATGCAGCACAAATAAAAGCTGGATCAGATGTAACTGTCTTCACAGAGCCTGGAACCACTTCTGCAACGATACAGGTGAAGGAAGGGAAGAAAACAGAAACAATTCTCTTCAACTTTTTATGGAAAAGACTCCCTTGAATCATAAAACTGTAGCTGGGAAGGGACCTCAAGAGGTCTCCAGTCCAACCTTCTGCTTGAAGTGGAACCCTCACCAACACAAGATCATTTTGAGTGGTGGTGATGTCAGGCTGAACCTTGAGAAGCTCTCAGGAGGGAGAATCGACCACCTTGTTCAGAAGCCTCCTCCAGTGCTGCTCTGCCCTCCAAGAGGAAAAGCTACTAACACCACCTGATCCTTTATTTCAATTATTAATAGCAAACTTCAACACAATCTCCTGTATCTCTCCATCTCATCTCTGCTAAACTTATCTGTTATGACAGCTATTGAGCAACTGGATGACTAAAGATGGCAGACACTATGACTGTACACATCCATCAGAGCCCACGTTTAAATAAACAAACCCACTATTTTCAAACATGGATAATCACCACATCAATAGACTTATTAATTGGATTCCAGGACATGGTTGGATGCATGTTGCAGCAGCAGGGACTGGCTTCAACAAACACTGAGCTCCATTCCATCCATATGTCTCAAAGATAAAAGAAAAATTGGAGTGCAATCAAATGCAGTGGATTAAATAACAAAAGAAATCAAACAAAATGGACATAGAATTTGTTTCATCGTATACATTCTGTGCACACATACACACCCCACCACAGTTCTGAGCATGTCAACAGCTTATGATTCACAGAATAATTTAGGTTGGAATGGACTTTTGGAGGTCATCCTTTCCAAACACCCACTTAAAGCAGTGCCAACTTCGAAGTTGGGTCCAACTCTGAAGCTGGATCAGGTTTCCTGGGGCCCCATTCAGTTGAGCTTTGAGTATTTTCAAGGGTGGACAATCCAAAACATCCTCCTGGGGCTCTTGTATGACCTTTGGCCATCTTTGTGGTTAGGAAATAAAAAAAAAACCTAACAATTATAGCTTATCACTGTTTCCCATGTTGGAGCTTTTGTCTCTGTTGGCTCTCACTGTATCACCACAAACCTGCCAGAAGAGCCTGACTACTCCTGCTCTACACTCTCTGCTCCACCCCCTCCTATAGGGCAGTTCAAGACAGCAGAGAGGCCACACTTTCATCCATCTCCTAAGGCTGAACTCAGCTCCTCCCACCTCTCCTGGTACATCTCCAGAGCTCCCTCAGCAGCTCAGTACCAATGTATTGTGTGCCTGTACGCCAGTCCATGACGCTGCACTCCTTTCCTCATCAGAAGATGGAATTCTTTGCTACCTGCCTTCAGCAGGAAGGGGCTGCATTTAGGGGTCAGTCTCCCTCTCCTATGTTTCACTGTGTTCAGAATCATCTACAAGCTCTCTGCTGTAAGCATAAAGTATGACCATTGCTAATGAAAGATGACTTCTTTCAATACCTCCAAGACCGTATGAACTGTGCAGGATATCAACCTGCAAATTTATCTCCCTTACACAGAAATATTACTTGACTAGCAGCCACAGCCCTTCCAAATTAACTTCACTTACAATTATTTCAAATGTTTTCGCATCTTGCAACCCTAGCACAGGGAATGGCAAGCCCCTGAGCACTGTTATTCCCAGGCACCCCTGAACAGTGTTATTCACAGGTACCTGGTGCTC
Organism: Lepidothrix coronata; assembly: GCF_001604755.1. Classification (NCBI taxonomy): domain Eukaryota; kingdom Metazoa; phylum Chordata; class Aves; order Passeriformes; family Pipridae; genus Lepidothrix; species Lepidothrix coronata. The sequence goes on from NW_016690292.1 coordinate 2,677,351, forward strand.
GTGATATTCCTCACACCTTTGGCTAGACAACACATCTTCTATTTCTTTTTTAATCAGGTTTCCACCATTTACCTTCCCTGCTCTGCTGGTTGCCAGACAAACAATTTTTCTGCTGTACTTACTGACGCTTACAAAGTGCACCACAAAATGTGGGGGTATCATTATAATTTCAGAATTGCTGTATGCCAGCACTCCAAAAGAAAAGCAGTTCAGTGGAGCTCCCGCTACACAGGACTGCCACACACAAACTACCAACATTAAAACACTTTGAGAGACACTTCCCACTTCTGTTTCAACACATCACCTCCATTTACATTCAGTTATTATGTTAAGTCTACACACAAAATGAATCCCAGTTGCAACTTCCACTAAGTAATCAAGTAACTGAGCATTTTAGAGCCACAAACAACAGATTTTGCCTTTTTTTGGATATACTAAACCAGCCCTTTGTCACTGCAAAAAAAGAGCTTGACATGTGAGATATAAAATGCTCAAAAGAAGGCTGTATCAGTTAATCAAAAGAGAGTGATGACTGCAACAAACTTTATCAGTTCTGACATGGCAAAATGAGAGCAGGAGACCAGTATCACAGACTGGCAATTCCATTAACTCTTTGTATTGCTATATTTTTATTTATTTTTGACTGTTCCTAGACTAACAATAGCCATGTGGTGAGTAAAAAGAGGAGCAGCACGTAGAGGCCACTGTTGCCAAGTCTCAGTTTTCAGGAAACTGCCTTTAGCAACTCTCCAGCCCACTGAATGTGACCATGAAAGTAGGGAAAGAGCAGGTTCTGCTGCCAGCAGCAATCACAGCAGACAGCCCTTTTCCTCTAGCCTCAGAATGACTTTAACTTTGTCCATGAGAAACCAAACTATTTAGACTCTGGCACCATCACAAAAGCTAAATTCAATGGGAGATATATCATATACGTATTTTATATAAACAGATCTTTCTTCTTGATTTCTCAAGTGCCCTTTCATTTCCCATTGTATCCAGCTCTTACAGACATTCCTAATTCCCACTTACATGCAGGTTCAAGAGCTAATTCATGGACACCAAGGAGTAAACTATCAACATCACATTTTTTACCATCAGATCTCTCAGTATCAGCTAACAAAGCAGGTAAGCAATGACAAGCAATTACTATTTTCTCACTCTTTACAGATAAGCCATGTGATGTTCTTGCCAGTTTGACAAGTATTGGTGTTGCTGGCCCACTAACCCCAGTATGGGGGAGATTTTAGAGAAGTATCTGGAGGAGGAGGCACTGGTGTGGGTATTGAAACAGCATGAACAAAACCAAAGCATCGTTCCATTTTTTTTTTCTCCCCACCTTCAAGGAAACTGCATTAAATGGTCAGAGCACTCAACTCCTCCCTGGAGAAGCTGAGCTATTACTCCTTATCAACCTGATAAAGCCACTTTTGCATGGCATAAGGGGAAAGTTTAGCACTTTGTGTAACATGGAGCACAGTACAATGAAACCTTACGGAGGTTTGTGTACAAGTCAGCAGATAACAACTAGACTGACAAGGACTCGAGTCTGAGCACTGACAAGAGAAACTGTCAATGTGTGCCCATCACATGTGCTCACAGCTCTGATTTTTTTCCTGGCAGTTCTGGGATCCTCCAATGGTAATAAGAAGCAAAACGAGGTAAGTCTATCATTTGTGGGTCCTCTTTGATTAACCATCCATCAGGGTGCACAGACATCGATATTTGCTGTCCTCTCATAATGGCTAGCTCCTTGTTCCTTGGAAGATGGAAGGGGTTTTGCAGAGACAGCAGAAGTGCCCATCTGCAATCTCCAGGTAATAACCTACATACTGGAGGAGGACATACATGCCTTGCTTGTCGGGATCCTTAAGACAATCTGCTTTGTGTGGTGCAAGTGAAGGTGTTATTAAATCTTTCAGGTGGAGAGAAATGTTACTGAGACTAGCAGAGCAGCTAAGGCTTAGCGACTTTGAAGCTCAGTCTGGGAGCTCAGACTGAGAACCAGCTGGCTGGAGAGGCAGCTGACAAATGTGTTCAGCCTGGGCAAATCCTTTTATTCTAGTACTTAAACACCTTGGACATGGCATTAAAAAGGGTCCTTCTCACCTGCTGCATCCTCCTGGAGAAGGAATGGGGAACTGTCAAGAAATAGGCCCTCTCAAAAGAAAAATATTAACTGCACAAGCAGCACAATAGCTTCACTGGAAAGGGAGGGAAATGAGGGAAGGGAGCCTGTTCCTGGCAACACTCCTTCAGCCACAGCAATTCAACCGCTGTACTGAGGAAGCATCTACCATGACAAGTTATTCCATCTAGTTTTAAGGTCAGCCACGAGAGAGAGAAAGCCTGCCCACAGTATGTGGCTAAATACAGCAACTAGCATCCATTAGCTGGAGAGCATGGAGCAGCAAGACAGGAGAGTCTGCAGGTGGGAGGGATGAGGAGCAGCCAGGCTAGGCCCACTGACCCTCCTGCACCTCTGGAGAGCAGGGAGGAGGTGTGCAGTAGCAACTCCAGCTATGGGCTATCGCCTATATGTGCATAAACGTGAACAACAGCTCAAGGTGCAACAACCAAGGTGCATTAGTTGTATAATCCTCTGAATTATCTCCTATCAAATCAGTGGTTATCTTCCTGCATTTTCCCCTGTGTTTCTAATGGAATTCAGTGTCCCCAACAGTGAACTGTGTCACAGACTGCAAGCATACAGAGTTTTCAGAAATACTACTAGGAACTGTCATAAGTACTGCTTAGTGTTGGCAACCTTGGCTACTCCGAGAAAGCAAATGAGCAGAACAAAAAACACCCAACAACTCCAGCTACATGGGAGACAGCTCACATGAACCATGGGTGAAACTACCGGAGGGGAGGCTGTCACAGAGAGTCTCAGCAGTCAGGAAAGGCTGGATGAGAATGGAGGAAAACAAGGTGACAACAATAATGAAGTTTATCTTGCTTAGGAAGAAAAGAAGGAGCAGTGGCAGCAGGGAGGGTGAGAACATGAGAACAGCCTTCAAAGATCTGGAAAGAAATGGCAAGATGAAAAGGAACTTTTTTTCCTTTTTTTTTTTCAAGTCATGCAAATGGACAACAATTCATAGTCACAAAGTTGCTGAAAGGGAGTTTAAGGTTTGAATGTTTGGGGTAAACTCCTATACCATACTCTCAAGATATAAATATACTGACAGTTAAACACTGGAGCAGCTTGCTGAGGAAATGGTGGGCTCTTCTCTCACCAGAAGTTTTTAAGAACATGCTAGACAAACATCTGTTGTGAACAGCTTAGAGCAATCCTGTCTGAGCAGAGAAAGGCAGGATGAAATTGGGACATCGACACATGATGAATACCATCCATAGGAACTAATGCTGCCCACATTATTGCTTGTTTTCCAGGCTGCTATGGCACAGTCTGAGTCTCTGGATCGATTTGGGTTCGTACCAAACTTGGGTGCTTCAACCTGGATGAACCACTGGCAGCTTCCCACCGCAGTAAGCAGGAAAGGCTTGTTGTCCACAGCTGCCAGGACACGACTCCCTCCCACTCACGCCTCAGGGTTCCCCTCTCACAGCTCTGAGTCCTCTGAAAAAGACACAGCAGCATCTGTTTTTTGTGATGTTGTTAGACTAGCCATTTTCTCTGAGCGATATTTTCATAAGGCCAACTCAGGGCCTGTTTGCTACTCGGTGAAATTCCCAGGACAACTCGATCCATTTAATTTTCAGCACAGCAAAAACACCAACACCGTAGAGTCGCGAAGTTCTGACCCAAGACCAGAACTTATTACTCAATTAGGAAAACCAGATGAGCACAAGGATAGACAGTTCTCCAAGATGGAACTAAATCAGAATGGTAACACGGTAGGGTTGGTTTTATTTATCCATGTAACAAACCTGCATAAATGGTCAGCAAAAGCAGATGAAAGTCAGCGTTGTCTAATTTAAGGCAACGCATTTTGTAGGGAATAATTTAAACCAACAGTACACTTCTCTGGATTCTAAATTAACTGTAACCACTCAGAAAGGCACTGGACATAAGTACCTAAGTAGATGCTTTCAGTGAGCTGCTCCGTGCAGGCGCAGTCGTGAAAGGAAACTAGACATTAGAAAGAGCATGGATATGGAAGAATACAAAAGTACATTATTGTAAAAAGGCAGGAGAATTTCTAAGGCAAAATAATCTAATACCTACATCAACTGTGACCTGCCCTTCGACAACGGGGTTGACAAAACTCCAGAGAACTGTCTGAGAGAAAAGACTGAGCCGGGTGATCCCATTTCATACTTGCAAGAGAAACAGTAATTCAGCTGAATGTAAAAGTGATAAATTTGAAACAGTTAAGTCTTTTGTTTTAATAGCCCCACAACAGATAATTAACCTCTAGTCAGTGAGGTGCCCCAGAGCAGCATCAGAAGCAGGAGACTTGGAGAATCCCCTTACAGGACAACGGCTTAGGGCAGAAATGGCATTAATCAATGACCTCACTGTACTCTATACTATAATAGATGCATATTAATATTCATAGATTTTTAGGACTGAATGGTCTACTCCATCATCCAGTCTGACCTCCATTCTGACACAGGACATGTTTTAGCCAGCTCCTCCAGCCTCTGATTCCTGTTAGGCTTTTCTCTGCTAGGTCAAAAGAGGCTGCTTTATAGGAACTAGCTCTCCATTGTAATACAGAGGCTCTAAGGTGGGTGTAATGCAAATTTTGGCTCAGCAAGATCTGGTGATAAAGTTCTGAGCTGAGATCCAAGTGCAGGAATTAATAAACCCTACGGTTGTGCCAAATAATCCAAGAGGCAGGAAATGGAAAAGGCTCTCTGAGCGTCTGCAGTAGGTCAGGAAAGCACGTTCTTGGTCCCTCTCCAGACCCCTTCTTTCAGGCTGTGGCTGCACCTTTACAAGGCCACCCACAAATGCAGTGTGGGGCTTTCCATCATGCAAGTCAGCAATATTTTAATGTTACAGATGATGGAATCACAGCACTCCCCATTAGCTAACAATTTTGGGATGGCAGTATGTTCAGGTCACGATACAGTTGTTTTTAAGCAATTCTGGACCTAAAATGCCCAGGAAGCAAACAATATTTTTCTTCTTTTTTTAATTTTTTTTAAATTATTCTCACCTCTGTGACACTGAAAGAAAAAACCGGAGGATTTGTATTCCTGATTTTAACACGGTTCAGCTTTTGGGTGACCCCTTCTCGGAAAAGGTTAATTCTTATGAACTGCAGAGCTTAAATATGTCTCAATATAAGCATTAAGATCCACCCAAAAGGGATCCTTTCATAAAATAAGAACCTAAAACTTAGTATTTTTTAGCGCTATCTAGTTTCCAACTGTTTCTAACTCACTATGGGTTTTATGGAAATGTAGGGCAATAATTCCTCCCCGATGCACTTTCCTGCAGACTGATACCTCTGTGACAGAAACTGTTAATGAAAAAAACTCCCAAAAAAGTCTGTTTCCCAGTCTAAGAACCAAGCAGTAACTGAGGCTCTTACAGTGAAATCCAGGGAGGGAGGGAAGACAGAGGGAGACTCATTCCTGTATCACACCCCAGAGCTGCAGAGAATCTGCACCTGTTCCACTGCCTTTACTCCTGTGTCCAGCCATGGTGGGAACCACACACTGGGACATCCATCTCTTGGACAGGAACAAAAGCAGCCACGTTGTCATTTGTCAAAGCAAAGTTCCTGCCAAAGCAGCAGAAACTGCATCCTCATATATTGATGACAGCTGACAGATAAACAGAGAAAAAAAAAGTAATACTGCTTTAAAATCCTACCTCCCCCTCTGGTGCCTGATCCAAAGCTCTGCCTGCCATTCCCTGAGCAAAGCATGGAAAACCCCACTGGAATCAGACAGGACACAAGCCCAGTAAAACCACTTAGTGACTACAGTGTACAACCAGCAAGTTATTGCACTGCTGCACTTGTTTCCCCACACAATAGTCTTGTCAATTAAATAAGTTTCAACAAGCACAGGCAAGATTTTATTCAGAGGAGCCTGGAACAGATCAAGCCTGATCTCTGAAGTGGGAACTGAGTCCTGCTGATCAGGGCAGGGCAAGTCCCTCCTCTCCACTCTGGTGCCTCTGAAATGCTGAACTTTCTCTCCAGCTCATTAAACACTGTTGTAAGGAAAGGCCTCAGCGCATCCTGCCAGTTCAGGAATATATTAACAGTATCAGAAACCCTTTTAATAAACGACAACCACCTGCCCCCAAAATTACAGATGCTCAGAAATGCAGTTCAATTTAAAGGGCAACCACTTAGGTCAGAGATCTGTGGTGTGGAGATCAGTCTTGGCACTGAGGAGGGATAAAGGAGTAAACACCAGCAAGCCACAACGGTGGGGTTCCTACAGAAGCTGCAGGCTGGACTAGCTGCAGTGTTTAAATAAATATGTATAGGATATGTGCATCATGAAGTGGAACTTGTGCCTTATGTGAAGAGATCCTGAGTATGAAATTGTGTCCTCCTTCAGGAGATCTCACTGGGCTTGCTGATTTTTCTCCTCCTGCTGTTGTGCAATGAAGGAGTTCATCAATATGGGGAAAAAAAGCTTGGTCCCGGAGGCAGCATGACTGAAAACCCCTGACAGCATTAGGAAGTCCATAAATTCCATACTTTCCTACCCAGAACCTTCCATTACTTTTTGCTGTTACAGTTGTTATAACAAAAAATGTTGAGGTTTAAGTGTTCTCTGTCTAAGCCCCATAAAGACTCTCCTGAGGCTACAAGGGGGGGAAAAAAAGGATCCTTGCACCTGTGACAGACACTGGAGTGTCAGCACAGACAGGCAAGATGCTGCTCCTGCTCCAACAGAACCAGCATGAGTCTGTACTCAGGACTCACAGAACTAGAGCGTGACGCTGGCACTTTCCTCTTTGGAAAGCACAAAGGCTTTAGGAAAGGGCTACAGAGAGTCAGCTTAGGTTCCTGAGCAGGACCTCTATACAGCTGAATAAAACTAACAAACCCTAAGATCCCATGAAAGCCCATAGACTATTTAAATTATGTCCACCACCACCACCAAAGTTGGTGTCATTTCAAGGGGAAAAGGCAGCAGGTAGAGTCTGGTTAATGGCAACACTCCTGAAGTCAGCAATCCACATGCATTTTACCTGAGCATTATCATGAATTATCAACATTTTTGTGAGCTTTCTCCCACTTCAGACAAGCCTGCAGCAAATGAGGGCTCTGTTAAGGGACATCAAGTACATCGAATAGAGATGGCTTCACCTGCTCCTGCTGCTCTGGGAGCAGGAGGCAGGCAGCAATGCCCTACCAGGAAGCTTTGATGGCTCACTCAGAGGAGCAACAAATGTGTCTTGGTTACACAGAGGGCAGAAGTAGGTAGTACAGTCCACATTCAGCAAATTTTCCCAATTAAAAACCATTTACCAGTACAAACAGGGCTTTTGCAACTTTGGACTCTGGCAGTCGAAACTTTAAAAAAAAAAAACCCACACAAAGAGTTTCAACCTGTGTAGAGCTCTAGGCTGTATATTTCATAGCATGACACACTTCTTCAAAAAAGAAAAATCAAAGATATTTTATACAGAAGGAATAATATTCTATATATACTCATTGCATGTGCTGGATGTGCTTTACAAATATAATGCTGCCATACTGATTCTTCTTACAGCCACTAAAATAATTTGTTTCAGGCTGAGCTATGCTGTGCTCAGTTTCAGCACGTGGCAAATTACAGACAAGTCATAAACATGCCAACCCCCCAGTTTCTGCAATCACAGAGTGGATTTTGTATTTCTTTTATTTCCTGTCTCCACTGGTTTCCTTCTCCCCATCAAACACTCTTTAGAACTGAGATCCACCACAACCCACCAGCAGTCTTGTCCTAGTCCTACTTTCTGCAACATCTTTACAGCCATGTCCTGTAATGCTGGCAGCCCACACCAGGGCTCTCCAGGCTGAAGAAGTCCCAGAGACGGGTCAAACTGCCACTTCCAAACAGCCCAAGCCACCTGAGGTGTTCCTGGGAACCCAACAGCCTCTGCCTCACAACCAAGCAACAGTAACTTGCGTTGAAGAACCTGCAGTAGAAAACTTAAAAATATGGAGCAAGGACAGATCCTCAGGCCAATCATCCAAGCCAATTCCTTTCAGCTGACTGTACCTTCACATACACACTGATTGCACAAAGCCATAACAGAACAGCCAGAACAAGCCCATGCTGGACTCCAGTGCAGGACCAAGGAGACGCAGCTGCTGCCTCCGAGTGACCTCTGCCACGTCCCAAGGCACAGCCCCCCCACCAGAAACCACAGGGACCAGCAAAGCTGACACCCCAGGGCTCAGAAGGGAATCAGATATTTAGCAAGATTATGCTATCTGCTAATCTGATTAGCCCCAGAGACTGCAGATAAACATAACAAAGAACAGCCGGACACCAGCTGTAAAACCCATCCAGTCAAGCAAATAACGAAGCTGCCCAGAAAAGCTCAGCATCTGGGACCTGTCGCATGCAATGCTTTTAGGGAAATGACAGACTCGCTGCTCTCACGTTAGACATGGGGAAATGTGTTAATCTGTTTACCTTAAATGGATTTAACCTCAATCTGAAAAAGAGAGGACCGACTCAGACACATACAGTCAAGACACTCCGGCAAGCAAGCATAGTGAGCAGGAGGCAGCAATCCTTGACACCATTTACAGGGGCTCGAAGGATCAGGCATGACACAGGTCAAACAAGAAACGTTAAGAGATTAAACAAGCACACTTGTAATTAGGTGTAATGTTGATTGTCTTCTGCTCCTGAAATGATAATCAGGTCCCACATCTAATCGCTACACCCACCTGAGCTCCAGGCTGATGCTGACAGATTCTGCAGCCAGCCCCTTCCCAGCACAAAAAACACACAGCTTGGGCTGGGGGTGGAGCTGGGATTTAAAAGGAAAAACTGTGTTTTTATATAAACAAAATATTTAGCAGAGAATTAGCAGAGAAACTATCGTGCCTTCCTAACACTGAACGGGCCACTGAAAGAAGACAAAAAGCCTCCCGATTCACTCACCATACACTGGCTGCTACTTTCACAAGTGCGGCAGGGAAGGCGAGGGCATTATTTAACATGTCCACTTGACGTTTTTAAACACAGGAAAAACAAGAGCAACTTGCTCAAGGACTGCATTCATCACTGCCTGCCAATTACAGAAACAAAACTGATCAGTCAGGGGGACACGAGTGGCACGCCAGCTCGGCACACGGCCGCGGAAGCACACGCACTCTCTGAAGCGTCCCGTCAGAACAACAGGCATTATGGAATATACAGAAGCAGGTCTGAAGCTCTTAAGTGACTCTCTGGAAAAGCACTGCCCTCCTTTCCTAATTAGCAAACACTCTGCAGCAACCTCAACCTTCCCTACAGCTCTCACTTGAACTTTTGATTATCAATTCAGATGACTTCTTTCCAAATTCACCCCAAGGTTCTCCAAGATTGAATTCTCACACACACTCTATGCTGAGAGAATCAGCTCGTCTCCCTTTGCCCAACATGAAAAAGGAAAACCTTTATTTCAGGGTCACCCAAATGAGACCAGAAATAAACTGAGGCCAGATGACTTCCCCACCATCAGAGGAAACATCAGCCCAATGGTATTGCCACGAAACCTGGCTGCAGCTGCCAGGAGAAAGCACAGGATCACCAAAGAAAAGGATGCCCAAGGGGTTACCAGGAGTTGGAGTCTAGGAAAGTTCAGAATGACAGGGACACCCAAAGGGAAAAGATAAAACAGTTCTAAAGATATTGTCTAAAATATGCATTTTCTATTTTTATGGCAAACATGACTAGTTGCTAGTATTCAAATGCAATTATGCAGAGGCTGATCTATAAATAATGCAAAGCCCAGAAAGGAGAGATCAACGCTCATTTACAGCATACCCCATGCTGTACTGAATAATGTTATGCCCCAGCTTTTTCCATCCCCATAAAAAGGAAATACAGTCAAAAAGCTAGAAAGAAGAGAAATGTCTCCCCCATTTCCCAGTCAAAAAGGAAGAGGACATCTAAATCAAGGTAAAATTTAAGGTACTACTTTTGTAGATACATTTCTGCATTTCCAGCTCACCTGCTGTTTTCACACACGTGTCCCCAGAAGCTGCACACAAGGTATCATGGAAATACATCACCTCTCACCCTGCTGCTAAGTGCTCTGAGTAGCTGCCATACAGAAGGAATGACAAAGTTGTGTCCCAAATTTCTTAAATGAACTGTCTTAGTCTGTTGCACAAAGGAGTGAATAATTTAAGTTGGAAGGGACACATACATGTCAGCTACTCTGACCTCTTGCTCAGAGAAATACTAACTTTAAAGCAGCGTTTAAAGTTTAAAGAAGGCAGCTCAGGAGCTTGTTCTGCTGATCTTTGAATATCTCCACAAATGAAGACTCGCAAGCCTCTTTTGGTTCCTTTTTCCAACTGACCACCACTCTCACCATCAAAAGGTTTGATGTATAACCATTTGTATCATTCTGGTTGCAAACTCTGATTTTTGACTCTTGATTTTCAGTATGCACCTCTAGGAGGAGAAGCACTTCCATTTTCCCCAAAAAGAATTTTACTTCTTGATTGCAACTACTGAATTTTAAAACAGTTCTTTAATTTTTTAAAAAATTTATTCATGTAATATCCTTACAGCAACAATACCTTCCCACACATCCTCTCTGCACAATCAGATTTATGCCATTTACATTGAAAACTAAGGTCTTTTTCCCTTACTTATAGCTCAGTTAGCTTTGTTATAATGCAGTTTATAAAATTACATTTAATGGAGAAGGGAGCAGGTAATTTGTTTATTTCTGAACTGTGATGGCTAATGGATGGGGTGGGAATAATGACAGGATATATATTATGTTATGGCTGAACAATACAAGGAGAGAATGCATGACCTGATAATTTTTATCCCTCATTAAATTGTCTATTGAGCTGCTTTTTCTCCATATCAGCTTTTAAAACACAAAAAAACCACAGCAAAACCCAGCATATTACTTCAAATCACAAGATTAGTCTTAATTAAAGCAAAAATTACTCATCTGTTTCTTAAATTCATTAGCCATTACTGAAAATACACAAAAAACCCAAGGAAATCAGCATAAGGAGACTAACTGTAACTAGCCGTGTTAACCACCTTCCTCCATAAACACTGAGGCATTTTAATTTCCATGTCTGGAAGGACAAATAAAGTCTGTGCCACACTGAGCATCCTTGCCAAGTCCTTCCTCCTCCCCAGCAAGCCAAGAGCAGAATGGGAAGCAGAATCCAAACCTGCCTGCACACCCAGATGGAGCAGTGTCACTCGAGCTACATCTGCTTTTAGAGGCTCTTCTTGGCTTTTCCAAGACAATGCTTCTGTACAAAGCATGACCACCTGAGCTGCCATTCCCGGTTTTGATTCACTTTCTTCAAGGAAGAAAATGCATGGGCTACGGATGGTTTTATTTGTGTTTGATACAAAGAGCTGTAAATATACCATGGGCACTGCCTTGAGCCCTGCCTGGGAAAGGGTAACAAGGGAAGAAACACCCATGGACACATGGAGAAGGATACCCCTCCATACAGTCCTCTGCAAGGGGAATCCCAGCCAAAATGGAACAGCTTCTGAGGCTGATGGGCTGAACCAGGCTCTTTGGAAAGTTACCAACGTGTAAAAATCCACAGGGAAAAAAACAGATTTGCAGACTGAGACCTGAGCTATGTGGCATGCAAACTGTCTCCAGTGCAAAGCAGCACATGACTGAAATATGGAGATGAGGGAGAAATGTGAAGGTAACCCTGGCCTAACGATGGAACATTTTCATTTCCTATAGGGAAAATGACTGATATTGGTCAGCATCAACTGATAACAGGCTGGCTATTATGAGTTTCAAGAGAACTTTGATCCAGATCACATATCCCATTAACAGAGACAATAAATGACTCTCACTTTCCATTACACAATGTGCAGAAATAAAGCTCACATGTTCAAATGAGACAGAGCTCCTTGATGAGTAAGAGTGCTAAAACACCAGCAATACATCAAAATGCACCAAATCATATGCACTAAATCCAGAAGACAAAAATGAATGCCACTGAAAACACATGCACTCAGTTTTGCAGAAACCACCAAAAAGGAGAGTTTCTTCCCTGAGAAACTCCCTTTTACTCAAGTTTCTTCTATGTCTGCCAAGTATGCTCATATGGCAACTGAAAAAAAACATTTGTGGCATTTGATTCCCAAAGTCCACACAGTTGAAGAAAAAGTTTTCCCAGAAAGTGCTTAGATAAAAGTCCTTTTCTGTGGTTTAAGCAGGAACACCACTAGTCAAAGCAAAAACATGGAGCTGGCTGATGGGCAAAGCACCAGCACTCTGAAACACTGCAGAGGTCAATCGTGGCAGAGAAATCCTGCTCCATAAAGCTTTGATGTAGAGCAGCTCACAGAAATATCTTCGTTATTTCACTGAAGTACACTGCTGCTGAAACCTTTCTTATTCAGTGTTAAATAAGCTGTTGTTGTTCTTTAATATTGAAAAAGAGTATTAGTTTCTCTGTCAGCATTTCAGATAAACGTGCAACAGGCAATACAGAAGGTCCTATGAGGGTCTCATTCATTAGTACATCAGTGACTCCCAAACAAAAAAAAGCAGTCTAAACTAGCACAAATTCACCTCGAACTCATGCCTGCCACAGCAGTAGCACAAAGCCGGGGTAAGAAACCCAGCATTCAGAGATCAGGTATTGAGGTGGAGGTACAGCAGCTCACCTTTCCACTCCACCACCTTTTCCTTTTGACTCAAAAGGCTTTCTCTTTGTAGTGTAAATGCTGTAATTTATACCTGCGGAAACACACACTGGAGTGGTTTTTTTACATGTGCCCCTAATGAAGGTTAAATAATGGCAAGAAAGTCTTGTTTTGGTTTTAAGATATTGTGGAGATCCCCATAAAACAACTTCTAAAGAAAGCCACTGCAGTGGTTTGAATATCCTGAATGCTGGGAGTTGAGAAGGAAGAACATCTGCACACGTTTTTATAGTCCACTCAAACCTTAAGTGCTCCCAAACACGCAGCAGCTACAATGATGCTTTTGATTTAAAAGACACAAGTCTATAAACTGCCTACATCATGATCATCTCAATTTATCTAAAATTTCCTCCACTTAGTTTACCTCGTCCAGTTCCAGCAACACATGCTTCAATTCCCCAGACTCCTCCACCCTTCTATGAGAACAAGAGAATTCAGAAAGCGAAAACCCTACCAAAACCTGGAATAGCTATTTGAAACAAGTGAATTTGTCCTTTAATCCTGACTGGTTGTCAGTACAGGGCCCCCAAATACCACCTGTCCAAACCAGCCAGATCCCACCCCCCCTCCCTAAACTCTTCTGGCTCATTTATAGTTTTCCCTCCTTTTCACTGCACTCGTACAGCTGCAAATGCACTCCTATAATGTGATGGCTGAAACAAGATCGGGAGAGTTTTCTTGAAACGTGGAGGAAGTTGGTGGGGGCGCAGGACCGGCACCAGCTGCCCATCAGCATTCAGGGCACGCAGCTGCTCCCAGAGGCATCCCTGGAATTCAGCTTGGCTGGGGAAAAAACAACCGCCACTGCTTTTTTCCTGAAATTTCACCTAACTGCTGTAACACGCCTGTGTAGTCCTGCCCAAATTCTTACATGTGTTTCAGACACTTCAGTGAAACAGTTAAAGCTCAACATTTATATTGCAGGAGTGCCCTTGTTTGCACCGCTCCCTTTGTTGCCATCTGTCAGGCTTCCTCACTGAAGCTTCTCACAGGGAAAACATCAGTAATGGCAAAACAGCAGGAATTTAGGCAGCCAGCTACCTCCTCCTCCAGCCCTTAAAAGGTTTGTATTTGTATAATTTTAATAGGGATCCCTTTTTGCTCCAACACAGACTCTGAGCACACAGCCACAACCAAATGGTGCCAGTACTTCAATAATCCATCTTACTTTTTTTTTCCTCTAACCAGTCTAAAGCCTCTTCATTTTCCACTTCCTTCTGATCACCCACCCAGATCCCCCATGGCTGAGGCAAGAACATGCAATCCAGCGCTGTGAGCCCAGCTGGTCAACCAGAATGCCCCAAAACACACAGGATTGCAGTGAGCACCCTCTTCCCATGCACACACGCAAGCATTAGTAGAGTCACCAACTCCCCTGACTGCTCATACATGTGCTTAGGAGAAAATAAAGGATTTAAGAACAGGTGTTATCTCAGTTTCTCCTCTGATTCAGTATCAGTGAAGGGCCCTTGCCTCCCTCTCCACATTTTGGAGCCAGTCCTGCAGACTAGCCTCACGCATCATTTTAGAACAGCCCACCACAGCTCTCTTTCCCCCCCCTTTTTCTCCCTCCCCCTTTTTTTTTTTAAGATGGAAAGACTTTGAGTAAGACTGACTGTGTTACACGTTTTCTGAAGTGCTAAGCACTTCACTTGAGGTATGAATCATCAACAGTGACAGCAACAGAAACATCTTGTCATAAGCAATGAAGAAACTTCAAAAGTATCCCACCAAATAATTTACGAAGATTGCTTATCCACAGTCAAGAGGGTTTGCTTATAAAAATAATTTATAATTTAATAATTATTACAGGGACAAAAATATAACTACCCAAAGAGCTTCGAAAATGTTAAATGACAAGAAGCAAAGGGGGAGGAGGGAGCATCTCTCAAGCACCTCTTGGGGCTCAAAAATGCAAACCTTTCTCACATACCTGTAAGGTGATCTATCTGCAAACATGTTGAGAAAAGTATTTAAATTTCCCCAGGCAGATGCAGCTTTTCCTCCTGTTTACCCTTTTTGCAGCTTAAAAACTTCATGCTCACAGCCCAGACTCAATTTCTCCATAATTTCTTAGCAAGTCTCAGAACAGAAAGCATCTCTTCACTGTTCTTCCAAGGGACATGCAGTACATGCCTCAGCATTAACATTCACACAATGGCAAGCACCAGACACAATCTGGAACTTTCTGTAATCTGAAAAGTGATGAGGTTTTGTCCCAGTAGCAAATTCTCTCACGGTGTAACCGGAATGGCACCATCTTCTCCATTTAGGTTACATTTTCCCTTTAAAATTTACTCCCCTTCACGATTAGGGGCATGTCCACGCCTTCTGGAATTCAAACCTCTGAGACACCAAAAACTGCTTTAACCATGAGACTTTTCCCTCCCAGAGTCCCAGGTTCCACTCAGTACACTCCTTCCAGCTTCTTCAGCTAAAAAACTGGCAATTCACACCACCCGTGTCCTTCCCTGCAGACGGACCATTCACTGCCAAAGCCCTTCTGTCTCAAGCACTGAATTAAACAGGTATCACACACAAAAAGGAGTTGCTATTGCATACTGTCCAATTCTCCAATTGCCCAAAAAACACAATTAGGCTTGAAATGTGTTGGTTTCCTTTATTTCACTGCAGCCAGCTTACACACATACCCAGGCTATATATTCTACTACTCATATCTTGCTGCTTCTAGCGATAATCCAAACCCAGAAGTTGATGTGCTACTTCAGACACAATAAAAGTATCCCTCTGGTTTCTGAGCCCTTTCATCTGCTTTCAGAACTCCACAAGGAATGGATGGTCTCAGTACTGCTGGATCTGGCCTCACCATCTCCTGGGAAAAGAAAAAATCCTGCCCGTGTATGGTCCTGGAAACTTGAGTCCTTGTGAAAAATGCTGCATCTTGGGAGAAATTTGTTATTTGCTATGAAAAAGAAGCAATTTCTTTTTTCTAGTAACATGTACATGTGCAGCAGGTGCTAAAAGGCAGCAAGAACAAATTATTTTAGGCATGTGCGTATGTGTGCAGACTGACCTTCCGGTACACAGCCTAATGAAGATCAGAAATCATCAAGCACCCTGCTACAAATAAACTAAAATCTGGCGTGTACGCTTAGTAAAGCATTCAAGTGACTTCAAAGGCCTCTCTCAACGCAGAAAAGAGCTGCATTAAAATTCTGAGCCTCCAAATCTATTAAGCATTTCCAAACACTGGAGGGCGAGCACCAGGATTTGTTCAGCCGCTGTCCTCGGGAGAAGTGTGTTAGCCCGGTCAGTTGGCACAAACAGTGACACAAACCCCTTCCACCAGCTCAGCCACCTAACAGTCAGAAAATTCAACCTGTGTTGTCAACCTCGTTTGTAAAAAACACTGTTTTATCTTTGTGAAAGACAATGCGCTACGCTTCTGAGGGGCACCAGATACTTCCCCAAACACACCCCACTGCACAGGGTTGTGCCGCTCCTGCAATGCATTTCAAGGTACAGACATCCTGCAGGAGCTCTGTCTTCTGCACCCTGGCCAAGAAGTGACCACAGTGGTGAAAGTCCTGGCCCCACCATGGTCCCAACCAGAGATGCCAGCAGCGCATGGAGCATTTCAACAAGGGCTGTCCTGGATGACAGAGCTTGGCGGAGGGGAGCGGTGAACACACACGCAGGCTGGAAAATGGGATTCATTAATCAGGCCCCAACTGCTCCACTTCACTAGATGGGAGCTCTTTATAGACACTGCCTCATTTATTTATTTTTTAAATGCCCAGATTAGTTTAGTGTGAAGCTGTTGAGAGATATAATTTGTCTGAGCGGATGATCTATAGATCACTGAGTGAACACTAACCAGGCTATCGCAGTCCACAGAAGAAACGCACTGTGAGCTCTCCCCCAGCTGCAGCACAGGAAAGGTGAACCCTTTTTTCCTAAAATTTAGCCCTCAGCAGCCTGGAGGTCAAAGAGATGGCACCTCTTCCTACATGCTCAGCCCTGACTGTGGGCAGAGCTGCAGCCTCTGCCTGTGAAGAGCAGGGCCCTCAAATCAGAGGGAAATCAGCAAGTGATAACCAACCTGCCATTCAGCTGGGGACAGGCTTTTCTCACACAAACAGCCTTTTCTCCTCGCATCTGTGAATATATGCATATTTAAAAAATAAATTATCTTTCATTCAGATTAGTTACTAGAATATCTCTTTCTTTGCTGAAGCAGATTTGTTCCTATGGTTGTATCTACTGCTATTCTGGGACTTGGTATTGTTTTCTCACTATTGCTGGAGAAAATGTTCAGCAGCTAATTGCACAGTCAAGTCCTTTCACATAATTTTCACTTTGACAAGAGTAATTAAAAAGCTAAACAGCTCGAGAACCAATTGATTAGGTCTGCAAGCAAAGCTCTGTTTGGGCGATCCTGAGATGCACGTGTACAGCACAAGCTTTCAGAAAACACAATTAGGAATGTGTTCCTCAATGTTGATGATTCAGTGTGATTCTTGCACGACCTCTTTTTTTTGCCCCATTTGTATCACATTACATTCATATACGTGCTGTACATAAACCATGCTTGCAAGAGTCAGGAAAATTAACCTTACAGGACAAGTTACAGAGTATTTTCCTTCCACCACCCATATTTGCACAATCTCCAAATAGCTGAAGTTTGCAAATGGACTCAAATACCTTCCCTCTCATCACAGGAATGAACCACATGAGGCTATTTTGTCGCTGAATTTGAAAGACTATGTATAATGAAATTACCGAATTTTTGCTGCTCTGAATACCTGTACCACAGAAAAGACTGTTCTAAGAGTAACCCTGTCTGTAGACACGCTCTCTGTGATACAATGCTGAATCACCCATTTGCTCGCCTTAAAATTGCTCCAAGTCCTCCATAACAGGACTTCTAATATCATTACATTTCAAACTACATAATTGAAATTATAAAGTAAAGGGCTTCAAAATTACTGCAGATGTACCAAAATAATGAGCTTATGAACAGTAATGAAATGGGAACTCTTGGAAGCCTGAGGTTACACACAAACTTAGAGATGTTCCCTATAATTTTTTTAATAAAGCTAATGATTCTATTCCAGAAGGAGAAGTTGAAAGGGTTTTCTTTAAACCACTTCCTTCTCAGTAAGGTTTGGTCAGCTAATACATGTTCGAAAAATTGTCATGAAATGTGCAAGGTTTAAAGCCAATGGGAACTTGGAGCAACAATAAATGAGAAACTGTCTCTACACCTACAGAAGAGCAGTCAAACACCAGGCTCCTCCTATGCCACCTGATGAGCAAGAAAGTGCTGGTGCTCTTCAAAGCCAACAGCTCTGGCCTCTGTATGAGTGTGGGGCATTAGACACAGGTTAGAGGACAGGTTCACGGCACAGGTCACCAACACACACAAAGAGATCTTTGAATAAAGCTACAGCACCACCTGAAAGAGAGCTGGGTGGATGTGTTCCTGCCTGCAGAGCGGTTTCAAACAATGGAAATCTAGTGCCAGCAGCTAAGCCTTGGGTCTCACTCTGCAGCAGCATCATACACCATTGCTCCAGGCACAGCAGTAGCTCAGGGACACGGAACTCAAACCCTTTGGTGTACAGAAAGCCAAAGGTTGACCTAAACTGTCCCACACAAGTAACACGCCAAATCTTTCGAGGGAAGTCAGACGCAAACCGAACTGTGTTGTTACATAAGTAGACATGCTGAAAGAAGCCATAGGAAGGCTTCACACATTCACAAATGCGTGATTTAGATGACAAATGTAACAAATTAAAACCAGCTTGTTAGCTAATAGAATATTTAATTATGTACTACAAACGATGACTTAACATATCTGGGAATTTAACCAATTATTTTCAGAAGGTGTGAAATGTTTCTGAGCACAAAGGTTTTTCAGCATCTCAGCGCTGTTCCCAGCATCTCTTTCCACCTTACCTTGTTTATAGCTCTATTCAGTAATAGTTTTTACTTGTTTCCTCGATGTCTTAATTTCCTGCAATAATACATCTGCCATGAATAATTAAGCAACACATTTGCTGCTCGCTGAAAGCTGAACAAGTGCTATAAATCAGTCCTGGGACCCTCTGCCAGCACAGACACAATCAGAGATCTGCTAATGCCGGCATTTCTTTTTGCAGGTGAGAGGAATGGAGCACAGAAACACCTGAGGAGCTGCTCAGCAGCACCAGGCTCCCTCACCCCAGTGATGGCATTTTGGGAGAGTGCTTCTCTGCATCTTCTCTGAAACAGCAGGACTCCAAAGACTGTTCTAGCATTTTCCTGGTGAGGAACAGTAAACTTAAATGTACTATATTCTTCGCATTTACTCATTTCTCACATTTCTGGGTTGTTCTCTCTTATTTTCCTACTCCATAGTCAGGAGTAGGAGAGCAGAAGATGTCCCGAGTGCACATCAATCCCTTGTCAGCATCAAAATGATGGACTACTATGGGTTCTTTGCTGTATTTCCACCTTATTCCTCCTGCTGCTTGTGGTTCAAACCAGGATGCAGGCTACAGGATAGCAATGAAGTGCTAAAGGATCATCTGTAGTCAGGCCCATTACAGCCTCTGAAGGTTTATCTTGCCGATTCACATTTGCTCTCAGACAGCTGGGCATGCTGCATTTCTCACTTTTTTGTATATGAAGATGGAAGATAACAACAAACTACAAAAACAACAGCCGTAACACTTCCCTTCAACACTTCCACTTGCATCCATATCAGGGGAGGGGAACAATAAAACAACTTTCCACTACCGGAACAGGATTCACCTTTTAATTGAAATGAGGTTTACAGTGCAACCACTTCAAGCTCAGCTGTGGAGCGTGTGAGCCTCTCCAGCTTGGCAGAGCAGGTATGCTAGAAAACTAATCAAGCTCAGGTATCCAGTCAGGCCCAGGAAATGTCAGGCTGGCCATTACAATTCCAAGTCTTGATTTGAGAATCTCCCCAATTCACTAGAAGGGTGCAAAGACTCAGAAATTTATTTTTTTTAAAGACCAAAATGTAGAACAATTCATCATTAAAATTTCCCCACAAAACACTCTCATGCAGAAACAAACCATATAATGTTCCTGGTTTTAATTCTGTTGACAACAGATTGTACATATTTTAAAAACGTAACGTTTAGCAGCTGTGCTGCCAGTCTGCAGAGTTTGCATATATAGCTGTGATATTACCATACTCTATTATTCATAACAGGCAACAGACCTCATTCTTCATCTTGTGAAAAATAATTGCAGTTTGAAGTCAAAGTCTGATGGCAAAAAACCGCCCCAACACAATGGCTAGAGTTTTCAGAATTCAGGAACTCACGTAATGGCCTGCATCTTGATTTAAATCAATTCATTAAAAAGACAAATCTCCTCTGATCTGTTTTTGAGAAAGTTTTCCAAGAAGTACATGGCTCTTTTATGAAACCCAGGAAAGGAGAAGTCTAGGTGGGTAAATAGCTGCTTCTTATCCACCATAAACATACAATGACTTAACCATAATCTTTTAACATGAAGCATGAGACACTCCCATCTCATACAGCCCTGGGACTCCACTCACCAGACAGAAGTCCACGGGTTGATGCATAGCTATTGATAGCAAGAATAACTACTGGAAAGAGAAGGAAAAAAACCTTACACATCTTCCCTTCCACTACCACTGACATTAGAAGCGTTCTATACAAACACACATTTTTAATATATTTTCCCTTTCACACACGTAAATAAGCATTTAGACATATTTTAGTCAGAAGGTCTTGCAAGACCTACAGCACCCTTTGCAACTGTCTCCCAAAGCGTTTTGTGCAGCCAGAAGATGTTTCAATGCACCCCACAAGAGTGGTCAGTGCTGCTGAGGACAGCAGGGAGCATCGCTCTCCTGGAGTGGTCCACATGCAGAGCTTCCAACCTGCTGTGTGTGCCGTGCTACAGAGGCTGGCACTACCAACCTAGAAATACCTGACAATCACTGCAGGACAACAGAGACATTTGGTGCCATGACAGAGATGGGTTTTTGCACATCTTGGCAGCAACTACGGGACACGCACCAGAGCCCCTGCCTTGGGGAGTAGAGCCCCTGCAATCGTGGAAGTTCAGACACAGGCCTCTGCACAGATATATAGCACGGGCAGACAACTGCCTACAGGCAAATACATAATATGTACAGAGAGAAAATAAACCCAGCACTGCCTGCTACCATTGCAGAGCCAAGTTAATTGTACGGCTTCAGAGGATGAACCACACATTTTAACAGGCAGCTGAAAGATCTTCAGTCAGTACACAGACACAGGCAAAAAGACAGCAAACCTATGAGGGTTCATGATGAAACTACATCTATTGCATATTTTGAGGTCTCATTTTATTAATGGCATACTTTCCCCCAGCACAGCTAGAAAGTCAGAGAAGGGCACTGTGGAGGACTAAGGACCTGGAAAACACTTTCACACAAAGTTACATAGTCAGAGGGAAGAGAGTGATTGTCACTTGAGAGGAGGATGAAAAAGGACAGGATAAAAATATCAGAGTATCAGGTAACCCAGACAAGACAGGCTGGGAGCCTGTACCTTTCCTGATTCATAAATGAAGACAAAGAAACATTCATTTAAGAAATCACACTGTCTATTCAAAACCTATATGAGGCAACACTTTCTGCTTGCATTTAACATTCCAGAAATTCCTCCGGAAATTCAATTCCATGCCCAACAATCCTGCATGTCAGCAAGCATTGCTTAGCGCCTGACCCGAACTTCTCAGCTGCAGTTTGAGGACATCATTTCTCCTCCTAGAACAGGATGGGGGACACCAGGTTCTCCTCAATTAATCCTTCTATTCTGGCAGTGGGATGCTCAAGATGAAATGTTTCACTGGAGGCCTTACCAACGTGAGCAGAGTAGAAAGACTATCTAATGCGTCTTCAAGATGGTACTCCTCATTTCTGCATATCACTGTAATGTCTGTGCCTCTTATAACAGCATGGCTTTGTTGATTCCTGTATGGTTTCTGATCCATTAGCACTGCAAGACCTTTTCTGTATACCAGCTGTCTAGGCAGTTGTCTCATTCTGTATTTATGTAGCTGATTGCTCCTATTTTCAAACATCTATCCACATTTTTCCTTATTGACATGCATCCTCTCAGACAGTTTCGCCAATTTGTAAAGATCATTTTGAATTCTAATGGTGTCCTCCAACATGCTTGCTGCTCTTCCCAGCTTGTTGTTGCCTGCAAATTTAATAAGCATGTTCTCTATTCTATCAGAGAGATCATTACTGCAAATGCTGAATGCTACCAAACTGCCAAATACCCACCCTACGAGCAGATGTTTCACAGGAAAAAGTCTCATGAGGGAGCACTGAAAGCTTTACTAAAGATAAATGACATCTTCTGCTTCTCCATTCACAAAGCCTGTTATCCTGTCATTAAAGGAAATTAGATTGATCTGACCTTGCCAAACCTACACTGGGCATTATTTCTTTGCCCACGTGGATATAACAATATTTAGAGTTGTTGCAATTAATGAAGCTTTACAGAAGTAAAAATAGAAGTCCAGCTTCTGAGAACGACTTTTAATTTCGCATAGGAAATAAGAACTAATTTGGGTGGGGAGAGAAAAGGCAAGAATATGAGCTGTTTCTTTTTGCATCTCCTTAAAACATGGAGCATTTGTTGCCCATCATTGGAGGCTTATGTTGGGGCAATTTTGGGATAAATGGACCTAGAGTTTGACACAGTCCACCAATTACTGTAACACAAAATTATTCATAGTCTCATCTGTAATTTGACATGAACTTGGAAAACACCACATGGTATACTACATATAAACCACATATAACTCTTTATATGTTAAGTGGAGTTCTTTAAATTCCTCAAAATTACATAGGAAACGTCTCACACAACATACTACAGATTACAGACAATATCAGAATTTTTTAACTGAATCTGCCTCAGAAAAAAAAGCTTTATCTGCAACAGAAGGCTAAGTATCTAATGGAAAAAGATGTGGAGCACTGCACAGATGCTGAGTGAACAATGGAGGGATTTTGTACTAATGTGTAAAAAAGCCCCCAAATCATACTCTGCTCTTAAAATAGGGCACATAACTCTGCAGTCATATGAACAGTGGTGTATTTTAGCATTTGAGGAAAAAAAAAAAAACAAACTTAGGCAGTTAAATATGTTAAACATTCCATGCATTTACTAATGCAGAATCAAAGTTCAACAGGCATTGTCAAGAAAGACAAGACCAAGCCCCTGTGGCCTACAGGACAACCACAGAGCAACCTCAACAACAACAAAAAAAACCTTTCTGTTTGCACAACTGCCTCAAGACATAGACAAATGCAACATAAGAGAAACTCTGTGGTGTCAATGTGAATTAATTCTCTCTGCCCACACTCCAGGCTGGGCACTGGAGGACCTGGAGGCCTCTGCTGTGCACCTCCAGGTCTTTGGAAGGCTGAGACAAGAGCAGCTCTGGCTACATTCACAGGATGAATATACAGCTAATTTAGTTACACACCAGCTCAGACAGCATCCTCTACTTAAAAGATTTAGCATGAAATTCCCTTTATATTATTCAGCAGCTTATTTTTCTATGGGTCACCCCTTCCACAAATCAGGTTCTGTTTTCTCTTGACATTACTATAGATGCACTTTGGTGGTCAGTCATTTTCACAGACATTTTTGACTAGAGATCTATAAATAACACCACAGTCAGCTTTAAGGGTACAAAAGTATTTTTCCACTCTCTTCGTTTTTAAGAGCATTCAAAGACAACTTTTGCAGAAAGAACCAAAACCACAAACGTCCAACTCATAAAATACAGCCCCTCAACTTGAACTCTGGCTGAAGACCAAGCAGGGCACATTTCAGCCATACAACAAACTCATAAAAAGCTGAAAACAACAGGTTATAACTAAGGAACTCTGTGTAACCCCTGATAAACTGTATGTAATGGAGCATAAAAAAGGATATTGGAAGTGTATATACAGCATGTATAAATGACAAGTCAACAGCCGGGACCGCTGCCTGTTATATCAAACAGAAGTAAAGGGAGCCTTTCCAGGTCTTGAACTACCATCATCATCCTCCCGAGAGCCACACTAAACTCTTTGTACTCAGCATGGCAAGAATGAGAACACTGTGCCAGGACAAGGCATCCCAGTCCTTTAAACAGGAATATGAAAGGATTTGCTCACGAGAAAATTTTGCTCCTCTGAGGGTTTTCTTGCATCCTGAAACTCCTGAAAGTTTCTATTTGATGCTAAATGGGATTAAAATACATAGTCATCTTCATCGTATCAGTATTTTAACCATTTTCAGCATTTACCAAGATTCTCACCACTCATCATTCAGTTCTTACAAAGCATCTTCCATCTTGTAAATTAAACACAGAATAAGTATGATACACCTATAGCCACCTCACTTCAAAGTTGTATTTTTTTTTTTAAACAGAGACTGAAATCCTTTCTGAAACCAACTCTTGCATTTACTCTCAAAAGACAGAACTTCAGTTTCAAGCTTGAAAACCAAGGAAGTGCCACCTCTGCCTTATGGACAACACCACAGTGAAAGTGAGAGTTTGGCAACACACCCACACAAGCCCCCAGCTGGTTTTGACAAGTGGGTGAAAAGGGACAGTCCCACCTGCCAGGCACAGCTGTGCTAATGCTGAGGCTCAGAAAGGTTATTGCAAATGCAGTTTTTCAGGGCAAAAACCTTATGTGTGTAAAGCTGCTGAGTATTTCCTGGTCTCTTTAAAACCTCTTTTCAAAACAACCTTTAACAGAAGTAACACAACAGCTGAAGTGCACTTGGCTAAAAATTAATACAAAGAAAACTGTAGGTGTTCTGCACCCTTGTAACAAAGTGCAGAGGCTCAAGAGTCATTGTTTTCTCCCAGCGTGACAACTAACTTGCAAGGGCTTCTTCCCCTCATCTTTGAGGTGAACCAATGAAGTCATCACATGTAGAAAGAGTTTATAATAAAAAAAATAAAAAAAACCTGCATGAAAAGCAGCAAAAGCAAGCAAGAATTCTCTGTGTGATTCATTTGAAGTCTGCAGTATTAATCAGTGCCAACAGTGGACTGATTTTGGTTCTTTCCAAGAGATCCTGGCTACTTCCAGAGAACTCGGTATAAGCTCAAGTTGAATAACCTCATGTAGCAGAGACAAACCAAGTCCACACCTCTTCTTCACATGCTGACTTTAAAGCACCAACTCACAACAGTCACCCTTGGTGTAATGAATCTCTGTTGGAAAATGGTGGCATTTTCATTTAGTTTAAGTTTTGATCAGGTACTATCTACGTCTCAACCTAATTTTACAAAATACATTCCTCGAAATTGTATTATTAATTACAGGGGTTGGGGAGAACAGGGGGAAAACAAGTAATACATGCAATGAAGGGCCATCTGAAAAGCACAGCAGGACTACAAGTTCATTCCAGCCAGTACTATGTGAAATGGAATATATCCTGTAATTATTTCTTTTTAGTACCATGTGAGTACCCCTTAGCCTTGCGAAGGCTTAATGTTATGATTCATCAGAGAAAGCCCAAACGTAACTGAGATTCAAAGCAAGTTCTAGCATTGCAGGTTACAATTCACACACAAATGTAAAGCCATCATCCACTACAAAATGTGCTTTAATTCAGTGATCATGTGTCAGTAAAGTGTGCAAGGCAAAAGACATTTCTGTGACTTAAAACTTCAAATAAAACCCTACAGTGTTTTCACACCAACAAAATAACTGAGATTTGTCTCTGGCACAGACAAAGCAGTGATTCTCACAAGGGACTAAACACAGCATTCAATTAAGAGTGCACCACTGCTTTTCAGCTCCCATGAACAGCACCCATGAACAGATGCTTTTTTCCCCCCACTCCTTTTCAAACCAGGCATGTTCCCCATGAAAAAAGACTGACTAACATTCTGAGCAAACAAATTTCATACTCTTGGTTGTTCACAAAAATGAGCTCGATCATCTTATATTACAGTATCATTCTGAAGCACCAATATAATGAACAGATAATGAGAGGGAAAAAAAAGCATCCCTATTACCACTTCATTGCTTTTTACAACTGCTCAGCTAAAACACTGAAAGCTCCAGCAGATCTCATACTTTTCCCCTTTCTGACGTCAGTACTACCAGTAGCAAGCAGCAGCACAACAAACTGTACTATTTAATTGGTTTCCTGGCACTCCTTTCCATCTGCAAAGAATGCTACCATCACTACTATAAGATATTTTAAATATCTCCTTAAAATACACACAGCAGACCCTGCAAATAGCCACAACTGATTAACATCTGTGAATAAATGCAACTAGCTTGCAATTGTATTTGGAAAGAAAAGGGTAATAAGCTTTACCAAGATGGGTAGTCAGCTATTAACAGCACGGGACCTGTGCAGAATTACTCAGATGACTGGATGAGCTGGGATCCAGCAAAATGCCCTCTAATTTACTTAAGGGCAGATATTCTTGAGCAAAAAGCCAAGTCACAGTAATGAATACAAGTTTGTGTCCTGGGGATCAGAGGCCCAGAAAGGGATTCAAAGGTCCTTGACATCAAAAAACATACTGAAAAGTCTGGAAGATTAGTGAAGAACTATAAGAATTTTATCTGGTCAGAAAAACCAAGACCAGCCCGTTTTTCTACAACAGAAAGGACAAACTTTCAGCTTCTCTAACTTCTCCACTCTAACTTGCTTCTCCAGGAGATTTCATTAAATAGAAGAAGTCTTCAGCCTAGCTGACAGATGTTCCAACATCCAGTGTCTGAACCCAAAAAATGCATAAACGCAGTTTGAAATAAATACAGATTTGAAGAAGTAATGACTACTTGCCATTTTTACAGATCACACGGGACATGGGTAAATTCTCTACCATTTAGTCTTCAAGTCATGATTTGATAGCCTCCCAAAAGGAAGCTACGTGCTAGCTCGTCCACAGCTCTTAAAAGCAGATGCAGAAATTACTAGCTGAGATTATACAGCCCGTGCTATGCAGGTCAGAGTAGAAGACTGCACTGATCTGATTTCTGGCCTTAAAATCTATGAATCTACACTGAAGATAAAATTGTAAGCAGTTTTACTGGTCTTCTGTATCACCAAGGCAATAGGCACACTCTGTTTCAAAGATCGAGTATTAAATACACCAGCCCCTCACCATTTGTCACTGTGCTGGATAATTTACATGGACACTTAAACACAGGAACTCCCTTGTGAAGGCAAGAGAGTAACTCTGGCTGTGCAGCTGAGTCCAAATGGTGTGAATGGCAAGTGAGAATGCTCAGTCCTGCAGAGAAGCAGTAAGGGGTTTAAACACGCAGCCACAGAGTGGAGGCAAAAGGAGCAGAGGCAAAAGCTGCAGTAGAGGAAAAAGGAGTGGAGGCAAAAGTTGGAGCCTACACTGTGGTCTCCATGCAAACCACTGGCCCCAGGGCATCCCTGCAGACTGACCACTCAGAGCTGCCTGAGAGCAAATGCCTGAAGTTACTACAGCACCCTGTGGGCCCAGGAGCCACCACTCCCCCAGGACACCAGGAAGAGATCACTATGTATTTATGCTGCTCTCACATCCTCTGTAGGTCTTTGTACTGACCACCACTGGATGAGGGATTTGGGGCTAGGCAGACCTTTGACCTGACAGCTGATGTTGACTGATGAATGATGTCGGCTTTAACAATACATAAAAAAGACAAATGATCATGCTGTGATCTGTTGTGTGTAGCAAACAAAACAAATTCATGTGACTCCTGCAAGTGCTGGAGCTAAAAGGGCCATAAATGCAGAGAAAGATCTGTTGTCTACTCTATACATGGTGTTTGTCCTCAGAGCATCCCTCCTACCTTGATGCCTGCAACATTCAGTTACCAGCAGGCAGCATTTAGGTATTTTACAGAAAAGTGTGGAATCCATTTCTACCTAAATATATATATTTATTTTTATGATGAGTAAGGACACCAGAAATAAACACTGCCCAATAACTGTGGTTAATATTTCAACCTGTCCCTTAATGATGCCACCCCAATGCCTCAGGTCAAGGGGTTTTCGTAAACAATATTTTCCATGTTCTTTTCACTGATGGAATATGTCAAGCTAGTCAAGGTGGAATTGCAGAAAATTAGTATTTACCTGTGCTGCAATACCTGGATCCAATCACATCAATTACACATAATCACTACATGCAGGGTTTGGGGACAGGCAAGCAAACAGGAAACCCGGAAGCAGAAAATGATGCAAGAGGGCAGTGGAGAAGCCCAGGTCCAGCTTTTGGGATGGGATCCTGCTGTCCAGCTCCCCAAAGTGGCCATTTTCCAGGCTTGCACAACAGCAAGTCTGTCCTGCAGGGTGGCCTGGAGCAGCTGTATTTGGGGTTGAGCTGTTGTTGAGGCATCGTTCAGGTTAAGAAGCAAAGGCAGTGGAGCTGAATCAGGGAGTCAAAACCTGCCACACTACTCCTGGGCCCCGGGAACACAAAACACTAAGAGCAGACAGCAGAGCTGGGAGACAAGAAGAACCAAGTGCCATAACAGATGTTTCCTTCAGCACTCTTCCATCCAAAACCTCTGGACAGCATTTCAAGTGCAAGGCAAAATCCCTGGCAAAGAGAGCTCACCTGAAGCCACACATCTAGGAAGGAGTACACTTCTTTTTTCCCCAACCTTCAAAGTATCAGCATCTTACCTTCCTGTTTTCTTTTTTAATGTGTCTCCTCAATCCAGTTATCATCCCACCACCACACGTACAGGATGCCCATCTTTCGGATATAAAGCAACCCCTTCTTACAGGGGGCAGGGAAGCCCTGAGACACTTCAGACTTGCAGTCCTTTCTGACCAGAGGTGGTGGGAGCCAGAGCCTTGCCTTCACCACCACTAGCTCACTGATGCAAGTTTCATCCATTCCCTCAATATAAGCCAAACTTGCTCTACCCTTAGAAATCAAAAGGTGCAAATTGTTTGTTTACCACATATCAATTCACAGGTAGTTGGCCTAATTTTGCCTTAGTTCTTTCCTTCTACAAGGTCACTTTTGAAGTGGTTTTATTCCTTAAGCCCTTTGAAACTCTGTACAAGACAAACCAAGATATACTGTGGTTAGAAAAGGCCTTGGATGGGTCACTTAGTCTCCTCCTCTGGCTAATGGAACCTCTGCCCAGGACTTCAAAAATTAAGCATAATTTTTAAAAAACCAAGCTAATAATATAACACATTGCTGATGATTTCTGATGACAGTATGGATTTTTTCCTGTTTTCTCTGTATTTTTGTTTTGAGAGAGGATTTTTTTTTTTAATTTCATTAGAGTAAATGACATTTTCAAAAGCTGAAAAAAGCATCTTTTAGTTGACAATTACACTGAACATTAAATGAAATCTGCAGAGCCATTTTTCCCATGCACAATCAAAAGCTGACAGGCAGGGAAGCACAGAGTGTATAAAAAAACCCACACAGGCAAGCTGAGGGAGAATGGGTAAAACAGCCATCCTGAATCAGCTCGGAGCTGCTCTAATGGAATTAGGGTCACCCTGACAGAAACACAGTCAGATCACAGAGAAAATTTAATAATTTCTTACTGCAGTCTGTAGAAGCCAGGGAGGATTTGGAAGAGCTTTCTGCCAAATTAGCACTTCTGTATCCACCGCTCACGCACATGTGCCCCTTCCCACTCACCTTCTCCTCCCAGCACCCCACCAGAGCGGCCGGGAAACCACCACCGTGGTCCTGCTGCCAGGGAGGCACCCAGCGAGCCTCTCTTTTTCTGACACTGCCACACAGTTTAACCTTTGGATGCCACTCCAATTCCTCATGGCTGACATTATTCACAGCTCCTGTAAACTCAGTTCCAGGAGAGGTATCGTGGCGCAGCCGGGCGCTAACTCCGCTAGGTGATACATATTCAATCTGTTTTATCTCAGGTGTTAACATCCAGCTATCTGCCAGCTGCCTAATTGTCAGGAAGCTATGGCAGCAACACTGAAATGTGTTATAACAACAGAAGCTCCAAAGCACAGGTGGGGAAGGTAGGGAAGACCCAGCTGTGGGTTCTCCGTGAGCACTCAGCCATTGAGACAGGAGACATGCTGCTGCCAGGAATGCAGCACAGCCCACTCCCTGCACTCCTTCCCTGCTCCTGTAGGAAGCAATTTTGGGGACTGACTCCAGAAATTCCAGGGATAACCCTGCTCTCATTACCCTGTTGCTTTTAATTGGGGAAATGCAGGAATGCTTTGCAGATACAGAGGCTGCCCATCCCTCCACTGTCTCCAAGCAGTGCTTGCAATGGGGAAAAGGAAGAATCACAATGACATCTTGGCAACAGCCATAACCCGTGCAAATAAACACTCTGACTGAGGCCAACAGGATGCTGTGGGGACCAAAAAACTGAAGAATGTGCATACTGGGTGCTCTTTTCACAGCATCCCTCTCTAGCTTCAACAGCCCCATGTGCATATACTGTCATACCTTCCCCTTGTCCTTCACTGCTGTCCTCAGCCAGGACTCCCCCCGATGCCAGATTCACCACTGTATCTTCTTGTCTGCATCGCTGATAGAAGGACATGAAAAGCGCAGGGTTTGGGGTGATATTTTGACCCCTGCAGAGGCACAGAGCAGGTCCTTTCACACAGGTCCCAGCCCCTCAGAGTCAATGGCAAGATTCAGTGAGTAAGATAACAGAAAAGCTCTAAACTGCTAAAATACACAGAGCAATGCTTTCCATCCTAGGAAACCCTCGGTTAATCCGTGGTGGCTGTGGTGGTTAAAAGGTCACTGCCCTCCAGACCTGCCTTCCAGATTAGGAAAAAGTAATTCCGAGTAGATCTGCGCCAGAGAAAAAGGCACACATACAGATACACTTGCTTCCCAACACAGAAGCATTCCACAACTGAGACACCAATATTTGGATCTGGGCCTGCAAAACAGAGCCAATTTTGTTAAATTTAAGCATGTGGAAGTGTTCCACAAAATTAGCAAACCACACCTACTGCAAGTTATTCTCAAGCCAAGAACTGTCCTAGGACATCTCAAGCTCCACCAGCTTCCTCATTCCTGATGGAGTGACGCTTCTCTCCCTTGCAGGAGCCAGGATAAAGATAATGAACCTCAGGGAATTTTTATACTTCTCAGAACATTAAACATGTATTTCTCTGTGCCAGGTCCCAAAATGGGCTACAGTGTGTAGAGAAAATGATCTGAATAAGCACCTTCCAGCAGCTCCAGTAGACAGCACAGAAAGCTGAGGAAGGAGACAGCTGCTGCTCCCAGTTTAACCGGGCAGCTCAGACTCACACAGACTACACACTAATCTGTTGCCTGTGCAAGTCATCCCTAATGGCAACAAAAACAGTGAATTGGTATGTTTCTTCACATCCCTCCTTCACTTTTCTCTCCAGCTTCTCTAAATTTACTCCTTCCCATCAGTCAAGAACATTTAGGATCCCCCCCAGTCTGTTTTCTCCATTCAGCCAGGCTACTACCAACATGAATCAAGATCTCCTTCAACTTCCACAAAATTACATCTAACTATGAGCCTGGTGACTAAAGGTGCAGTGAGAAGCAGATGACTGCCAGTAGCTCAGAAGCTGCATCATGGTCACCTCCGCTCCAGCTCAAGCGTCCCAGGAGCCCTGGGTGCTTTCAAAGGCATAGAATATTCACCACAGCCAGAGCCTGTGACAAATATGCAGATCTCTGGACACTGAAAAACTGATTACAGGTTACAAAAGAAAGGGGAGGGGAGATGCATAAACACTTGAGGATAGCCTAACAAATACACACGATTTATGAAAACCAGTAATATGCAAAAAAGCCACAAGGTTTCCTGCTCTCTGTATAACTCATTCCATGAGGCATTCCAACTAAAAGGTATTTTCAGTAGGCTAACATTAGCCATGTTTCTCGCCTCTTGTCTGTCCACAACAGCATTTTGTGCACATTTTTCTCCTTGACCTGGATGGGGCTGCTCAAAGCCAGTCACAGCAGCCCTGTAAAACTACAGGGACAACAGGCACAGACACGACAGCCTAAAGCACGACCACAAGGAAACACTCTACTCCAATTCTGCTGAAATATAGGTGTAGGAGAGCTACACCAGAAGGTAAAAACTCGCACCCTCTTCTCCAACAACTCTCCATCGCCTGCTGACTCAGGAGAGATGTCTCAGCGCTACACAAATTACGAGAGCTGGCAAAAGAACAAGGAAAAAGTAACAGGGATTACTGTGACCCCAATACTTCTTTCTTCCTCCGCCCCCAATTTTCTTTACTCATCTCTACGTGTTAGAAATCAAACTGTCAGGTTTTGATCTTGCAGCTACTACAGAAATTCTTCCTGCGCTTGAATAAATTTTGCCAGTCTTTTTTAGTTCTACTTGTGCCCCTTCACACACATCCTGTTTATCTGCAATGCGCACATTGGGAAAGAAGAGACTGGGGTAGGGGGCGGGGGAAGTTGTCCTTTAGCTCTCAGTGTTTCCAGTACAACCCAAAAAGGTTTAATATTTCTTAAAAGAAATTTTGCTAGGTGCTCAAGCTGTCCAAACCCGAATGTTACTTACTGTCCGCTCCTGCTGAAGGCAGCATCAAGCAGCAGAGGATGGCTGCTGGCACAGTGAGTACTGGGATGCAGAAGTTAGGCACCATATTCCAAAGTAGAGAGAGTCCTCTTCAGTGTGAGGCAAGCGGTCAGTACATCCAGCGTTACAGACACAGACTCACTCCTGCAAACCAAGAGAGGAAGAAATGGAAAATGATCAAACATGACACATAGATTAACTGCCAATATACCAAACTACACTGTAAAGACATCATTACAGATACTTCTAAAGTGAAATTTAACTATCTTTGCTGCATGAGCAACAGAGCACCACACTGATGTCCCTGAAGCCAATAAGCTGATTTCAAGGGTCACGAGGCATAAATGCACACCCATCTCCAAGTTTATCTTCATGTACAGTCTGTTTTATGGCCTATTAATGCATCCTTTGGTTGCTATTATTCAAAACAAACAGTTCTGAAGTTGCACATTAAATACAAGGAACAGTCATACGCTCATGTAACTCTTCTTTGTCCATCTGCCCAAGACACACATGGTTGATTACATATGTAGGGTGGTTTGTGGTCAAATTACATGTGAAGCATAGCTTGGGCCATCCAGCTGGGCTGGTGTACACCAGACAAGTCTCAACGGGTTCAAGCAGAAGAAACAGAAGCTGAACTGAAGCAGCTGTCAGCTCACAGGGCTACCAGAGTCACAGCAGAATGTTATTAGGAAGTGTCTATAAAGAGAAGCTTTACCCAAAGCAAACGCCTCAGCTTCAAACTCATAAAAATGGAAAGGATGGCTGTCTTGATGATGATTGATAATAATTCCTTCTCCAAAACAAAGCAAATTACCTTGCAAATTGCCTTAACTTGGGCATCTGCCTGAATACTGAAATAGAGAAAATTCCTTGAAAACCAACCAAAAAAAGGCAAGTATTTAAAAAGAATACAGTTTCTGTATACCTGCCTTCTTTATCTTTTCATGAGAATATACTCATTGTACTTTCACCTAAAGTCCAAGGTCTGCCTGTTAAGACAGACTTAAAAGGAGTTAGCAAGCCCCATGCCCTCAGTGTGACTACACTGAGCAGTGACAGGGGCTCACACTTTCATTTCTGGCCATCTCAGCGCAAGCCCAACAGTCATTAAAAGGTTGATGAGATTCTCCCCTAAGCTGCAAGTTACCAGAAGTTAGCAACACAGCATTATTAGCGAAAAAAAAACTCATGCTGGCAGATGCCAGCCTGAGTGGACCCCGTGAGTATCCTTGAAGCAAAGTATCTGCAAGTGCACAGGCTGTGTGTGGCCCGACGCACCACTCTTACTCATGCTGGCAGACGTTTCAAAAACATCTTCAAGACTGCTCTACCAAAGGTATTTTTGAATTTTGCTAGGTTTTTGACAGAGAAGACGTCCTGGGTTTTTTGTGGGCTGTTGGGGTGGTTTTTTTTGAAAACCACTAAGCTTTTGATGGAAGTATCACAAGTTACAAACACATTCACTTCTGACAAAAGCATAGTACTCAAAGAATGCCAGGAACTATCGTGCCTAGAGAAATCCACAAGAAATCCCAAGAGAATCTACCTTGGCAAATATTGACATCGCATCATACTAACAAACAGCAGATTATGATTCTTCTCCATTCCGTTACTGTATTTGCACAGTAAATCTTTTCACACGTTATAATATCGC
Organism: Lepidothrix coronata; assembly: GCF_001604755.1. NCBI lineage: Eukaryota > Metazoa > Chordata > Aves > Passeriformes > Pipridae > Lepidothrix > Lepidothrix coronata. Next base: position 2,711,376 of record NW_016690292.1, read on the forward strand.
ACAACACAGAGAAATCTTTATTTATGCAACATCTTCTGCAGCCAAGACATCTGAAAATACTTTACAAAACAACCTAGCTCTAACCTAGATGCAGAGAGAATACTGATCATCTCATCCCTCTTTTATTGTCTCAATGAGAAAGCATAAATCGAACTAAGTTCAGTAGCAAGATTCTGAATACTGCAAAAGATGTTCTTTGTACCAGTTGCACACTCCGTTACCTGTGTTGCCCTCCAACTTCCATATCCTCGCTCATCTCTCACCAAAGGATTACTAAAAGCACCATTAACATGTCTTACATAGCAGAGACAGACACAGGCAGTTGTATTTTTTACAGCTGCATAAGCTGTATTCCAACAGGAAGCTCAGTTCAGTCCCCAAGCCGTTTGCCCGGTGTTAGCCAGCTCTCCAGATACAGCCCACACAGGAATGGGAAGAAATGCCTGCGTTAAGAGTGATGATTATGTTTCTAAATTCTGCATGTACAGGGGTTATTTGTGCTGCCCAGAGAAGTGAATCCACTGAAGTACCCTTTGAGCAGTATTACACCTGGCTCAACAGCAGCCAGAATCTTAAGTCTACCCTTCTTGGGGAGGGGGTGGGAAACACCAAGGGTTGAAATTACTGTGTCAAAACTAATGATGCGTGTCAAACTCTCTCAGATTAGGACAGAGAACAAGTTTTACAGGTGGTGCTGAAAACATCTTAGGTATTTGTCAGACCACACTGGGGATGAATAGCTTTCAGAGAGCTTTTCCTCTTTCATTCACTTCCATTAACAACAAAAGTGCCTCATCTAATGGTGTATCTTGAGTGCAGATTGCTCAGAGTCATGTCAATGGCACCTCCACAGCCCTCATTCAGAAATAACTCTCAGGAACACAAAAAAAACTCAGCTAAAGAATAGGTCTATCTCTTGATTTCTCTCTTCTTTCAGCAAATGTCATCAAGCTTCTCTCCAGTTTCAAGACTGACAGATTTATAACTTTCCTCTCCAGCCCATGAGATACATACAGCATGCATCATGCAAAACTGATGAATTGTCAGATACACCACCAGATGCTTCATAGACTTGATCTTTTTCAACTGTTTAGTGCTATATAATAATTTACCATCTGGTAGAAATGCCCATTTTTCTTATGCAAGACTGCTGTCTGTCCCTCCAAAATTAACAGAGCACCTTTGGCCTTTAATAGGATCAAAATCCGCCACCTCCTCTTTTCCTGGTTCCTCTGCCTGTGGAAAAGTTGTCTGCATTCAATATTTAAAGCACTTTAAATTGGAATGTTTTAAAATTTTATTAATCTCAGTAGCTGTCATTCTCTTTTGAAATTGAAAATATTAAAAAGCTTCTCCTAGCTGTTCAGTTTTCCCATTTTTTTCTAGAAGGGAGATGCTCTTTCCCAACAAGACAACCCAATACTCAAAGCAAGACAGGGTATTAGCTGAAGCTCATTTAACGCTTAGAAGGCCAGTGTTACTCTGACAGTTTTAAATAGCCACCTTGAACCAATGCTAAAGGTAGCTTAAGAGAGAAGGTAGCTAAAAAACAAATAAGGTTGGTAGATTTTGGTAACAAGTTAAACAAATACAAAATCAGTATTGCTTTGGCAAAATCAAGTCCAACAGAAAATGATCAAATAATATTAAGATTCTTAGCATGTCTTGTCCCCAGCAATCTCCTGCCTCTTCAGGCTGCTCTCTCTCGCATCTGGCATTATCTCCTGTGCACCAGATGACCTCAGTCCCTTCATTTGAAGGCCTCTTTTAATCTCACTGCCTTGGCCAGCATCTCATAACTAATATTGTCTTTGGGAGCCCAGACGCTGTTGAAGAAGGTTTTTCAAAAACACACGTGCATTCTCATTCCTCCTTCTGCATCTGGTCCTGGCAATATTCTAACTCTAGATTACATAACCCAAAATTAGGCTGAGGCTAAGCACTTCAGATGGCTTTGTAAAAACAGTTTTGAGTTTAGCAAGCTAAACTCCTGCCTCTGCTCCAAACTCAGTGTTAGAGCTACCAAGTGCTAGTTTGGCAGAAAACTAAAAAGCAGGAAAGCACAACAGCAACAAAAAAGCAAACTTCATTTGAATATATCCAGTTTTGCCATGGGGCAAGTGGATGGAAAAGAGGCGGTCTTGAGGATATTTTTTGAAACATACACGGTTTGATTCTTTCAGACAGGCAGAAAAGGCTGGACTCATTTAAAACAGAGCCAAGAATACCAACAGCTCATATGGTACTAAGAAATTCTGGCAATGAGTATGTCTCACAGGAGACGGCAAAGAGATTAGAAAAAGCAGTCAACTTTAAAGAGTCAAGAGGAATTTCAAACCAGCACTGAATAGCTTATGTCCTCTATGAACTCTTTTGGAAGACAAACTGAAGCAAGTGTCACGTGGGTCACTAGCCAAGAACAGCATGGTGAAGAAGAGCATTCCCAAAGCAAGACTGCCCGTTCCAAACCAGGGACAAAAACACTGCACTAAAATCTCTTTTTAGGTTACGCTACCTTGCAACCCAAAGAATCTAGAAATCAGCACAAAAAGTTCTCTCCAGGAACCCCTGTACATCCACAGAACTGCCAGGTTTTGTTGTGTGAGTGACTACTGACACTGCCTTTGCTGTGAAACAGGGTTAAGAGAATCTCTAGAAACTTACAGGGCAGGAAGGAGAGCCCAGTGCATAAGCAATGTCCTTATCTGACCCAGAGATGTAACAGTGTCTTTTCAACAGGAACCTCAAACAACTGTGTTTGTTTCTCAAGGTGGAAACTTCTTGAACATTTGCAAGGCGAGCCCAAGGATGCAGGTCAGAAGATACCAACTGGACAACACTCAGATGACCATAAAGATGGAGGTAAAACTGCATCAGCTTTTCCCAAAGCTACTCCATGGGCAACACACAACAAAACCAAATTTTCCTTCTCGACACCTACCCCACTACCTTGTATTTTACACAAGTACCCTGAAGGGAAACCAGTGCTCCACAGGGACCCAATCAACACAACACCACCCAATCAACTTTTGGGTGCACACCAACAATGGCAATCAAGAACTGACTGAGCAAGGAGGGGCCACGTGCCACACAGAGCAACAAGGCAGCTATTTATTCAGTTAAAAGTGAGAACAATAACTGGCTACAGCTCAGCTGCTTCACTCTGTACATAATGCCTCATCTGTGCTCTGAAGGAGGAAGAGGAAAACCATGACACACCATATAATTCAAGATCATCATATTGCACACATTAAAAGTTGTAGAAGCACAGTTACACACAAGCTAATGACTTTTGAATGTTTCACTTCACTACATTAGTATTCCTTTAGCATAGATTTCTTTGCGCTTTTCTGGGAGAAATATAATATAAAGAGACTTGGGGAGTATAGCAATATGGCCAAAAAAGACAAAATGAGTCTCATTTCACTCCAAACTCCCACATGCGGGGAATGTATTAGAGATTCAGTGGGGAGATATATGAAGATGGCAACACCGGGATAGATTTAGGGAGGAACTTCATATGAACTTGCAATACAGTAAAAAGGCCAAAAGTTAAAGCAACTGCCACATGAGCAAAGGTACCACCTCCAGGACCGAGGTGGGAGGCAGGACGAGAGCATCAGTCTGATGCTCTCAGTTAGAAGACTCTCAAACCATCTAGAGAGAAGGAACGAGCAAAGCAATTCAAGAACCAGGAAGGATAAAAATCTCTGTCAAGTCACAAGCACTGGACAGACTGGCTGAGCAAGATGGGGATTTGATAACCACCTATAAGTACATGAAGGATACAAACACCAAGAAAGCAGTGGAGGAGTATAATTAGCCACCGGCATATAACTCTGAGTAATGGAATGAGACAGAGCAAAAGAAAGTGTATGTTGAATACTCTCAGTAAACTGTCCAGAAAAAAAAAAAAGAAATAATACCACAGAAGCACTTTTTCCAGCAGGAAAATGTTTCATCACCTGTTTACACAGAAATTAAAAATGGGGGGGAAAAAAAAACTCCACAAAAATAAACAACTCAATATATCCCATAATCTGGGAAAAAACCCAAAACAAACCAACGAACTAACAGAGACAGATTGGTATGGAGCAATATAATGTAACAGCAAAAACAATTCAGAAGTATTTTAAAAAGACTCTCCTTCTTTTGACAATGCATTAAAACGTGTGAAGCATTTAAGCAACAAGCTGGCCCAGCTACAGGTCTTTCTGATCCTGAACATGCAATCCCAACTTGATCCAAGGAGAGGAGAAGAGGGAAAGACCCATTTTTAAGCAGGACACAAGCACAAGTTGGATATTCCTGTCAGCCTTAGTGGCTACATTTGCTTCTGAAGACCTTAATTTCTGAAGGTGTCATTGCCTGCAGACAATACTAGGTAAGAAAGAGGAATTTTTCCACTGGAACAAGGATTATGAAGGGCCCCGTTAAATAACTATGGTGATAAGTTAAAACATCCACTTAAAATATAGATCAGCCTTGAGCCTCGCATGCCCAGCCATCACTCACAGTGAGCCTTAAGCACAGACTGCTGTGGATCATGCTACCCAAATGTATAGGCTCCTAACGCCTGTTGTAAAGTCTCCTTAAAAGAAGTAAACTATTGCATATATCCCTTTCAACAGAGGCCTTTTACATTTGTAGAACAGGTCCAGCAGTGCACCCAGATGCATGGATTATAGATCCAGGGCAGCAGAAAATCCTACAAAAAATAAAACTAAATTCAGCTATTCCTTAACTATCAGCAAACTCTGCTAATGTGGAGGAACATGCTCATGAGTCAGACACCTCCACAAAGCAAGAATTCTTGTGCTTTTTCTACAAATTACTACACACGTGACAATATATTCTTAATACAAATGATGGTGCCCTAACAGGCTTGATTGAATTCAGCACAACAGAACACACTGGAAAGACTAAAATCACAAGGTATTAAGCCCTCTCCTCTAAACCCAATGCTGGGGCATCAAGTTCTGCACATCCAGGATGCAGACAGGAGGTTTTAAACTAAGGAGATGGAGAGTTGAGAACATGGTCCTTCTGGGCTTGCTCCTTACAACATACCACAGCTGACTGCTATTGACTGTACAGTTGTGGCACTGATATTCCTGCATCTGGCTCCAGCAATGCCAAACACGCTGGTTCGGCATCTCTCAGACCGACAGAACACACAAAGTGTATCAGATATAAGACTCACTGAGCACCAGAACTAATTTTAACCAAAACAGCAAGAACATGCAAATGATTGACCAGATGAGGGATAATCTGTTCCTCCATCACTTCGAGGATTTGCATGGTGTCTACTGGCTTGAAACCAAATGAAATCCTAAATCAATTCTAATTCAAAATTAAATCAGTTTCCTCTTTGTAAGAATGCTTTTCTCTATCCATCTGTCCATCCAGCTTCCTTAGAGGCCTTGGTGTCGAAATTTTTCAGAGACCTCCTGGAATCTGAACAAATTGTAATCACATTCCCTGGCTTGGGCATTTTGAGTAACTACTAGAACAGTTTTCCTCTGCAGAATCCATCAAAGCTGGACCCTAGGAGAACATGATCTTTCAGGTATTCTGTTATTTTCTCAGTAATTTTTGCTTCAACCAGAATACAAGGTATACAAAGAACTTTCTCCTAAAAAAAAAAGAAAAAAAAAATCCCTTACTTTTGCTGGAAGTTCAGTTATGTTTTATGTAACACAGCATACTATTGGGGTCTGCTCATTTAATGCCTTTCAGATTAACAGCTTATTCCAAATCTGCTTTTGCCAAGACCTCAATTTCTGAAATTTGCTTAGCTTTTATGTTTAGAATGACTAGGCACAATACCAGTACCAAGTCTTCCACAACATTTTTAGTGGTTAAAAACTGATGCAAAGCACTTTGCACTTTTTGGCAGTAGGCTCCTCTTCCTTAACTGCCATCCTTAACCTCACATCAACTCACTAGGACAAATTTTCACACAAGACAATGGCTCTGATTTGCCTATATTATTTATCTTAGATGTATAGTCATCAGTTCTTCAAAGCCCACCTTGGATCTTTCAATTTTCCTTTTATACTCATTATTACTTCATATACTCTACCAGTGATAGCTGGGAGTTGGGTTTCCAAATTTTCATCTCAAACAGCTTCTCAAGCCTGCCACCTACCCAGCATGAATTACCCCCAGCCTTGCTAATTTAACTGCTTTTCCCAGCTTGCTTTCTTATACACCACTACTGATTTCAAACCACATCAAGAAACTGGTTCACTCCCCCCTTTCACCCCCTTCTTTCTTTTCTGCTCTTACTTTCTCCCATTCTAATTTTAGGGATGCTTTGAGTAAGTTATTCACTTTCTTCTAAGTTATCCTTTCTAAAGTTTACCATCATTCTCAACATGTTGGTCTTCTTGGCCCCTCGGAGCCCAACGACGTATTCACGCGCTACATCCACGCAGTCGTGGCCACTCATGAAGATGCGCTTGAGGATCCCACAAACACCTTTAACCTTGATGACTCAGAATTGTCAAATACACCAGTGATTGAATAATCCCGAGCAACTACTTGTGCCTGGAGCTATTTTAAGTCTGGCTCTGGAAAGCACGCACACACTGGTGACAAAACCTCCACCCACCGTCTCTCGCAGCCGCTCTCACACGCGGCAATCGAGTGAAAAAAGGACTCACTTCTTTGATCCCGCCAGCAGAGACGATAATCCTTCTCCACAGGTCAACCAAGCGCCCACGGAACGCCAAGTTCTCAAACGCATCTTGGCTGCCCCGTCCTTCCTAGACGTGGGCACCACCAGCTGAGGAGCAGCATCGCTACATCAGACGGGATCCCAGCCCCAGCCAGCTCCCATCAGCTAGCACCAGCCCGTGCAGGAGGAGACAGCAGCAGGCAGCCATGGGGCTGGCTTCTTCCTAACACCATCATTTAGCAGACAACTTATGCCCTACTGGAGGGTTTATATATCCAATTAAACTTTCTGTAATTCTCGTCTCGTGAAACTGTGAACATTTTCAACTCTAGATTTTGGAATTATTCTCTCCTAAAGGGTTTTGAAGTTAATTATATCATAGTTGTTATTACTGTCTCCACCACAGATACTGCTTGAACCCCATTAATGTGTGTATTACTGAGGGCTAAAATAAGAATAGCTGCTGTTTCGGTGTGCTCTGGAGCTAGCCCTGCCTGCAAACTGCTTCTATAACCTTTGCCCAAACATAATGTATGCTCAGTTTATATGCAGGTAGTTAACATAACCCAGTAGGGTAAATGGACTTATTACATTTATTAAACTGAATTTTCTCCATGCAGAACGCCCCCAGCATCCTGCAGTCCCACTGGCTCTGGAGGCATTTGGCTGTTACCATGGAAGACAGCACCCAGAAATTCCCTCCGCAACTAATAAGCAGGAACTATGAAAGCACAAGTTTCATGCAATTGCCTTCTGTATGAAAAATGAAAACTCTTTCTGTAACCTATAAAGAAACCAAGATGCAATCAAGCTTATTGTAATAAGATGCTAAATTTATGATTATTCCTTTTTTTTTCCTCCTAATAAGGCCCCCTAGCTTTGCTTTGGCAAAAGAAAACAACCTCTGAAGCAGCATATATGACAGAGTACCTAGGCCCTATTAAAGGGATGTAAATAAAAAGCAAGCCCTAGGTGTAACGTAACGCTTTTTGAAGATGAAGAGAACAAATGTCTGCAAATTGAGAAATCCTGAATTAATGGTGGCAAGTCAGTCTTAACTTTGTCTGAATCCAAAAATTTCAATTCCAAATTCTTTATTCCGAACTATTTCTCTCCTTCAGTAGCACTTCAGGTTAAAAACTAAATTTGGGTTTCTTGCATCACATTCTGTAAAGTAAGATACACACAACACCGACACATCAGATTTTGTCTCAGTCAGATCTGAGGCTGTGTGTTCAAAACTGTTTGATGGAAGAAAAATCAATTAATATATTTTACAAGTCTCCTTTGTTTGCCAGATCAAAGCAGTAGTTTCCTAGCTACTTCCTGTCCAGAGGGACTGACATAACAGCTGCATCAAGGCTGCAGCGAATCCAACATTTTTTGGACAGAACAGCCATTTCCATCTTTCAAGCCACAAAGCAAATGCCAGGATTCCTCAACACAGGCCAACATCTGCTTCCACGCTCACGTTTTCACGCACACATTCTACAAGCAAACTGGCATGTGGGGACCACATGCAAGTGCTGAGCACTCAGGGGCAGCGGATCGGAAGGCTCCACACGGCTGTGGATCCGTGGTGGCTGCCTGCCACCTCATCCAGGATGCGCAACCTCACCTGCTTCAGATTAAAAAGATGAGAAAAGGTGGGAGGCTAAAAGTATTCTGCACATCTTAATGAACCTGCAACAATTGCCTCTCCCAAAAGGCAGAAAGAAGTCTAAAACAAAAAGCAAAAGTAAACAGCATTACCTCTCAGGTAAGTTGGGTACATCACCACCCCTACAAAATGCTCGCTTGCTCCTTGCACCCTGGGTGATCTCATACCTCCCATGGACCCTCCTCATCCACCACAAAATCCATGCTAAATTTATAATAGATTTTATGTGTTTTCGCTTTTTATATCCAAACATTTTCTGACCACCAGAGAAGGCACGCTTTGCTAGCCAAGGGTATTCAGTGATATCCACTATGTTGCTAATTCCAATAGCTTTCCTATTTCTACACCGGAGAGGCAGCAAGAGAGATCAGTTCTCACATTCAGCACAGCACTCACATGGCACAAACAGATACAAGGTATTCTTCACCTTTCAGTGTACTTCTCCTCCATTACATCATATGGCTCCAGAACATTCAAGTGTTGCAATTAAACCTTAAGTAAGGTATCCAAAGGAAAACAAACAAAATCCACTACCATAACACTTCTGCTTCCACAAGATGGTAGCTTGCTTTGGATTTTTATAATTCAGTCTTAAAGAACTCCTCTTCCTCAAACTTTGAGAGCATTTCCTCTGTATCTCAGATCTGACAACTTCTGTGCGTTCTCTTTGCCAGGAGAATGGTCCCATGCTAATGGTCTGAGTCAAGATAAACCCGAATCCTCATAAAAGATCAACCCAAAAAAGAAATAAATTATGTACCTCACACAAAACTGCCCTTTCCTAATGGAGACTTCTGCCAATAGCAGATGGAAAGATCTTTGAAAAATAAGAC